>NC_136418.1:167164372-167604372 GCF_052625555.1 Lactuca saligna | reverse complement strand
TAAAGCCTGCATCTTGATGGTTGTAGACCAACCATGCATGAGTTTGTGACCATTTAATGGAAGTAGAATGCTAAATATATGGTTTGAGTCCCATTAAGACATGCTAATGAGTAAAGTTGCATGCTTTATTGCTTTGGACGTTCCAAGAAAGCTAGATCTGAATTTAGATGTTAGATCTTAACGAATCAATACCATAAAATGAGACTTTGGTCAACGGGGGCGTATGCAGGGTGTACGAAAGCGTACACTGAGTGTAAGCACATGGGATCCCGATCCGTGTGTAGCACTCGAGTACGACAGGCGTACTGGTGGTAGGCTTAGTGTACTCACCAAGGAGTTTTTGGGCTTTTAGATTTCGGGCCACCTTGGAGTCTAGGGTTTCGGACCCTTGTTGGGACGCAAGATTTTTGGAATCATGCTATTGTTAAGCCTTGGGCCTTTTGGAATTGGGCCAATATTGAGATTTCAGTACCTTTCGGACTTTAGGATATTGTTGATTTGGACCATGATATGTTACGCCCAATAAGGGAAAGGTAAATTATCCTTTTTACTCCTACGAGTCAAGATTTAGGATTTGGACTCTGTTTTGGGCTAATGACCTAATTGCTAATTAGGGATCTATTATTTGTGATTTAGTGAAGGGGGTTTACAATTTAACAACCCGGTGTGGATTGTTTATCTTCAAACTGAGGTGAGATTCCTTCACTATACTTGTGGGTCAAAGGCACCAATACCGTCCCACTAGATTATGTTTTTAGGATGATAGTTGTGCTCGTGAGAATTGCCTGTTATGCCTGTATATGCATGTTGTCTTTGTTACTCTTGCTGATATAATTGTATGCTAGCTGTAAGGGATGAAATAGACCCAATACCAGTTGAAAGAGACCGAGGGGGTGAAATATACCTAGTACTGGTTGAAAGAGACTGAAGAGGGGTAGTATAGACCCAGTACCGGTTGAAAAATACCGAAGTGGGTGAAACATACCCAATATTGGTTGAAAGAAACCGAAGGGGGTAAAATAGACGCAGTTATGTTTTGACTGTTATGCATGTATGGTATGGGTAAAATAGACGCAAGCATAAAATGCTCCAAAAGAGACATAACAAGCATACAAGAAGGTTTAATGGAGGAATACACAAGGTAATAACTTTATTACCTAAATGAGAAACAGATGGAAGCTATCTCTTAGATCTCCTTTCTCTTATATGAACCTTCTTTCCTTCCTTCTCTTCTACAATTCCCAAACTATCACAAAACACATTAAGCTCAACAAAGGGGGATTACGGTTTTATAGAGGAATGCTCTAAAGGTGTTGGAGGCTGGGGTGGGAGGCTATAATGACATTTAAATAGGGTACAAACCTTGGGATTTAGGATTTCATCCAGACAAGCAGACTCGCCGAGTCCGGAATATGGACTCGTCGAGTCGCCAACTAAGAACGTGTGCAAATCCCGTCTCTACTCGAAGAGTTAGCCTACAGACTCGTCGAGTTCCTCTTAAGGAAGGAAAATACTTATATTTAAATCACATACCAAAAATGGGGCGTTACAATTGATGGTTGAATGATGTGACGGATTATGATTGTGAGACCCTTTATCACCCAGGGAACGCTATCATGGTAGCCGATTCTCTTAACCGCAAGGCAGACACTACTCCGATCAGGGATGTATGTTTGAGGATAGCCATGATTACCTCACTATTTGAGAATATTTCAGAGGCTCAAGTTGAGGCTATGAAGGAAGAACACCAGAAGAGTGAGCGTATAGTGGGTTAGGTGGCTTCCTTTGATTATGATAGTCGAGGATTATTGACCTTTCACCATAGGGTGTGGGTTCAATATTGGGGTGGAGTACGCCAAGTTTTAATGGAGGAGGTACACAATTCGAGGTTCTCTACTCACCCCGAAGCCACAAATATGTATAGAGATCTTCAGCTTGAATATCAGTGGCTATGCATGAAGCGGGATATGGCTTGGTATGTGGAGAGGTGCTTAACTTGTAGGAAATTCAAGGAGGAGCATCAGTAACCACACGCATAATAGAGCCATTGGGTATTCCTATTTGGAAATAGGAACATATTATGATGGACTTTATCATGAAGTTACCGTGGATGGTTCATAAAGTGGATTTGATATGGGTCATCGTGGAGTAACTGACCAAGAGTGCGCATTTTATCCCGATTCAGGAGAGTATCTCTATGGAGAAGTTAGCACACATCTACGTTCTAGAGGTTGTGGCACGACATGGGGTGTCGGTTTCAGTCATTTCAGACAGAGATGCTCGGTTTACTTCCAGGTTCTGGAAGAGATTTCATGAGGAGTTGGGTACTCGTTTGTACTTCATCACAACTCTTCACCCGTAGTCTGGTTTTCAGAGTGAGCGAACTATCCAGACCATGGGGGAAATGCTTGGAGCATGTGTACAAAATTTCAGAGGGAGTTGGGATATGTATCTTCCATTTATAGAGTTTTCGTATAACAACAGTTATCACGCCAACATCAATTGACCTCCTTTTGAGATGCTCTATGGGAGGAAGTGTAGGACTTTTATATGTTGGGATGAGGTCGGTCATTGGTTTTTGGGAAGTACGGAAGTGGTACTTCATACGACTGAGTTAATTCAGCAGGTTCGTGGCAGACTTCAGACAGTGTAGAGCTGACAAAAGAGCAACATGGATAGCTGCAGGTTAGACTAGTTCCAGGTCGAGGACATGGTACTGCTAAAGGTGTCACCTTGGAAAGGTGTCATCCGATTAAGGAATCGGGGTGAGCTAGGCCCCATATATATTGGTCCTTTCAGAGTGGTAGTACAGGTGGGCGGGGTTGCATAACGCTTGGATCTACCAGAGGAGCTCAACCATATCCATAGGACTTTCCATGTCTCTCAACTGTGGAAATGTCTGGATGATGATTCTACAGTGGTTCTATTGGAGGACATTCAGGTTGATGATCACCTTAAATTATATAGAGAGACCAGTGGCCATCCTTGATAGGAAGATGAAGACTCTTCAAAACAAGGTTGTAGAACTGGTAAAGGTACAGTGGCAACACTGTAAGGGGTTAGAATGGATATGGGACCCTGAGGAGGAGATGAGAGAGCATTATCCAGAGTTATTTTTAGATGCGGACTTTGAGGATAAAGTCTGATTCTAGCCGGGGAGAATTGTAACACCCGGTATGTCATGTAAAATGTTAGCTAGTTATTTCTCCTATTTGGACTTATGAACCCTAGTACGTTGGGCTAACATAAGGTAAGTGGGGTGTACTATGAAGGATGCATGATATAGAGCATTCCCTTGGTACGCTAGGCGTACCTATGCATACACACGGTGTACATCAGTTAGGGGCAAACCCTAATTTTTAGGGTTTGCACCCTATTTAAACACATTAAGTCCCCTAACCCCTCACCTTATTAGCCTCCATTGCCTCTTTGAGCTATACCTTGAAACCCTAATCCATTTCCCCAAGAGATTGACCATTTTACGTGTGTTTTGGTGTGTATGTGGTGCATTTTAAAGAAGAAGAAGACGTGTAGAGAAGCATCGAACAAGAGGGAACTTGTAGATCTACAGATTATTCATTATTTATAGCTTATTAGAGGTATAAAGTCTAAACCTTGCTCATCCTATGTCTAGATTTAGATTTGGGAATGAATTTATCATATTTTGTTCCAATGGATGAACTCTTGTGAGTAAATGCTACTCTAGATGTTATGAGTTTTTTCTTTTGATATTTCTGAGGTCCTTGATCGATAAATCTTGCATCTTGATGGTTGTAGACCAACCATGCAGGAGTTTGTGACCATTTAATGGAAGTAGAATGCTAAATCTATGGTTTGAATCTCATTAAGACATGCAAATGGGTAAACTTACAAACTTTATTGCTTAGGACGTTCCAAGAGAGCTAGATCTGAATTTGGACGTTAGGTCTTAATGGATTAAGATGTTAAAATGCAACTTTGGTAAACTGGGGCGTACCAAGGGTGTAAAAAGGCGTAAGCTGACTATAAGCACCTGGGATCCCAATCCATGTGTAGCACTCAAGTACGTCGGGCGTACTGGTGGTACGGTTAGTGTACTCACGAGGGAGTTTTTGGGCATTTAGATTTCAGGCCACCTTGGATTCTAGGGTTTTGGGCCTTTATTGGGCTGCAATATTTTCTGAATTGGGCCATTGTTAGGCCTTGGGTCTTTTCGGATTTCGGCTCATATTGGGATTTAAGTGCCTTTCAGACTTTGGGTAAGTGTTGATTTGGACCATGATATGTTAGGCCCAATACGGGAATGGTAAAGCAACCTTTTTACCTAAGGAGTCGGGATTTAGGATTTGGACTCTCAGTTTAGGCTAATGACCTAGTTCTCAATTAGGGTTCTATTATTTATGATTTAATGAAGGGGATTTTATGATTCAACAGCACGGGTGTGATTTGTTTATCTTCAGACTGAGGTGAGATTCCTTCACTATACATGTGGGTCGAAGGCACCAATACCGGCCTGATAGATTATGTTTGTAGGATGATAGTTATGTTCGTAACAATTACCTGTTATACCTGTATATGCTTGTTGTCTTTTTTACTCATACTGATATGATTGTATGCTAGATGTAGGGGTGAAATAGACCCGATACCGGTTGAATGACACTGATAGTGGTGAAATATACCCACTACTGGTTGAAAGAGACTGAAGTGGTCATATTAACCCAATATCGGTTAAAAAGGACCGGAGGGGGTGAAACATACCCAGTACCGGTTGAAAGAGACCGAAGGAGGTAAAATATACCCAGTTATGTTTGAATGTTATTCATGTATGGTATGGTGTATTTTGGGGGAGCTCGGTAAGCTTTGTGCTTACAATTTTCGGTTTATGTTTTAGGTACTTCTAGCTCAAAAGGGAAGGGCCTGAATTGATCGCACTGCATCTGCCCATGTTTTTTGCATTATGTGATTTTGGGATTTAGTACTCGGATATTATTTCACTATGATACATAATTGGTTGTTTTCACATGATTATTGGATGTTTTGGAATGAATTAAAAATATTTTTTTATCTGAAATTTTTGGGATGTTACAACATGAGGGCCAAAAAATCTTTGTTTTCTTAATATATAGTTCAAGAACCAAGCTTAGACCATTCACCCGAATAATGCTTAACACTTTACCTACCTCCTCTGCATCGCCAATGACAATCCCATCATCTACCTACCAAGCATGGAGAAGAAGCTTTAAATTGTCTTTGATTTTATTCATACCTTTCATAGCAAACTTGGAAATCAGACGTATCCATATAGTGCCTACCATAATTGGTCGGATCTTGTTGTTTGGTTGTAACACCCATTTCGTAGGTAATTTTCATTTTTATCTTAAGGTATCAAATTCTTGCACATATTTTCCTACGCGGTGCATAGATAATTATCTACACAGGACGTAGAAAGGGAAAGTGGACTCGGGCATTTAAAGCCTTACACGGGGCGTACCCTTGTGTACGCAACGCGTAGGTGTAATGATTCTAAAACCTAATTTTTAGAGTTGTGACCATATTTAAAGACATTAACTCCCTTGATTCATTCCTATTCTCAACCTACTCTCTCTTAGTGACCCAACTCGAAACACTAATCCCTTGTGATCTTTTTTTTTTTGCATTTTTGTGTGTTTTGGTGCATCTTGAAGAATAGCCTATAGATTTATATGCTTTTGGTCCCATGAGTTTGGCTTTTTAGAGTAATAGCTCTAGGATAACCTATAGATTTGTATGCTTCTGGTCCCATGAGTTTGGCTTTTGTGAGTAATAGCTACTCCAAAGCTTGAGGTGATCATTTCCTATTGTTTTTCAGGATATTATAGCATAAAGGTGGGATCTTGATGGTTATATTTCACCTATGCAAGGGTTTAAGTTCATTAAAGGAAGTTATGGAACTAGGGTTTGGTCTTGAGCTTCATTAATCCATACAAAGGCATAAAGTCGGGAACTTTATCATTTTAGACGTCCATTAGGTTTAGATCTGAGTGTTGGACGTTCATTCTTAAGATATTAAGAGCTTAAAATGAAGTTTGGCTTCAGGATCTATACGCGGGGAGTAATTTAGGCTATACCGAGCGTAGCCTGGTCCCTACCTGTTTTTCTAGATTAAGGCTCTATGCACTACATAGAGTTAGATTACGTAGCACGTAGGTCAACAAAAGGTTGACCGTCGACTATTTGATCACTTTGACTTTTGGTAAAATGTGAGGGGTTTAAAACTTGGAAGGGAAAAATGGTATTTTACCTAAATAAGGATTTGCATTAGTGTTTTGAACTTGCTCATTCGTCTGTCTCAAATTCTGAAACTCTCTAGCTGTTTCACCTCGATCACTGGTGAAAACTCGGCCTAGAACCTGGTCGAGAAGTCACTCCATCTCATCGCGTCCAACGTGTCATCATCACCAATCACATGTCCAACCTCCTCCCACTAATCCCGTGCTCGGTCCTTCAGAATATGGGAGGCTAGTCGGACCTAATGGGTTTTGATCAAAACATCATTCCTATGGTGTACATGCAAACCCTAATAGCTTTTGGATCTAGTTTGTCGAATGAACATGCAATTGAATATCCAAAGCTATAAACCCTAGATCTAGCATACAATTAATCATATTAACATAAGATTAGGGTTTGGATCTTACCTTGATTGTTATGTAGTAATAACAATCTCAAATCCTCCTTTGAATTGGCTTTAGAAAGCTTAGAGTCACAAGTGTCACTCCTCTAATAGCTCACAAACACCAAGAGCAAGAGGATGAAGAATGATAAGAGAGGAGGAACCCAAAAACGTGTAGAAACCCTAAGGAATTAGTTCACCATGTTTTTGAGTCTCAAGGGTCCTTTAAATAGTGAGGCTATTAGGGTTATCTAACAAGGAAACTCTAATTTGACTGCTTAGGCCCTAAGCAACCCATGGACTCCCTCCTTAGAGGCCTTGGATGATTTCTAATGGGTTTCCCCATAGAATTCATCCACCCCTCTAATATGGAGTCCATTAGCCCAATATTCAACTATCATACAATTGACAGTTCTAGTCCCTTAAGTTTAATTAATGTCTTTTAGCCACAAAAATAATTCTTATTAATTATTGACTAATATTAATTAAACAATATGATTTCTCCTTTAATATATTATTCTCATAATATATTAATAAATCATAATTACTCCTTTCTCTCCATAATTCATTTTATCAAGTTGCTTTGATGAAGGCAACCCAAAAGAACCATGCACCATCGGGTCAAGTACATACCAAAATAGTTATGGACTTAGATACTAATCCAACAGTCTCCCACTTGGATAAGTCTAATAACTATTATGTATATGACTTCAGATCTTGATCTGCAATCGTAGCTTTCAAAAACCGCTGTCAACTCTGATCCTATCAGAAGCGTGTCCTTTAGATAAGGGATCATATATTCCTCCATTCTAGATATCTTATAGACTGAGACATGGATTTAAATAATTCTCTCTATACTGTTTCCCGATTTCCGATTTATGACGACTCACAACAAACTACGATTGAACACATCAAATTAGTCCCGGCTTGGCCAATTGCTTAGGTGCCATCACTAAATCATCGAGGGGCCCATAGATATCGCTTTCATCCCACTTTGGATAAAAGGAACGGATAAACTTTGATTCAATGCTTGCTTGCACTCACTCACCGAATCACACACAACAATATGTTTTATGACACCAAGTTACTGGTGCGTTTGCATATTATCAATGTATAACCGACTCGCAAGATACAACTCACACATCTCGGTATCAAGAATATAAGATATTATCGTCTCACCAATCACTCGTGATAAAATACATGAAGTGATCCAAGTGAGCGTGGGTTTAATCCAATGCTCAAATCATATTCATAAGCACTCATGAACGTTGCAGCAAACATTTGCTTATATCTAATACACTTTGGACAATCCACACACCAATTCACGACAGTCTTCATTCATACCTACTTCCAACATATGAACGACTGTGGTCCGTTCGAATAATTTCATTGTTCTGAACCAATTTAATTATTCAGGAAGTCAAAACATGCAAAGTAAAACAGAAGAATAATACTAATCCCATATGGCCCCAAACTCTGGGTATAAATAAAACATTTTATTTAATAACCATATTGATTACTCATTATTTGTTGTTTCGGGTAATCAACTTGTTACTTGAATTATTACTACACTTATCCCATGCTCTCAGCATGCACACAATGGTTACCTACAGTCCTTACTTTGTGAAATAGATCAAATGAACACATTTCCAATCATACTCATTTCACAACTCCCAATCCTTATCATAAGTATAAGAATATCAAATTCTTGTTACTTATGCTATATTCTTACATTTTATGCAATGATTCTTTCGTAAAGTTATATCTCAAAGTCATCAATACTTGGTTAATCTCTATCAAAAAGAATTCTATAGATATGATGTCTTTCACTCAAAGTACATTCCTTTGAAAATCCTTCTTGCATAAAAGTTTCTAATCTAGATATAGATGCTCAATATCCAACTCCCAATATGGAAACATTTCCATATTTTCCATATGACAATTCATTCTTAATAGAATCTTATCTATTCATAATAATATCGATATGGTCCATCCAATACCATACTTCCAACTACTCACAAGCAACCAATCATCGGCGAGCTTTGGATCGTCCTTTGATAGTTGTTTAATTATCTTAGTCAAAACCTAATTCTTGTCCTTTTTCCCTCTTAATGCGCTAGACATTTGGAAAATTTTAGAATGGTCAAATTTTATAGCATGTACAATCGATCCTTTACCCGAAGCGTAAGGGATACAATGCATAATGTCTTACATGATATGTATCCTTGACTAAATTTATTAACATTCCACAACCTAATCCTTTAGATTTGAAATGAAGCATAATATTCTCTCCCTTAATTATAGCAAAACAACTATTCAATCTTTACGACTTTGCAAAGTATAACTCTTGTTTTAATATTGCTAACTTCCAATACTTGCCTTAATAATCATACAAGCACAACATTTATGATCCTACTATCATGATGATTGTTATCATATAAGCATAACACTTATGCTCCCACTAGCTTTGACATGTTTTAGAAAACAACTGAACTTCTAGAAAACAATACTTATTGAATTTCTGAAGTTCATATTTCTAATACCTAATGCTTTGATAATCCTTTATCTAAGCTTCTTAAACTTATACACCTTTGCCTTAGATAGCTCATATGTGTGTCTTAAACAATTCAGACTAATTGCCAAATCTCACAATTCGAATTATGGAAAGGGATACCGTAACCATAATCGAATTCGAGAATACAATTTCACAATCACTATCTTCTTAAAATCTCTCTTAGTGAAAGCATTTCCTCACAATAATCTTCATGAAGTAGGGAATCTTATGACACTTAGATTTTAATGGTGTATGTGTTCCTATCCATGCGAATTTGTCAAAACCAAAGTTTGCGAAAAATCCAAACTCATATGGACCGAACCTTATCAATCTTGATCTCTTGCCTTATGGTAACACGGCTGCCCACCATGTCTTCCAAGTAGTTAAGCAACTCACCTTTTCCTATCAATGTACTTTTCATTGATCAAAGTGCTTGCCTTTTATGCGTTCAAATGAGAACTCATAGAAATCACATGCATAATTAACTCAACTGGAACCGCACAGAAACAAGATAGTGTCAACACGATAGGTTGTAAACCTCAAGTCGTGTGCTAGTGATGATCGATAAGGTTTATTCTTGATTAGTTCTTGAAACTTTTCAAGACCATTAAGACTCCCACTGGCTCCTTGACATATAAGATTCTTTTGTCAATAAACATTTCTCGACAAACAAATATTCAACAGTTAGTGCAACTTTTATCAAGACAAAACACTTCACAAAATTGGTCCTAGTTGGTCTTTGTCTTATCCAAGACATCACAACTTTCCAATTTCAAATGTGCAAGAATAAGAAAACCTTTTTCAAATTCCACATTTGATGAATCTTATAAACCTTCTTAAGACTTGTCACTCAATTCACAATCTTAACTCTAAGACTTGATATTGGAACGAAGTATGATTGACTTCTTAATTTAACCATTTCTTCAATTCTTGATTCCTCTTCTCAGACATACAATTGCACTAAGACTCACTTAGAGGATCAATGGAGATATGGTTCTTAATCATTAAGACCTATCATAAAACATAATAAAAGGTACTCTCCCTTCTTCTTAGAATAGAGAAACTTTTATTTTTCTACCTACTTGATTCTTTTTATTCGTTTTGCTATTGATTTAAACTCTTTCAATCAACTCGGAATTACACTTAATCTTATAAGTATAATTATATTTACTAAACCTTTAGTAAACCATGACGAATATCTGAGTCACTCTTGTGGTGGACTTGATCAACACACAACCTTGTGTACTCGATCTTCTAGTCCTTCACTTGACACTTTGTCAATGAATTAGTCTAATTTCCAAATATGAAATTTCTCATTCATCATGCAACCAAGTTGTATGATTCAAAGTTTCTGTCCAATTGAAACTTGGGCGATGAGAAACTTTCCGTATTTTGTAAATTCTTGACTTTTCCACAAATAACATAATTAAGAATCAAATCCATTATTGCTAATAATAGAAACTTACAAACATCAATTTTTCATACACGCCATTGCAAGGATAAATAAATAATATAAAATCAAAGTTTATTTTATTGCGGAAAAATTTGTCCTTAAAATGCAATTCAATTGAAAAACTAGGTTGTTACATATTCCTAAGCAATCTATTCTAACTCCAAGTAGTAGCTTAAGAATCTAATCTTCAAGCAATGCGATCGAAATCCATTTCTTCACGATTAGATTCAGCTCACTTCTTCCTTAAGCTTCCTTTCTTTTTCTTCGATCCTTTAAAACATTAAAATATAATCTTATCATATCATGTATTAAGAATCTAGAATAGGAACTTAAAAACTTAGTTAATGGATTTTACCTAAAGTAGAGCCATACATTTTGACTCTCCCATCTCTTAGATCTCTTAGGTAAATAGGGCAGCTTCGTCTCCAATGCCCTTCTCTTGGCAATAAAAGCAAATTGACTCTTTTGGAACAGCACACAGAATTACTTCCTGACTTTACCTTTCTCCCATGATCGAACTTTTCGATCATGGCATGCCTTTCGTTGCCATTGCCTATATCCATAGAGGTCTGGAAGGCAGATCCACCAATCAACTTTGCTTTTCCAGTGCGCTAAATCATTATTGATTCAGCAGCAATAAGCATATAGGTGAGATCGATGAGGGTTATGTCATGGTTCATCATATAGTACTCTCTTACAAACTCACTATATGATTCAGGAAGTAACTGAAGAACCCAGTCAACAGCCAGCTCCTCACAGACAAAAAATCCCAACATTCTTAACCTATCAATGTATGAATTCATCTCTAGGATGTGTGCACCCACTGACTTTCCTTCTTCATGTTTACTTGCCAAAAGGGCTTGAGTGAGTTTGAACTTTTCAATTTTTTGAACTTGTGGGTTAGGGAGAACAATAAGAGGAAGTGGAGGAAGTGAAGCATGATCTCGTGTTCCTCGATCGAATCGTGGAATATCATCTTCATGTGAAAAGCTTGTTCCACGGGATTTGGGAAGACCATAGTTGTCATACTTTGACATCTACAAAACAGGAGAAAAATTCAAGTTAGTTGATTGATTAAGTCCTTAATAAATCACCCAAATGAGATATTAAGGCTAGGACCCAACACAATAGTCTACAACCTAGAAGAGGGATGCCGTAATCTAGTTGCAGAATATTTGAAGGTAGGTAAATGACGATTTACCAATTTTCACAATGAAAAACGAAAAAAAAAATTTAAGTTTTAAATCTATTGAAAATTCCTAGATGTTTTGAGATTCATTAAACATTTCAATGGCATGTTTAAATCTCGATATGCCCCTCGATTTGTGACTGGGATGCCAAGGATCACAAAACAGGGTGTGAATAACCATGCAAACTTACATGGTGCCCCTAATGTTACAGTCACTTATTCGATGTGCCGGTTAACCACACACGCTCCACCGAACTATGACAAACAAGGAGTCACCCTTTGCTACCTTTGCTTAGAACCATTTAGTGTGCCGGTTAACCACACACGCTCCACTAATGTCTTCGCAAGGGCACAAAGTGTAATTTCATGGAATTGCATCAATTCACTTTTGCCTAAAGTAACTAAGATTGGGAATTTTGTAAAAGCATTTAGTTACTTTTGTACTTCATTATACTTATAATGGAAGGTTTCTGTCCTATCCTACCCGTTCGGCTAATGACCCTCCACTAGTCAAGAGTGCGGTGGGTAAGAGTGGATACCCATTCAATCGTCATTTTATAGGCAATTTCCTTAAACACCCCTTATAGACCAGCTTCATGAATGAGACCTACTAACGGTAAGACTGACTGTTTACTCATACATATATAATACTAGACTTTTAATATTATATATAGTATAGGGTGTATTTTACACTTTTAAAATACTAGGTGGTCTAATTTAATAAATTATACTTTTAATTTAACTAAATGTGAACCAAAACTTTATGGATTTATTAAATCTCTTTTAATTATACACCTTAATTAATTAATAAAACCATAAGGGTGTGATTTGAACTTTTCAAAACAATACTAGGGTTTTAGAATTTAACATTTCTAAATTAAAATTTTAATCAACTTTTAAATTCCAAAACTTGAGGGAAAGTTTTGAAACATTTCAAAACATTAGGGTTTAACTTATTTAAATTTCAAAAACAAAAACTTTTAAGTTCAAATTTAAACTATAAAACCAAAAGGGATTAATTTGAAACTTTTCCAAACTTTGTCAAGAATATTCTAGATCACAAAATTCAAATAAGGCAATTAACAATTAATTGGTGGTTATCTAATTTGACCTAGTCCAAATTCTTGCAAGATAACTCACCAAATAGCTTTTGGATCTAGTTTGTCTAATGAACATGCAATTGAATATCCAAAGCTACAAACCCTAGATCTAGCATACAATTAATCATATTAACATAAGATTGGGGTTTGGATCTCACCTTGATTGTTATGTAGCAATAACAATCTCAAATCCTCCTTTGAATTGGCTTTAGAAAGCTTAGAGTCACAAGTGTCACTCCTCTAATGGCTCACAAACACCAAGAGCAAGAGGGTGAAGAATGATAAGAGTGGAGGCACCCAAAAACGTTTAGAAACCCTAAGGAATTAGTTCACCACGTTTTTTAGTCTCAAGGGTCCTTTAAATAGTGAGGCTATAAGGGTTATCTAACAAGGAAACCCTAAATTGACTGCTTAGGCCCTAAGCAACCCATGGACTCCCTCCTTAGAGGCCTTGGACGATTTCTAATGGGTTTCCCTATAGAATTTATCCACCCCTCTAATATGGAGTCCATTAGCCCAATATTCAACTATCATACAATTGACAGTTCTAGTCCCTTAAGTTTAATTAATGTCTTTTAGCCACAAAATTAATTCTTATTAATTATTGACTAATATTAATTAAACAATATGATTTCTCCTTTAATATATTATTCTCATAATATATTAATAAATCATAATTACTCCTCTCTCTCTCTCTCTCTCTCTATATATATATATATATATATATATATATATATATATATATATATATATATATATATATTTCATCCTATCAAGTTGCTTTGATGAAGGCAACCCAAAAGGACCATGCACCATCGGGTCAAGTACATACCAAAATAGTTATGGACTTAGACACTAATCCAATAGGACCTTGTCCCCCTCGGGACACCGGCTCGTACGGAAAGCTGGGGCAACATCAGCCAACCACCTTTTGCTAGCGATGGGGTCCCTGACCCCATGGTAATCAGGAGCTAGACACAACTTTGAACTCTCGGAATGTCAAGGTACACGCCCCCACCAAATCCATCATCTTAGTATGAAAAGCCCCCAACTTCTCATCTAGGAGCTCTAAAATACCCTCCTTGACCGAACCAAAGATCATAGGAGTCTGGTCTAGAATACTGCGCGTAACCCCAGCTGATATCAACTCCCTCATCCACTCCTCGAGCTGCTCGGCTCCAGATCCTAAGCCTGATCCCTCTCTGGCGCATGATCCGCCCACTTGTCTCCCACGCAACATCACCATGCTGAAAACATATCATAACAACCATTAGAATATTCCTTACTAACGAGGGATCACACACGCACTACAAGTTTCCTGGTTTTATCTCGGCCCTTCTCGAATCGAGTACGAATCCTCTGCTTTCAGTAGTACGGGCCCATACTACCTTCCACATCTATCCGTACTTTCCTCAAGAATTTCCTTGACTCCACCAAGTCCCTTTCACTACTACTACCACTGCTCCCAGCACTAATCTCATCCTAGGCTTGCCCTAAGGTATCCTCCAACTCACTCCTTCCTCAGTTGCTGATGGACTTCGCAGTAATGTCAACTAGCTACCTCATGAATATAACCACATGCAACAGATATCAAATAATCCTTCGAGTAAAAGACTTATCCCTAGAGCGGTTGGACTCATACAAGAGCTGCGTAATAGGGTCAAATCCATCACTCTGAGATTATCCAGCCTGCGCAACATGTGATTGGGCATATTCACTTAATAGCTAGCCCACAATACTAAGAGCTCCACAAACCACAAAGCAAGCATCATTCAGACAATAGGAAAAACTAACCACATAATCCAATCAACTATTTTATTTCCTACACAGTAATATGTACTAGCATGCAATTCATAAAGCTCATACACATATAACAAGAACGTAAGGCATCCTTCCTAGACCCTTAGTCCTAATCTAACATGCAGTTCTCATACTCATAACATATCATAACATAAACTCGTATGGGTATTTTGGGGTAATTACTTAAGCTTGGCTGATTGCACGCACCACACCCTTTTTCCTTTTCAAAGTTCCTTTCTCTATACTTTTCTAAAAAAATTTCTTTGCTCAAAATCCATTTTACAAAATCGGTTTTCTTTTTTTGAAAATTTCTATACCAATTCCTCAATTTGAGTCCATACACACCCGAGAGTGTATCCGAATCCATCAAACCAAGGCTCTGATACCAACTATAACGTACCAAAAACATGACCCAAAAAGTTCATTTTTAAAATCATTAATCAAACCATAATTACCAATTCATACATAAGCATTATATCAATTCAGAGTATCATGTCTGAAACATTATTTTCTTTTATCAGAGTAAAACATCCCAGGCTAAATAAACAATGGTGTGTGCCATGCAATCACCCCGAGCTCTTCCCTCCGTTACCGGAAGTACCTGAAACCAAAACTGAAAAACTGTAAGCATGAAGCTTAGTGAGTTCCCCAACCTACCACATACCATGCATAATCAGATACTGCAAGCACTGGGCCTCGCCCGCTACTTCGGGCCCCGCCTGGCTTCGAGCCCCGCTTGGTATACATATATGTTTCTCTTAGGCCCTGTCTGTCTCTACGCCTCGCCTGGTAAACACATAAAAACATATAACATAACATATAACAAGTAGCTACATACTCTACTATACTACTGATCTAAGTCCTCACCTAGCTAGGGCCTCGCTCCTGTCCTACTATTAACGAGTCATGGAACCCCTTCCAGGCTCCTGTTGATAGTGAGATAAGTCCCCCCGCCCACACTCACCTCTCTCCTATCTCGGGCCTCCCCCTACTCTACTACTAATGAGATCCGGAACCCCATCCATACTCTGCTAGTGGTGAAATACAGGACCTCGCCCACACTTACCTCCATACCAGGCACATACGAGTATCACACAGACAACAAGTATAAACTAACGTACAAACATTCTCCGGGGACCTGCCCGACATCATACCTTGGTCCGGAATAACATACTAGCATACAGTGCCTACGGATAACCCCCGGGTCTTCCTACTCATAAACTATATGGGCCGGTATTGTGGCCTTAGACCCATTCACACAGTGAGGAGACTCACCTTGCACTACTAAAACTTTGTTGATATCCCTTTGGCTGCTATGTGACAATTCCCGAACCGCTGCTCCTTCGGCTTCCCGAGCTATCAATACCAAAACATCACTTAGACCAGTACGATAATCCTTCATATGGTAGAATGACCATTCTACTCCTCCTAGCCTAACTTGATACATATCTAAGGTCTACTACCATGATTCACAAGGTCCAATACTAGGTAAGCTTCCTAAGCCCACTAGTGGTCCACTAATGGCCTAATTTGCTACATTGGGTCCAATCCCTTTGAATGGGCCTTACCTTAAGACCATAACATATTTTTGGCCCATATTAACTGACTCCTGATGACCCACTATGGCGTAAAGGCCCAAATTCCAAAGCACAGCCCAAGCTGACGCCCAAAAATGTAAAGCCCAAACTGGTAGAGTACGCGGGGCGTACTCCTAGGAAAGCTAAGCGCACTAACTGGTGGCTTGTACGCCGTGCCTACCCCCTTGTACGCCCATCATATAACCCTGTTAAGCCACTTTTCCATTAAGTGCTTAATATGCTACGCTAGAAGCTACAAAAACAGATCCAAGTCCTTTTCCATGTCCTTTTCCATGTCCTAATCCATAAAGTCGACTACTTGGTGGCTTGCAACCCACCAAATGAGACCAAACTCATCAATCTTCCATACCAAGTGCTAGATCTCATGCATGAATAGAAATGAGTCCTAAAGGTTGAAACTTTACTGCTTATGGGACTCATATGACACTAAGAGTGGCAACCTTGCACCTAGAAAACGAGTTGAGTCATAAAGGTCCATTCTTGGGACTAAAAAGATACAAAACTCCATTAACATAGATCTAAGCATACTTAAGGAAATTTTCAGACTTTATACCTCAAAATGGTCTGAAATGAAACCACAATCTTGGATCTACTGCTTCCCCTTCGATCCACCACCTTGCTAATCTCTTCACTTGCTTGGAAATGGCTTTACAACACCCAAAATGCTCTCTAATGACCCCTAAGGTTTCAAGAACACTCAAGAGAGGTTTAGGGTTTCGTGGTGGCTGTATGAAGATGAGATGGAGGCTGTTAACCCGGGTGTTATGTTCTTTATATAGTGGCATGCCCTAAAAATTAGGGTTTAGTGACTCTGAGCGTACGTTGGGCGTACGCCTCTCTGCACCCGCGATCAGTTCCCATTATACGTTGGGCGTAACCAACTTATGCTGGGCGTAACCCAACTACTCACATGCATGCATTCCATGCATGCATAGGACTGCCTTGTCACAATTCTTTATTGGGGACTAATAATGACAACATCTTCATAGTATCACAACTCCTTCATTCTGAGTCCGTTTCCGACGAACTTTATATCCATAAAAAGGTGGTGAGACACCCTACGCTTCTAACAACACACCCCTACCCGAAACCTTAGCTAATAAAACCCAAGACCCATAAACGACCAAAACTCCCCTAGCCTCGGGCTCTAAAATCTAATAACGGATACTTTCAGAACATGGTGTTACAGATCAGGAATTTGGTCTTGCATATAGTTAGATACACACAAATACACCACCATGCCATGGCCTTCAAGCCACCACATCGTGACAGAGTCAATCCAAAATAGTCACGAGTTCCTTAATCGCTATGTCGTGGGAAATGTCTGAAGGCATATTTCATGCATAAGCTCCTAATTCATAAAGCCTTTTGTCTAAACTTTCAAAAAAGATTCTAGGGGTCCTATTGATCCCTAAAAATGTGGACTTTATGGACATGCATACCCCATGCATGTCCTCCATGAAATCTAAGTCAAAAAGATGAAATGGGACCTAAAGCTCATGCAAGATTTCCAAATCACAACCATTTATCAGATCTACGAGATATAATGTCCTTGAGACTCCTAAGAGTCATAAAGTTGCAAAATGTATCTCCTTTCCCCACTTAAAATCCAATAAAAGAGTTTATTAAGAAAAATAACTCTAGATCTCTAGAAGATAAAAGAAGAGATCAAGAGCCTTACAAATGGTCCAACAAGGTGCTTTCATAGGTTGGGGAGTGTTGCTTGCTGGTCTCTTGCATAAAATCTTGTTCTACTTCATTCAAAACCACAAAAACTAGCAAATGAGCTCAAAAGCTTCAAAGGAGATAATGGTAAGGGTTTCTGGGGGTTTGATAATGATGGAGGCTGAGGGTGAGCAACCCTAGCGCCCCACTTTCCTTTAAATACCCAAGAAATTAGGTTTTCTCTTCAGATGGTCGCCATGTTGTGGCCAACATATTTCCATGTCGTGGGGGTCACTTAAGATCTGCAAATGGAGCAAAAGTGTTGAAAACCCCAAATGATGTGATCTAAAGAACTAGATAGCAAGATTAGAAATTTGTACTTATAATAGTCCAAAAATGTAGCGTCTTTGATGGATCCAAACTTAAAGCATAACTCCTTGCAACCAAAAGAACCTCCTTAATCTTTAAACTTTATCAAAATTTTATATAAACATCCAAAAACGAAGAAATGAGAGGAAGGAGCTCAAATCTTGAAGATGGAGGCTAGGGTTTCTCCCAATGGGCTCTAGATATGACTGATTCTACTAAAAATCCCAAAAAGGTGGAACCTTATGCTTAAATACATTGAAAACCCTAAAATCATGGGCTTGAGCTTGACTGATCGTCGTGTGTTTTCACCCAAATCCACCTCAACTTTAAACAACCATAACTTCTTTGTTTCAACTCCGTTTCTGGTGACCTTTATATCCATACAAAGGTACTAATAAGCCCCATACCTTTATCTAGTTACCTTTGGCTTAACAGATGTCTAACTAAGAACCATAATCCATGCAAGAAGCTTAACATATATATTTTCCCATTTTATTCTTTGGCTCCAAATCACAAACCAAGGGCTTAGATTACATAACAAATATTATCAACATCCCATAAAGTCTAAACCCTATTCCCTTAAAGCTCAAGGCCTTTACTCGATCCATTTATTGTCCACGATCCCGAAATGAGAAACTTTTCGAAACAGGATGTTACACTTACACCTATTCCATTGAAGTGTGATAACCTTGTAGTTGTGTATATTGCTAAAATTCTTGTATTCATTGAGAGAACCAAACATATTGAAGTTGATTGTCACTATGTTCAACAAAAGTTGCAAGATGATCTTATTGTGTTATCCCATGTTTCTACTTCAAATCAGTTGGTCGATGTGTTTATCAAATCCGTAAATAGTCCCAAACATAAAGTTGTTGTATCTAATTTGGGATTTACTTCATATCCCTCAGATTGAGTGGGAGGGATGTTAACCTAAAGGCATTTTAGTCATTTCTTTTAATGTTAGTTACATTGTTTATTACGAAAGTTAGTAGTTAGTACCTAAAGTTAATTGTTTGTTAGCGTCTATCTAATCAATTCATGTAATGTATCTGTATAGTTTCTCAATTCAATTAATGAAATTCTCTCTTAAGATTTCCTAGTTCAATCATATTTACAATACTTGTTATTAACAAAATACTTGTTTTCAAAAAGAGTTATAAACAACATATATAACAGAAAACGTGCAATTTATATAAATCAGTTTACTATAAATTGTTGTACTTTTATAAGATTTACAAATGCACTAGAAAAATCTACGTGATGAATCACAATTTCTTGATCCAAATATTGAGACTAAACTCTGTATTTCCGTATAACTGAAAAATAAATGGAGTAAGTATGTGTGTTTATAGATTTTATAGCTATTGCTTTTTGTAAATTTGTGGACAAAGTCTATGAGGGCATTCTTTGACATTTTGTTGCTAACATGTGAAATTTAGCATACTCTTGTCCCACACAATGAGACTTCAGCGATTGACGTGTGGAATTATACTTATGAGGTTTATGATTCAAACTTTCTTATGTCTAAATTATTTTTAGTATTCTTTAGTTGACTTTTTATATGGGTCTTAAGATAGATTGATGGGGAACTTTAAAATGGTACAGTTTACCATTTTTTCTAGCATACTATCAAAGTTTCACTTATAAACTAGAGATTAAAAAGGTTTTCTTTATATTTAGTACTATATAGAAACAATTTTAAAAATTAAGAAAAATTTCCTTCTTATTTGATATTGATTATATATATATATATATATATATATATAGAGAGAGAGAGAGATATCATGTCATTTGAATTTCATACGTATAAATTACTATCGAATGTAAAAAACTAAAATAAAAATAAGACTTAAATACTCAACTGAAAAAGGGGAAAGCATGTGATGTTCAATTATGTCATTGCATTGTCTTGCTTGTGGTTAAGTGTGCCAAATATTCCACTTTCATTGTTAATTATTAATTATTGAAATGTATTGAATTATGAAATCTTTGTACAAAAGTAACATGATGCTTTAGTAATTATATCTATAATTTATCGAAGTATCCTCTTTATGTGCATACATTACATGTATTCATATTTTATTATTTGAGATAAAGCACATATCTTTGTCTCATTGCTATTTTTTATTTCGACCAATAATATGTCTTGTATCAAGGTGAAATAGTTTGGCTAAAATATAAATCGTTTTTTTTTAGGATAATGTCATAAAAATCCTTAAATTTTTCAGAAATATACAGTTTTATCTTTTGACAACATTTTGGTTTGTTTATACTGCAAACTTGCAACTTTTTTTTGGTTTTACCCTTTTAACAGGTTCAGTAAGTTACCTGCTTAGGTGGCAAGCCACGTGTGCGTTGATTAGGGGTGAGCGCGGTGTGGTTCGGTACGGTTATTAGCTAAAACCTCACCACTAACCGCAAATGCGGTTAATCCATTTTCAAATCCGCTTGGTGCGGTTATTTTTGCGGTGCGGTTAGACGATTATTTTTGCAGTGCATTTTTGTTTTTTCTGTGTTGCGGTTATTAACCGCATGAATTTGGTGCGGTTATTTTGTGTGGTTTTTAACCACAATTTAAAGCTCAAACAGTTTTAAGAGTTCAAACATATTATTTATAATAATAAAAATACCATAAGTTATAAGACAATTAACTTAAATCACAAACAATTAATATCTTAAAAACATCAAATCAATAGTAATTAACAATAATTTTTTTTTAAAAATGTTTAATTTCACCATTTTTCAAAGTTAAACATAACAAAAAACCAACACTTTTATCTTCTAGTATTTTATTCATGTTCCATTCATGAAACTTGTCTTATTTTTAATATTTAATATATTAATAATTAATAAAAAAGTTGTATATAATATATGCGGTGCGGTACGGTTTTTTTGCGGGTTTTGAAAACTAATAACCGCACCGCACCGTAAATTTGCGGTTTTTGAAAAACAAAAAATCTCACCATCAGTTTTTATTGCGGTTGCGGTTTATCAGTTGCGGTGCTGGTTTTACTCACCTCTAGCTTTGATTTAGCAAACGTGACAGCCACATAAGCACTGACTGTGCTTTATGCATTTAATACAAAAATTATAAGCTTTTAGGGAAAATAGAGTAGGGGTGGGGGATTCAAACCCACCACCTCCAATTCAGAAACCATAGCGTATACCACTAAGTTGGGAAGGTTTTTGTGTTTCTCTAGCTGAAAACATTATATAGAATGTATATTAACGAAAAAAATTTATATTCAATAATAATAATAATAATAATAATAATAATAATAATTATTATTATTATTATTATTATTATTATTTATAAGTGTATACATATATTTTTAATTATAGCTTAAAGGTATAGTCATATTTAGAAAGGTACAAAATACATTTTTAAAGATTAAAAAACATATTTAATGGTATATATATTTTTTAAAGCGTGTTTGGTTTATTTATATACGTAAAAATGCATTTTTAAATATATATATAAACGTATCTTTTATGATTTTAAAAATATAAATACAGTTTAAATTACGTTTGTAAAGGTATAAATATGATTATCAATATAAAAAATATTTCTTTAAAGTTTAAAATACATTTTTGTAAAGGTAGTTATACACTTAAAAACATATGTACGCTTTTAAAAACGTAGTTTTATGAAGAAATATGTATTTATGGACTTAAAATGATTTTTTTTAATATATAAATACTTTTCAAAAAATGTATTTTAATCTTTAAAGGCATACATATCTTTTTAAGTGTATAAATAAACCAAATACGCTTCATATATATATATATATATATATATATATATATATATATATATATATATATATATATATATATATATATGTGTGTGTGTGTGTGTGTTTTTTAATCTTTAAAAACGTATTTTGTACATTTATAAATATAATTATACAGTTAAATTATACTTAAAAATATAAGTATATACTTATAAGAAAAGAAAATAATATTAATAATAATAATAATAATAATTATTATTATTATTATTATTATTATTATACATTTTTTCGTTAATATACATTATATTTAATTTTTTCAGGTTTAGAAACACAAAAAGCTTCCTAGCTTAGTGGTATGCGCTTAGGTTTTTGATTTGAAGGTGGTGGGTTCGAATCCCCCTACTCTATTCTCCCTAAAAGCTTCTAATTTTTGTATTAAATGCATAAAGCATAGTCAGTGCTTTTGTGGCTGACACGTCAGCGAAATCAGCCGATTCAACGCACACGTGGCTCGCCACTTAAGTAGGTAACGTGTTGAACCTGTTAAAAGGGTAAAAACGAAAAAAAAAATGCAAGTTTGCGGTATAAACGAACCAAAATGCTTTCAAAGGGTAAAACCGCATATTTCTGAAAAACTTAAGGGTTTTTATAACATTATCCATTTTTTTCTAGTAAATAAGTCTTGATACTTGATTTTAACAATTTTAGATGACACAGATGCCATCATTGTCTATCTGGCCAGTCATTTGTGGCAAAATTTAAAATTTATACAACTAAAATATAGTTATTTAAAGACTAAACTGCACAAATGGTCCATGTGTTTTGCTCAAAATTGTCACTTTGGTCCAAAAAAGTTAGGACTAGCACCAGAGGTCCAAAGTTTTTATTTTTTTTTGCTTGTTTGGTCCAATCAATTCTGGTTTTTTTTTCAAAATGACGGATTTGACCCTATTAATATAATTTTTTTCTTTTTTCTTAATTGTTTTTCTGATTTTCAGAAATAAAAAAATAAAAAATAAAATTAAATCTTTCTTTCTCTCTCTCTCTTTCTCTTCTCTCTCTCTCTCTCACACACATACACACACAAACACACACATACATACATACATACACACACGCGCACACACACACACACACATACACTCTCTCTCTCTCTCTCTCTCAATTACAAACCACCACCGAAAAAGATGGCATCACTGTCGCCACCACATCTCCCTCTCATTATTTGTCTTCATCTTCCCCACCTCCGTCGAAGCTGGTTGAGCTTGATATTTCACAGAACCTGTTCGTCGGAAGGCGGCAACATAAACATTCATTTATAAAAGGGAAATCAAGGGATTTAGGTTTACCTATGGAAAATTGATTCTATAAATGATACTAATTTGCTTAGAAGGGAATACTGATATTACAAATTCTCATTTTGACACATAAATAGGTTTAGTAAGATATGGTGTTAGTTTCTCACAATTTCTGCCATTGGAATCCATAACAACTTCAATCCCAACTTGCTCGATAGCTTCCACCAATTCCCTTGCTAATCCATCGAGAATGGGAACCTGCAATTGCATATGAAACCTATCAATCTGACTTTAGATTTCTATAATGTCAAGATAAACACACGCATAAATACCACACAATCGAAGATTTGGTTATGAGTTTACAAACCCATAAATTTGCAGAAAATCAAAGAGAAAGAAATATATAGAAAATCTAACCTAAATGTATGCATCATGTGTTCGATTAAATGTCTAATCCCATAACTATTATTGGTATGTATTCGACCCGAGAGTAGCATGGTCCTTTTGGGTTGCATGGCATCAGAACAATTGGATAGACAAGTTAGAAAAGGTTATTTATGATTTATATTAATATATTATAAGCTCTAATATATTAATATTAAATCATATTATTTAATTAGTGTTGATCAAGAATTAATTTTGTGATCAAAAGAGACTAATTAAATATATAGGGATTGATTATGTAAATCATTGATTCTTATATATGTGAGCTTGTGATCCATTGTACTTCATGTTGGGCTTAACCCATGTGGTAACCCATGGATACTCCATGGAGGTTAAAACCCATGGATCATGAAGGAAATGGAAAGTCATGCACATTAGGGTTTACATGGTGTAACCCTAATGAGCGACGCTATATAAAGGATCTCATGGTTCATGAAATGGCAGTAGTGGATACACAAAGAGAAGGCAAGGGCCAATTTTCATAAAGAGAACCAAAGTAACCTTCTTCTCAAGTTATTCCATTTGTTGGTGGTGCTATGTGATTCCATTTGAGGCTTACACACTATTGGAGCTAAGCTCTTAAAGGTTCAAGACTTAAAGATCTATCAAAAGGTATGTCACCTAACTAGTCTTTTGTAGTATAGTTGCTCCATAATATGCTAGTTAGGATAATGCTTTGGAATTTTGTATATCTACATGTATAATAGTGAAAACATAGATCCAAAGCTCATAGGATTGCATGCACACCATAGGAGTGTTAGAATGCTCAAAACACATCATCATGTACATCCTTTCAAGATCCAATTTTATATTCATGACATTTTTAAGAAAACCCCCATGTTTGCAGCAGATGCACAGTCTCACCAGTACTTTCTCCTCCGATTAGGGCTTGAAAATATTTCGACTTCATAACTTTGGTTTGTGTTATATATGATTTTGGTTTTAACCTAACACAAAATATGGAGGAGGGAGAATGTAGAAGTGACATTTGAAAGGAGGATGTAGAAGGTGAAGGAGGAGGGAAAATATAAGGGTGACCATGGCTAATGGTGGATCTATGCATCGTTCCTCGACAGGGCTATAGAGGACCGATGACACTTCAATCACTTTGTTGAAGGTATGAGGGCTCAAAATCGACTTCTTAGGTTTGATTTTGGATTTTAGAAATATGTCGATGAGGATGATGAAGATGAAAGGTAGTAGAAGATGGGTGGTTAATTTTTTGTGAGGGTATCTCTGATTTAGATGAACCTATCTTTTCTGGTGGTGGTTTGTAGTGGAGAGAGAGAGAGAGAGAGAGAGAGAGAGAGAAGAAGAAGAAGAAGAAGAAGAAGAAGAAAGAAGAGATAGATATTTAATATATATATATATTTTTTTTTTAATCTGAAAATCAGAAAAACAATTAAGAAAAAAGAGAAAATCATATTAACAGGGGTAAATCCATCATTTTGAAAAAATCAGAATTGATTGGACCATACAAGCAACAAAAAGAAAAGTTTGGACCTCTGGTGCTGGTTCAAAATCTTTTTGGACCAATGTGGTAATTTTGAGCAAACCACAGGGACCATTATACAGTTTAGTCTTCTTTAAAAAAAAACTGGGCAAACCATAATATTTTCCCGCGTAATTAAGAAAAATCCTTTTTTTTGTTGGCTATGGCCACAAACAAGACGTAGAGTTATCATTCTAGTTCATTTAACAGTTTCATGGTTAACTCTGTTATCTTTTTTACAAAATCAATCCTAAAACTGAGTTTAAAATTCAAATTTGATCCCTATAGTTTGCTAAAAATTACATATGTCTAAAACTCGGTTTTATGTTTTATAACTTCTTTATGTTCATTTACTTTTTTTTTTATTTTTAAATAAAAACTAAACTTGGTTTTAAATATATATTTTTTTCACGTTATTAGTATTTTTGGTTTTTTTTTTCGTTTTCTTTTACGTTTTTCGTATTTTCTTTTAGTTTTTTCATATTTTTTTTTAATTTTTTCATATTTTTAATTTATTCATTTTTTCGTTTTATTTTTCATGAATTTAATAATTTTTTCTTTAAAATAAAGAAGTTAAAAAAAACATAAAACAAAAAAAACAATACAAAAAACGAAAAAAAAACAAAAAACATAAAAAACAAACGAAAAATACGAAAAATGTAAAAAAACGAAAACCAATGTTTGGAAATGTGGTGTAATTTTTTTCAAACTACAAGGACCAAATTTGAACTTTAAACCTAATTTTATGATTGATTTTGCAGAAAAGATAACGAAATTAACCATGAAACCTTTTAAAAGGGCTAAAATGATAACTCTACGACCTATTTGTGGCGAGAGCCTGCCAATAATAATAATAATAATAATAATAATAATAATAATAATAATAAGACTTTTACTAATTACAAATGAAACTGTGATGGCTTTTATGGTATTTGCCCAAAAAACTTTAATAATAGAAAAAAATACATAAAGCCTTATATGAGAATAAGAAATAATTCGACTTAGTATATTATGGCAATAAATTGAAACTATGTTGAAGCGGATTTTTTTAACGACGGTCTATTATAATGAACTTAATCGAAAGAAATACCCCTAACATTTAGAGATGGAGAATGCCCTCTGCGGGGTGGTTCTCTATGGAAAAACATGAAAGCTAATGTCTCAAAGCCCCTTCGTAATGTTCCTCCGTTGGCTGGCACTCGGCCGGTGGTTTGCAATCACTCATCCTTTATCCCCCCATCCCCTTCCAAACCTAGAGATTCCAGGTCCTTTGTCGATGTCATCAAGGGCCAGGCTCTGGTTAAACACATTATTGACCAGGCTTTATAGTTATGCTCAGAACTCTAATTGATGAATAACGCGACACTGGTGGGGTGGTTAGAGATTTTGAATAACTTTGTAACTTTCTGTCAGTTTTGGATATGAATAGACATGATGTGGAGGAAATCAAATACATTAGCAGATTCTATGTGGTCATCTAGTTCAAATCAAGTAAATATACTGATGTTTTATGTGCAAACAAATGCATTTGGATGAAGTGGTTTAGCAATTTGGATATATGGAGGAAATTGTATATAAGGTTTGAGTGTATCGCATGGCTAAAGATAATCACAATCCCCATCGATGTCTGGGACTAATCAAATCTCGCCACTATTGCTAGAAACTTTGGGAAATTTCTTGTTCATGCAAAGTATGTCTAGATTTGCATGGATATTTATCTTGGAAAGGTCTACATTCTAACTACATCTAGGTAAAAAATCAATGAAGAGATCAATATTCTGGTTGATGATAAGAGTCTCAATATTAGTGTCTATTAGATAGATGATGTGTGGTTTCCTTTCAGACCATTCATACCACTCACTAATAAGGCTGATTCTAAAGTTGAAGACTCGGAAGATGGTGATTTTTTTTTCTTGTCAACAAGAGGGTTTGGACCTTGAAGAAGGAGAACTTTCCCACAATGGTGTGTTGGTCGGACAAGCTCCGTTGGTTCTCCTTCTGGTAGTCTATGTCTTACTGCAGGCCAGTTAATATTGGAAGTAGTTTGAAATTAAAACATAGAAACTATTCCCTTAAATGAAGATGCACAAAAAAATCTAAAAGTTTCTTCCAGGTAAATTACGTCGACTGCACTAGCGATACTCAAACAGTTTGGAGTCTCTAATCGACTGTCTTCCCCATCCATTGATTTAAATATGAATGCTCCTTATACTTCCTCCCTCATCGCTAAAATCGATAAGGAGTCCTCAAATTCATTAAATTATGAGCTTGATCGTACTATTACGATTAGTAATCAGGTGAGATTTCAAATTGAGGAAGGGAATAGTATTATTGAAAGGATCTTTTTTGTTGATGGTATGCAAAATGCTACCCAATAAAATTATTAACTCTAAATGTTAGGGTCATGGGACAATCCTATAAACTTGAGTGGACCAGATGGCTGAAAGATAACGTAAGTTGAATTTATGTGGTATACAAGAAACCCAGTTAATCTTTATCTCAGAATCTAGCATTAAAGCATGCTGGGATTCCATGGATTTTGAGTTCGGCTTCGTTGAGGCTTCGGGTAGGTCTGGTGGTATGCTGTGCATCTGGGACAATAATGTATTTCAAAAATTACTTGTATAAAGTCCAGATTTTTCTTTTGCCATCATGGGTAATTGGAATAGGATAACAGGACAATATTCGTTAATGTGTACTATCCCCATGACCCAACGGATAAAAGGATTTTATGGTCTAATTTGGTGAATTTGATGACCTCTAGATTTGTGACGTGGGTGTTGTTTTGGAGATTTTATGGTCTAATTTGGTGATTTTGATGACCACAAGTAATCAAACATCATGCATTTTTCGTTCTCAGAATAGTTGACAAATTTGTTTTCCTGATATAAATATTATGAATCACAGTCCAACATCTTTGAATATTTAGCAACTTTTGTTAGATCAGATTCAAAAGTGCTTGAGTTGTTACTCAAGGGTTTTGAGCTTTCTAACACTCCTAAGGTGTACATGCAAATCCAGTTACCTTGGATCTATGTTTTCTCTATTATACATGCAAATATCAATTTCCAAGGTATTGTTATAACTAGCATAATATGAAGTACATATAATATAACTTCTAGTAGAATTACATACCTCTTTTTTGTAGCTTGATTCTATGGAGCTAAAGAGCCCAGTGCCTCAAATGTGACACCTCATATGGTTCACACAACATCACCAACATCTTGGAATATCTTGAGAGAAAAGGTTCATATGCTCATATTGGCTAGCCCTCATGCCTACACATACTAGTGTTAATTTCTTGAGCCATGGGGTCCTTATATATTGTGGCTATTAGGGTTACACCATATACCTCATGTCTTTCCATATTCTTCATGCTCCATGGGTTAAAACCTCCATGGAGTATCCATGGGTTACTCCATGGGTTTAGCCCAACATGAAGAACTATGGTTCATAAGCCCCCATATATAAGAATGAATAATTTACACAATAAATCCCCATATATTTAATTAGTCTCCTTTTGATCACAAAGTTAATTCCAAATTAATTCTTGATCAATACTAATTAAATAATATGATTTCATATTAATATATTAGAAGTTATAATATATTGACAAATCATTAATATCCTTTTCTCACAAAAGTCTATACAAATTGTTCCGATGCCATGCAACCCAAATGGACCATGCCAAGTCGGGTAGAATACATACCAATAATAATTTGGGCTTAGAGATCTAATCCAATAGTCTACCACTTGGATAAGTTTAGAACTATTATTGCGTATGATTCCAAAACCCGACTAGCAATTGTAGCTCTTAAAAGATGATGTCGAACTCTGAACAAATCAATGACGCTTCCATTAGATAAGGGATAATATATTCCTCCATTCTAGATATCATATGGACTGAGACATGGATTGTAATCATTCTCTCTGTCCATCTGTTGTTTCCCGATTTCTGATTTATGACAATCGACTAATTGAACAAATCAAACCAATCCAGGCTTGGCCAAGCACTTCAGGGTGTCATCAATAATTCATCGAGGGCCCCACCGATATCACTTTTATCCTTTTATGGGTAAAAAGAATGGATAAACTTCAACTCATATGCTTGTTCTAATACTTGTTGAATCATACACAAAGGCAGGTTTTATAACATTGAGTTACCAATGCGTTTCGTACAATCAATATAACCAACTCATATCTCTAAGTTTGAAGAATATAAGATATTATCGTCTCATGATCACTCGTGATAAAATCCATGAAGTGAGTCAAATGAGCGTGGGTTGAATCCAATACTCAGAACTTATGAGCACTCATGAATGTTGTAGCAACTCTTGCTATGTCCATTACCTTGGACATCTACAAACCAGCTTCATGACAGTCTTGCCTTAATACCTACTTCCAACGTATTATCGAATGTGGATTGTTTGAATAATTTAGTCATTCAGGAAGAACGACCTAGTTATTCTAGAAGTCAAAACATGCAAAGTGAAACACAATAATAATCGAATCCAATATAGTCTCAGAACTTATAAATATAAATATAACATCTTTTATTATCAACATATTGATTACACATTATTCATTGTAATGATTCTCATTTCACAATCCCAAATCCTTACCGTAAATGTAAGAATTCCAAATTCCTACCATTTACCGAAATATGTTACATTTTAAACTTATATGCACTGATCCTCTTGTAATGATTATGCACAAAGTCACAGAGACTTGTCAACAGTCATTACAGGGTTTTCCAATGGAGAACATTCCATGGAAGTGAAGTCTCATATTCAAAGTACATTTCTTTGAACATCCTTCTTGCATTAAGTTTTCTAATCTTACACAGATTGAAAAACTTCCACATATGGATACCTTTCCAGATTCCCATTTTGACTATCACTTTTGACTGAGAGTTGTCTCATTTCAGAATATGTCAATATGGTCCTTCCAAAATTAACACTATACTTCCAACTTCCCCTGAGCAACCAATCTTTTGTAAACCTTAGATTGTCCTCGATCCAATTCTGAAAAATTTAGAAAGGATGAATATAATAGCACATGCAATCGATCTGATATCCGAAGCATATGGGATACGATTCATGTTGTCTCACATAAAGACATGATATTAGACCAGTCTTCTGCTAAAATATTCCTATTTCTATTTGCCATGTTCTCATAATTTAGATTATAAAATGGGATGTCGTAATAATAATCGAATTTTAGAATGCAAATAATGTAGCCATATATAGAATTTCCTTACGTTGAGCCATTCCAACATAATATATATATATATATATATATATATATATATATATATATATGTATGTATGTATATATACATGTATATATATATATATATATTCGTGACTAAAGGTGATTAAAACCTCAATCTAAGATTTTAGACTTGAAATGAAGTATAATTTCCTCTCCCTTAATTATAGCAAAACAACTTTTCCCAATTAAACTTTTGTTTTTCTATAATGAACATTTCTAACTTGCAACACTTATCATAATTATCATGTTACCACTAACATGATGAATATTAGCATAACGCTTATGCTCCCACTAGCTTTGACATGTACTCAGAAATCAACTGGACTTCTAGAAATCAATACTTATTGACTTTCTTACCAAAGTTCAGATTTCTGATACGAGATGCTTTGATAAAACTTTATGAAAATCATACAGCTTTCCTTGGATAGCACACATGTGTGTCTAAATAATTTCAGAAGCCATAATCACACAATTGCTTAGAACTTTGTTATTCCTCACAAGTCCATGTTAGTGAGATGGTTAACCACACAAGCTCAACTAACGACTTTGAGAATGAAAATATCACCATTTCTATCTACTTAAAATCTACTTAATGAAGGCGTTTCCTCACCATCGTTTTCATGAATCAGAGAGAAACCTTATGACACTTAGATTTTATGGTGTATGTGTTCCTATCCATATGAATTTGTCAAAACCATAATTACAAGACAAGGTTAGTGACAAATCCAAACTCATATGAGCTGAACTTGTGCAATCTTAACTTCTTGCCACCTGGAAGCACAAGGTTCTGCCATTGCTTTCAAGTAGTTATGAAAACAACTAAGAACTTAGAAGCATAGTCAACTTTAACTGGAATAGGCACACAAATAAGAATATGTCAACGTGATAGGTTATAAACCTCAAGTTGTGGGCTGGTGATAAACTACAAGTTTTATTCTTGATTAGACCTTGAAACTCTTTCAGGATCTTTTAGACCCCCACTTTCCTCTTGACATATAAGACTCGCTTTCCAAATATTCAAGAGATAGTGCGGATCCTTTATCAAGACAAACACTTCACACAATTGGCCTTAATTGGTCTTTGTTTTATCCAAAACCTCACAACTTACCAATTTTAGATGTACAAGAGTAGAACACATTTTACTCTTACATTTCACTAGTGTTAATAAACCTTCTTTAAGATATGTCACTCAAGCTACAATATTGGAGTATGACTCTAAGAATTGTTTTGGAACAAAGTATGACTCATCTTCTTGATTTAACAATTTCAACAATTCATGACTCCTCTTCTTAGCCATAAGAATGCACTAAGGTGTCCTTAGAGGATTAATTATGATATAGTCTCACAATCATTAAGATGATCATAAAACATGATACTAAAGTACTCTCCCATCTTTTTAGATTTGAGAAACTTTTATCTTTATACCTAATTTGATTCTTCTCATTCATTCTGCCATTCATTGAAACTTTTTCAATATTTCATAATTATACTTAAGCCTGTAAGTATAACCATATTTACTAAACTTTAGCAAAACATGACGAATAGTCTTATCGATCTTTTGTGGTGGACTTGACTAGTGCACAAGAATGTGTAGTCGATCACTTTAGTCCTTCACGTGACTCACATATACATGTGAACAAGGAATTAGTCTTAATTTTCCAAAGATGAAAAATTCTCACTCATCATACTATACATCTTGCATGATTCCAAGTTTTGGTCCAATTGAAACTTGGGTGATGAGAATCTTTCCTTATTGGTAAATTTAGACATTACCACAAATGAAAGAATCAAATTCACATTTCCATTATTGATAGAAATATACAAATATCAATTTTTCAATAAAAGCCACTGCAAGGAGATATAAACTAAAATAAAATCAATTTTTTATTTATTTATAAAATTCGGAAAAACTTTTTCCTTACAATGAAAATTTATATGAAAAACTATTCTATTACATATTTCCTATTATAGAGCTACATACTCAAGTGGGTAATATGTGTATGTGGTACTTTGGGGAACTCACTAAGCATTCGTGCTTACTGTTTTATATGTTATGTGTTTCAGGTACTTCTAGGGATCGCGAGAAGGCACCGACGTGATTGTACACCTGCATCGAGATGGAGACATGATCCTGGATTTGAATAATTGTTTTGAAAACTTGTTGAAATATTCTGAACTTATGATATGACATATGTTTTATTTTTTTTTTAAGTAATTACAAATGGAAGTTTTTGGTTGAAAAAATTTTTTTGGTTGTAACATCCACGTAATTCATGTGCTTAACAACCTGAACATCATCCAATGATACTACCGCATCCTCATCCAAAATGCACTTCTGTAACTGGGAAACGTGAAAAGTTTTGTGTATCTGACTGAGATCCTCCAGAAGAACCAGTCTATAGGCAACCTTGCCAACCCTGGCAATAACTTGAAATGGTCCGATAAATCGAGGGCCCAACTTTCCCCTCTTCCTGAAGCGGGTCACACCCTTTCAGGGTGAGACCTTCAGGAGCACCATATCACTGACTCTGAGCGGTCTGTAGGTGATGTCTGATCTACTGAAGCCTCTTGGTAGTTTCTAGAACTACCTTGGTCCGACCCATCACCCTGTGACCCACCTCACCCCAACAGACTGGGGTGCGACATCTCCTCCCATACAACAACTCATAAGGTGGGGCGTCAATGTTGGAATGAAAGCTGTTATTGTATGAGAACTCAATAAGGGTTAGGTAGGATTCCCAACTCCCACTGAAATCAATAACCCAAGCTCTCAACATGTCCTCAAGAGTCTGTATAGTCCGCTCAACATATGACTTCACTCAAATGAAGCTGAGGTTTCATGCAGTTTTGGGGAAAAAAATGAGGAAGTATGGTCATGTGTGAAGATAGTTCAAGTGTTGAGTATTACAAAAGATGAGTTGTTTGAAAATATGCTACAAAACTTTCGATATCATGTTGTGAGAGCTAACAAGGCTGCATGTAATTTCACCATTGCTGATTTTCCATTAATGAGCTTGATTGATCTTATTCAAGTTGAATATATTCTCAAGGAGTCATATGTTTCAAAGCTTCAGGGAACCAACAAAGAAGTATTGAGATTGGGATTGGGACATCTTAAGCTCTTCATAGACAATTATTACGATTGTATAGCTTTGACTGACATAGAATTAGCTATATCTTTAGGGTAAGAAGTTTCAGTACGTCGATCATTGGTGAAAAGAAAAGCAAAATTGATAGAATATGATGATGACGAAATATGCTTAAAGCCTTATGGGATAGTTATTGTTAGAAAGGTTACGAATGGAAAATAGTCAAAGTTTTTATTTCAAGCAAATGATGTTGAAAGGTACAAAACAGCTCAATATACGAACTTAATTGTTCGTATGAATAGTTGTAAGAAGAACTTAGAAGAAGATAAACTGAAATGAGAAAGATCATGAATTGGTATGCTGAAGTTCGAAAGATGTTACATAAAGCTACTTAAGTGTTAATCAACTGACTTCGACACTTATTACAAAGGGGGAGATTGTTAGTGTCAATTTTTTTAATGTGTCGAAGTATGTCTTAGCAGTTTCAAATAGTATGTTATCTATTTAGTAAGGCATTTTATGTTTCGAAGTCTAGATGTTTAGTCCTTAGTATTTTTTGCGTGCTGTACTTTTCTCCTATAAATAGGAGCTGTTACTTAGAGATAGATACGAACTTGGAGTTTGTTTTGTCTATTTTCTCTCTCTAACTGTGAAGCATAATATGAGCTGAGACAAGATCTTATTTACTCCTAGTGTTCTAAATTCTCGTTACTCTGATTTTGTTTGCATTTCTCGATTCAATACTTCCTCAAGAGACTGTTGTATTAGGTGTCTAAGCCCATAACTATAATTGGTATGTACTTGACCCGATAGTAGCATGATCCTTTTGGGTTGCCTTCACCATAGCAATTTGATAAGATGAATTATGGAGAAAGAGGTTAATGATGATTTATTAACATATTAGAAGAATAATATGTTAATCTAATTAGTATTGATAAAAAATTAATTTGGTGATCAAAGGAGACTGATTAAATTAAGGGGATTGGTATTGCAATTATCTAATAGTTGCAAGTTGGGCTTGTGGCTCCTTGTGGAAGGTATGGACGATTTCTATGTATATCCCACATAGATTTCGTCCATATGAGGGCCTTCTAGAAGGGATCCATGAGTTGCTTAAGGCCTAAGAAAGGTAATTAGGGTTTCCAAGTAGATAACCCTAAGAAGCTCAACTATAAAAGGAACCCCAAGGCACTAGAAATTGGCTGATGCATTCAAGAGAATACCCTAGCCGATTTTAGGAGCCCCTCACCCCTCTCTCATAATCCTCCATTGCTACTTGGTGTTTGTGATTCACTAGAGGTGCAAAATTTGAGGCACTAAGGTCTTGAAGGTCAATATTAAGCAAACTACAAGAAATGTATTCATCTGTATTAGTTGTCATTTTCGAAATATTATATGCTATTTATCATGCTTTGGATGATTAATATTGCATGTATAACTTGATAAAAACTTAGATCCAAAGCATTAGGGTTGCATGTATACCATTGGAATGTTGTAGTGCTCAAAACCCATCAGTTACCAAGATTGGGACTTATCAGCCCATGCTTTGTAGTAACCTAAGGATTAGTTTAATTGATTGTTGTTACTCATCAAAAATGACATGAAACATTATTTCATTTCATGCATTGTTTAGACAAGGTTTTCTCTATGCTTTTAATGATATGAATAGTTCAATTTTATTTTATAAAAATGGTGTTTTTATAATTGAAACTCTACCTTGTAATGGTGTGTATGAAACTGTGACTTGTGTTCATATCTTAAGCAATAATGTATTTCATATTCACCCGTTTAATGGTCTATACAAGGCAAGCTTGTACATTGCCATCTTGGGCACATTAACAAGAAAGGCATTTCCTAACTCCAAAAGGATGGAGTCGTGGAATATTTTGACCTAAGGTCAAATTATGAATGTGAATCTTGCCTTTTGGAAAGATTCACAAAATTACTTTTCACTGGATCTTGTGAAAGAGGTGAGGGTTTATTGGACCTCATACACATAGATGTGTGTGGACCCTTCATATCCACCACTAGAGATGCTAATCGATTTTATGTAACATTTACAAATGATTATAGTAGATATGGCTATATTTACTTAATCAAACATAAATCAGAAACCTTTATTAAGTTCAAAGATTTTAAGCATGAAGTCAAGAATCAATTAGGCAGGAAGATAAAGATGCTCCGATGTGATAGAGGAGGAGAGTATCTTAGTATTGAGTTCTACAACTACCCCAAGGAATGTGGAAGAGTTTCACAACTGACTCCTCCTTGGACACCACATCTTAATGGTGTTCCTAAGAGATGCAATCGAACCTTGTTGTAAATGGTTTGTTCCATGATGAGTCGAGCCATTATTCTCATTTCCTTCTGGGGGTATGCCTTAGAGATATTTGCCTATATCTTTAATCTTGTCCCTACTAAGAAGGTTACCAGAACACCTCAGGAAATGTGGATAGGGAAAGTTCCCTCGTTAGCACATATCAAAGTATGGGGTCATGAAGCTTTCATTAGACGAGAGACTCGTGATAAACTAGAAACCAAAAGTGAGAGATGTATTTTCATTGGCTACCCATAAAAGTCTATTGGATATTTTTAGTACATGTTTAGTGAAAACGTGGTCTGTGTAGCACAAAGAGCATAGTGGGAGCACAATTGACTTTGAAGAGATTCAAGATTAAACCAATGAAGAAATTCTAGTTAGGTCAGTTGACAATTCATCACCTCTTCTTCATTCCAGTAGAGTTAGCATGCCACCTAAGTTTTATGGTTTCCATACAACTTCAGATGGTGATATGTTTATCAGTGATCATACAATGATAAATTTGGATGGGCTAACTAACTACAAGGAAGCAATATCAGGCTTTGAGGTTGCTAAATGGAAAGAGGCAATGGATAGCAAGATTAAGTCCATGTATGACAACCATGTTTGGAATTTGTTTGATCAACAATCTGGTCAAAAGATAGTTGGTTGCAAATGGAACTTCAAGATGAAAACCGACATGGATGGAAATGTGCACACTTTCAAGGCATGACTGGTTGCGAAGGGATTTACTCAAACCCAAGAGGGTGACTATGATGATACCTTATCACTAGTGGCTAACATAAAATCTATTACGATAATGCTCGCCATAGCTACCTTTCATGATTAGAAAAATCTGGCAGATGGATGTCAATACTGCTTTCCTTAATGGAAAGTTGGCGGAAGATGTTTACATGGGTCAACCAGAGGGTTTTATTAATGCAAAGTTTCCTAATAGATTATGTAATCTTGAGAAATCCATTTATGGATTGAAACCAACATCTCGCAGCTAGAATCTTTGCTTCCATGAAAAAGTCAAAGAGTTTGGTTTTTTCTAGGAGTGAAGATGAGTCTTGCATATATGTCAAAGCTAGTGGGAGTATAGTAACTTTTCTAGTGTTGTATGTTGATAACATACTACTCATGGGAAATGCCATTCCAACCTTGCAAGAAGTGAAATATTAGCTTGGAAAGTGTTTCTATATGAAGGATCTAAGTGAGGCAGCCTATATTCTCGAGATACGAAATTTGAGATATAGAAAGAACATACTAATTGGACTTACTCAAAGTACCTACTTGGACAAGGTATAGAAAATTCAAGAAATGAGAGCTACTTATTCAAAGCAATGCCAAATTGAGTAAGACTCAAAGTCCGAGTATGGATGAAGAGATGGTTTATATGAGTCGATTCCCTTATGCTTCGGTTGTGGGATCGATGATGTACACTATGACATGTACTCGCCCTGATGTCTCATTTGCTTTAAGCATGGTCAGTTGCTATCAGGGAAATCCTAGCAGAGCTCATTAGACAACAGTTAAGAATATTCACAAGAATTTGAGAAGGACAAAGGACATGGTTTTTGTCCTTAGTATCAATGATACATTAAGAGTGATTGGGTATAGTGACACCAGCTTCCAAATATATAGAGATAACTCTCGTTCTCAATCTGGTTGGGTATTTACATCAAATGAAGGAGCACTTACTTGGAAAAGTTCCAAGCAAGATACAGTGGCTGGTTCTACCTGGGAATCAAAGTAGATAGCAGCAAGTGATGCATCAAAGGAAGAACCATGTCTAAAGAACTTCATTGGAGACCTTGGAGTAGTCCCAACCATTCAGGAACCAATGAACTTTTCTGTGATAATGAAAGAGCAATTGCTTTAACCAAAGAATCGAGAGATCATTGAAAATCAATACATATCGACAGAAAATACCATTATATCATACATATAGTTGAATAAGATCATCTCATGGTGAAAATAGTCTTGTCAGAAGATAATCCTTTAGATCCTCTCACAAAGTCTCTGAGTAGGATTAAGCAGAAACAACATGTTAAGAGCATTGGATTTAGATGACATTAGTTTTAGTAGTTTGATGATTAGTTGGAAACTTGTAACAAAATAAATGTAATTTTATTTTGCTGATTAAATAATAGAGATTATTTATGAGTTTGTTTGTTGTCTTTGTCAATTATTTATTCTTGTGTTTCGTTTTGCATGTTTTACTTCCTGGATAATTTAATTAGTCAAATTCCACAGTTACTCATACTTTGGGAAGTAAGTAGTGAATTAAGACTATCATGAATTGGATTGTAGATTTTCTAAATAAGTTATACATGGCAATTGTACTGCTACAACATTCGTGAGTACTTAGAAATAGAGATTTAAGTATTGGAAAACCCACGCTCAGAGACGATAATATTTTATATTCTTCAAATAGAGATATATGAGTTGTAATTTATAGGTTGGTTGTACATTGGTGTTGCCTAAATGCATCGGTAACATGATGTTCTAAAACGCAGTGTCATATATGATTTGATGAGTAAAGGATACAAACATATAAGTCAAAGTTTATCTGCTTCTTTTTCCATAATAGGAAAAGCGATATCTTTAATCCCTCAATGATTTGGTGGTGAATTATAGTGTTGGGCCCATGCATGACTTAATTGATGTGTTCAATTTGAAGTCTTATGTCGTCATCACAAATCGGGGAAAAAATTTGGAAAATGAGATTGATTCTAATCCATGTCTCATGTCTATGATATCTAGTAGAATGGACGAATATTTGATCACTTATCTTAGGACTAATTTCTATTTATTTCAAAGTTCGAAAGTTGCTAAGCACTCTTTGTTGTTTAATCTAGAAGTTATACAGGTAATTGTAGTTATAGACTCATCCAAGTGGGAGATTGTTGGATTAGGTGTCTAAGCCAATAAGTGATTTAGTATACTATTGAATTATTAGGAAAATCTTTTTTGGGTTACCCTCAAACCTTGTAATTAAATATGATGATGTAACGACCCAATTTTTACGTCCGAAAATTTCATTTTTAAGATATTACTTTAGAAAACATTAATAAATAAAAACATTGTTTGTTCACACCATAACACATTGCAACCATGTTCTAAAAGCCAAACCGTACATCCCATCAAAATATCAGAGTACAATCCCAGTAAATCTCATAAATGCGGAAACCGAAGAGTGTGTGTATGACGTGCCGCTACCGCGCCGGCTCCTTCCCCTTCGATGCAGAGGTACCTGAAAACAAAACTGTAAACGTAAGCACAAAGCTTAGTGAGTTTCCCCCAACGTACCGCATACCATACAAACACATAACATACGTACTGCCAGGCTATTCTGGGGTACCTGACTACCCGGTACGGCCATTCTGGGGTGCCGACCTACCCATACGGCCATTCTGGGGTGCCGTCTTACCCGTGTCAAGCCATTCTGGGGTGCTGACTACCCATGTTAAGCCATTCTGGGGTGCTGACTACCCATCGGTCCTAACAACCGATCCTCGGGGACTATTTCACCCCCCCATTACTACGATCACATATAACATAACAAGCCAGCATGCATACATATCATCACGTACTGTCAGACGTATCTGGGGTGTCTGACTACCCTTCGGTCCTAACAACCAAACTCTACTACTATCACATACAACATATCATGCTAGCATATAACATGTCAGGTAATAGCGAACTTAGATGATATCACAAAGACAATCATCTATCATACATCTCCTACTGGTGGGTCGGCATTGTGGCCTTAGACCCACCGCTACTGGAAGGTAACTCACCTCAAAGTAGCTGCTGAACTGATCGGGAACTAACTGACTGCTGCTGCTCCGGGAGTCCTCCGGCTGCAATTTCCACGACATACTCAATCAAACACTGCTAACTGTCCTTTAGGTAAAATGACCATTTTACCCCTGGTTTAGCTCTAAGCCAAAGCTGGAGTCAACTTTCAGTTGACCCGACTCGCCGAGTGGATCACCACTCGCCGAGTCCCTAGCAAACCAATGTCCTGGGTCCCTGGTTCTACTCGTCGAGTCGGGCTATGACTCGACGAGTTCACCTTCTAACTGACATTCAACACCTTCATCCTACTCGCCGAGTTGTATGAACAACTCGTCGAGTTCATCTTCATCCGACGAACACTTTATGCTAAGACTCGCCGAGTTGTATGAACAACTCGCCGAGTCTGTTCTTGAGCTATGAAGATTGCCTTGGACTCGCCGAGTCAGGGCATTGACTCTCCGAGTCCTAACATGGGTGAGTTCAGCTCCCAACTCACCGAGTCACCCCCTGTGACTCATGGCTCAACTCGACACATGAAGAAGGGACCAAATCGGTGACTCGCGACCAGACTCGCCGAGTCACCTATGCGACTCGCCGAGTCATCGCCATGCACTCCTTAAATATACCGATTTGCTCGGTTCCAGTCCATGCCATTCATAGATCTGGACTTCTAGGACACGAATCACACGTAAAGTTTCCAACTTTACGTGTGGATATTCACCAATAAGGATTATAGGGCTCAAAATGTCTCAAAAGGGTAGATCTAGGGCTAACAAGCCTCATGGGGCCAAAAAGCTAACAGATCTGAGCTCCTGGAGCTCAATCTTGCATAGATCCAAAGGCCAAACGCCTTATTATGGCATATAATACACATACAAGCTTGGGGAATTGACCAAAAAGGACCCAAATGAAGTTTTAAGCATAGAATCAAGGGGAAAACGGGTTATACCTCAAAGGAAATGTTGAAATGACACAAAGATGGCTGATCTCCTTCTCCTCTTATTGATCTACTCCTCTTACTCCTCAAAACCTTCAAGAACACACCAAGAGCACCTCAAACTCTCAAGGAAACAAGGGAAAACGATGTAGGGGGAGTTCTGGGGGTGAATGGGGACGAGTTGGGGCGGAATGAGAGTTTAAATAGGGTGCAAACCCTTGAAACTTAGGGTTTCATCCAGCAGCGGTGACTCGCCGAGTCCAGAATGTGGACTCGCCGAGTCGCCTACTTAAAACGTGTCCTGAGTCTCGTCCCTACTCGGCGAGTCGGACCCTATGACTCGCCGAGTCCAAGGCTAAATTAGGGCAATGCTCAAATAAAATTCACATACCGGAAACCAGGTGCTACAAATCTCCCCCACTTATTTTAGACTTCGTCCTCGAAGTCTGCTGCCTGGTCCTGAAACAGCTCTGGGTAGTGCTTCATCATCTCGTCTACCGGCTCCCAAGTCCACTCTGAACCCTTGCGGTGCTGCCACTGCACCTTCACTAGCTCCACCCTCTTGTTCCTTAAATCCTTCGACTTCCTGTCGAGGATTGCGACTGGGCGCTCAATGTAGTTCAGGCTGGTGAATATCCTCCAAAGGTACTACTGCAGAATCGTCCACTAGACACTTCCGCAACTGCGAAACATGGAAAGTGCTGTGGATCTGGCTAAGTTCGGCTGGCAGATCCAGCCTATATGCCACCTTGCCCACCCGGGCTAAGACCCTGAACGGTCCGATGAATCGCGGGCCCAACTTGCCCCGCTTCCTGAATCGGATGACGCCTTTCCACGGCGACACCTTCAGGAGGACCATATCCCCGACCTGGAACTCTAAATCGGATCGATGCTTGTCGGCATAACTTTTTTGCCGACTCTGAGCAGTCTGAAGCCTGCTCCGGACCTGCTGGATCCTCTCAGTCGTCTTGAGCACCACTTCGGTGCTTCCCATAACTCTCTGGCCGACCTCACCCCAGCATATCGGGGTCCTACACCTCCGTCCGTACAACATCTCGAAGGGAGGGCGGTCGATACTCGCGTGATAGCTGTTGTTGTAGGAGAACTCAGCCAAAGGAAGATAGGTATCCCAGCTACCACCGAAATCCAGAACACACGCCCGCAACATGTCCTCCAAAGTCTGGATGGTCCGCTCACTCTGTCCATCCGTCTGCGGGTGAAAGGCGGTGCTGAAATGCAGACGAGTACCTAACTCGTCATGAAATGTCTTCCAGAATCTGGAAGTAAAACGCACATCCCTGTCCGAGATTACCGATACTGGCACCCCATGCCGTGCCACAATCTCCCTGATATAGATGTCGGCCAATTTCTCGGCCGATATGCTCTCCTGAATCGGAATAAAGTGAGCACTCTTGGTCAATCTATCCACGATGACCCAAATCGAATCCACTCCACGTGCGGTCCTGGGAAGCTTCATGATAAAATCCATCGTGATATCTTCCCATTTCCACAGTGGAATATCCAACGGCTGCATCTTGCCATGCGGTCTCTGATGTTCGGCCTTGACCTTCCTGCAGGTCAAACACCGCTCGACATACCATGCCACATCCCGCTTCATGCAGGGCCACCAATAGTCTAGACGAAGATCCCTATACATCTTCGTCGCCCCGGGGGTGAATAGAGAATCGGGACTTGTGCGCCTCCTCCATCAAAATCTGGCGCACGCCCCCGTGATACGGCACCCACACCCTATGGTGTAGTGTCAATAACCCTCGGCTATCATAATCGAAGGAGGAAACCTGACCTACTACACGCTCGCTCTTCCGATGCTCCTCCTTGATAGCCTCCTGTTGAGCTTCCCGAATCTGCTCCAACAGGGGAGTCACCATAGTCATCCTCAAACAGGCATCCCTGATAGGCGCCGTCTTGCGGCTAAGCGCATCGGCCACCACATTGGCCTTCCCCGGGTGGTAAAGGATCTCGCAATCATAATCCTTCACCACATCCAACCACCGACGCTGCCTCATGTTCAGATTCGGTTGATCCATGAGGTACCTCAAGCTCTTGTGGTCCGTGTAGATGGTACACCGAACCCCATAGAGGTAATGTCGCCAAATCTTGAGGGCAAATACCACCGCCCCCAACTCCAAATCGTGCGTCGGGTAGTTCGCCTCGTGAGGCTTGAGCTGCCTTGAAGCGTAAGCAATGACATGCCCCCTTTGCATCAGCACCGCGCCCAACCCAGAAATGGACGCATCACAATAAACCACGAAATCCTCTACGCCCTCTGGCAGGGCTAAGATCGGCGCCTCACACAATCTCTGTCTCAGCGTCTCAAATGCAGCCTGCTGCTCGGGTCCCCACCGAAAGACCACGGCTTTCTTCGTCAGCCGCGTCAGAGGCACGGCTATCTTGGAGAAATCCTGGATAAATCTCCGATAGTAGCCTGCCAATCCTAGGAAGCTCCAAATCTCAGATGGAGACTTCGGAACCTCCCATCTCATCACGGCCTCGACCTTGGCCGGATCGACCAGAATCCCGTTCTGGTTGACGAGGTGCCCCAGAAATTGCACCTCGCGCAACCAAAACTCACACTTGGAGAACTTGGCATACAAGTTCTCCCTCCTCAGGGTCTCTAACACCTCTCTCAAATGCTCCTCATGTTCCTCCCGGGTCTTGGAATAAACCAAGATATCATCGATAAAGACTATCACAGACCGGTCCAGCATCGGTCTGCATACACGGTTCATGAGGTCCATGAACGCGGCAGGAGCATTGGTGAGCCCAAACGGCATCACCACAAACTCGTAATGGCCATAGCGCGTCCGAAACGCGGTCTTCTGCATATCCTCCTCCCTGACCCTCATCTGATGATATCCCGAACGCAAATCAATCTTGGAGAACCAAGATGCGCCCTGAAGCTGGTCAAAGAGGTCATCAATCCTCGGAAGCGGGTAACGGTTCTTCACCGTTACCTTATTCAGCTCCCGATAATCTATACACATCCGATGCGACCCATCCTTCTTCTTCACAAACAGAATCGGGGCTCCCCAGGGCGAACTGCTCGGCCGAATAAATCCCTTGTCCAGCAGCTCCTGCGGCTGCGTAGACAACTCCTGCATCTCGGGAGGAGCCAACCGATACGGTGCTTTGGCTATCGGAGCCGCACCGGGGATGAGGTCAATCCTGAACTCCACCTGTCGCTCCGGAGGTATCCCAGGTAGTTCCTCCGGGAAAACATCAGCAAAATCTCGAACTACCGGGACCTCGCTCGCGGTCGCCTTACCCGCCTCCCGGGTGTCCCTCACGTACGCGACATAACCCGCGCATCCCTGCTGAAGGTAGCGCCTAGCCCTCGCTGCTGAACATACAGTGGGTCCACACTGCGGCCGCTCTCCATGAATCACTAACTCTCCCCCGCTTGGGGTCCTGACTCGCACTAGCTGCTGTGCGCAATCTATCACTGCCCCATTAGGGCTCAACCAATCCATACCAATAATCACCTTGTTCCCACGCAATGGAATGGGAACCAAGTCTACCAGGTAACACTCCTCAAACAGTCGCAGGACACAATCTCGAAACACCATCGATGCTCGCACCGATCGATCATCAGCAATCTCTACCTCTAACGGGCAATCTAACTCGCCTGAAGTCTCATGAAATCTCTTGCTAAGAGCAAGAGAAACGAACGATCGGGATGCACCCGAGTCGAACAATACCTGAACCGGGATGCCGTTCACATGGAACGATCCTAATACACATGTATACACACGGAGCACATATCAATATCATAACAACGTAAAATAAAAGATAGAAGGAAGGAATCATACCCGTCACCACATCGGGCGCGGCGCGTGCCTCCTCGGCAGTCAAACTGAAATGCTCGACTCCTCACCACTGGAGCCTCTGCCTTGCCCTGACGGCCATCCGTGATCCGCAGGGTCGCTGGAGCTGGCGCCTTCACTGGCGCTGAAGTTGTCAACATGGGGCAATTGGCTTTCTTGTGGCCCCTCTGGTTGCAGTGGAAACACAGCAACTCCGATGTCTGAATAACTGTCGCAGGAGCAGTGCAATCCCTGCTGATATGCCCAAACTTGCCGCACTTGTAGCATCCTGACGATCCCATCCTGCACGCCCCTCGTGCGGCCTGCCGCACCTCCTGCAGCGGCTCGGTCCCGACTGGCCTTTTGGCCTCCCATCTGATCCCTTGGGCTTCTTCCCAAAAGCCCCTGATGCCTGACCATCCTCAAGTTTCCGTTTCCGGATGTGCTCCAAATCTATCTCTCTCTCCCTAGCCCTGGCAATCATGGAGTCCAGGGTAGGGCAAGCCGAAAAGCTAACATGCTCCCGAATGTCAGCTCGTAGCATATCATGGTAACGAGTCCTCCTCATATCCTCGTCACCTGCGTACTGGGGCACCAATAAAGCCCTCTCTCGAAACTTGGCGGTGATCTCCGCCACGGTCTCTGTCGTCTGCCTCATGTCTAAGAATTCCCTGGCCAGCTGCTGAAGCTCGACCGCTAGCGCAAACTCTGCCCTGAACCTAGCCACAAAGTCCGACCAGGTCATTGCCTCGATAGCCGAGGCTCCCAACGAGTCACCCACTGACTCCCACCAATCTCGGGCCCGGTCCCGTAAACACCCTGCTGCGTACCTCACCTTCGACCCCTCGGGGCAGAAGCTGATCAACTGGGCGGACTCAATATCCGCAATCCACCGCCTGGCGACAATGGGGTCCTTCACCCCATGGAAATCCGGCGCACCACTGCCCCTGAAGTCCTTGAAGGACAGTGTGCGAGATCCTGACTGGCTAGAGGCCAAGTCGCTCCTGAATGCCCGTAGGCGATCCTCCATCAACTCCACGATCCCTTCCTTGATCGACCCAAAGATGATGGGGGTCGACTCAAGGATGCCCCTAGTGATCTCCGACGTGATGAACTCACGTAGCCTCTCCTCAATCGGCTCGGTGCCAGATCCCGAACCTGACCCCTCTCCTGACCCGCCATCTGTCGGTCTCGGTCGAAGTACCACCATTCTGCAAAACATCATAATAATCATTAGTGGTACTGCTACTTTCTGAGGGATCTCAACTACTTACAGGTTCCTTGGTCTCGTCTTGGCCTTCCTCGGCTCGGGTACGGATCCTCTGCTTTCAGTAGTACGGGCCCATACTACCTTCCACATCTATCCGTACCTTCTCCGAGGAATTCCTCGACTCCACCAACTCCCCTCTACTACTGCTACTCTCTGTTATTCTCATCCTAGGCTTGCCCTAGGGAAAACTCAAGTTCAACACAACTGGTCCTCAGCTGCTGTAGGTCTCCTCATAATGCCAGTTAGCCACCACCTAAACACCATCACATGTGATGAGGATTAGATAATCCTTCAAGTAAAAGGTCCGTCCCTACAACGGTTGGACTCAAACAAGAGCTGCGCAATAGGGCCAGTTCCAACACTTTGGGATTATTCAACCCTGATTACATGTGGTGTGACGTGTTTACCTAGTGGCTCACTCCCATTACTCAGAATCCCACCGAGCACGAAGCAAGCAGCATTCGGATAAGGAAAAACAGACTCAAGCCAAAACTGTTCTTAGAACAAGAAACGACACTTAACATAGGATGCTAAGCTCATACTATCAGGCATAACCTAAACAGGCTATCCTACTGCTGTCTACTCAATTCTAGCATGCAATATTCAATAAGCTGTAACAAATAAACAAGCACATAAGGCATCACTCCTAGATCCTTAGCCTATTCTAGCATGCAATATTCATAAAGCTGATAAACATAACATAAACTTGTATGGGTACTATGGGGAATACTTACTTGAGCTCGGCCGGTCGCGCACGTCACACACTTTACTCTTTCTTGTGACTCTTTTCCGGGTTTTAAAGAACAATTTCGTTTGGAAAAATCTTTCAATCCCTCGATTTGAGTCCAAACACTCCCGAAGGCGTGTCCGAATCCCTCAAACCAGGGCTCTGATACCAACTTGTAACGACCCAATTTTTACGTCCGAAAATTTCATTTTTAAGATATTACTTTAGAAAACATTAATAAATAAAAACATTGTTTGTTCACACCATAACACATTGCAACCATGTTCTAAAAGCCAAACCGTACATCCCATCAAAATATCAGAGTACAATCCCAGTAAATCTCATAAATGCGGAAACCGAAGAGTGTGTGTATGACGTGCCGCTACCGCGCCAGCTCCTTCCCCTTCGATGCAGAGGTACCTGAAAACAAAACTGTAAACGTAAGCACAAAGCTTAGTGAGTTTCCCCCAACGTACCGCATACCATACAAACACATAACATACGTACTGCCAAGCTATTCTGGGGTGCCTGACTACCCGGTACGGCCATTCTGGGGTGCCGACCTACCCATACGGCCATTCTGGGGTGCCGTCTTACCCGTGTCAAGCCATTCTGGGGTGCTGACTACCCATGTCAAGCCATTCTGGGGTGCTGACTACCCATCGGTCCTAACAACCGATCCTCGGGGACTATTTCACCCCCCCACTACTACGATCACATATAACATAACAAGCCAGCATGCATACATATCATCACGTACTGTCAGACATATCTGGGGTGTCTGACTACCCTTCGGTCCTAACAACCAAACTCTACTACTATCACATACAACATATCATGCTAGCATATAACATGTCAGGTAATAGCGAACTTAGATGATATCACAAAGACAATCATCTATCATACATCTCCTACTGGTGGGTCGGCATTGTGGCCTTAGACCCACCGCTACTGGAAGGTAACTCACCTCAAAGTAGCTGCTGAACTGATTGGGAACTAACTGACTGCTGCTGCTCCGGGAGTCCTCCGGCTGCAATTTCCACGACATACTCAATCAAACACTGCTAACTGTCCTTTAGGTAAAATGACCATTTTACCCCTGGTTTAGCTCTAAGCCAAAGCTGGAGTCAACTTTCAGTTGACCCGACTCGCCGAGTGGATCACCACTCGCCGAGTCCCTAGCAAACCAATGTCCTGGGTCCCTGGTTCTACTCGTCGAGTCGGGCTATGACTCGACGAGTTCACCTTCTAACTGACATTCAACACCTTCATCCTACTCGCCGAGTTGTATGAACAACTCGTCGAGTTCATCTTCATCCGACGAACACTTTATGCTAAGACTCGCCGAGTTGTATGAACAACTCGCCGAGTCTGTTCTTGAGCTATGAAGATTGCCTTGGACTCGCCGAGTCAGGGCATTGACTCGCCGAGTCCTAACATGGGTGAGTTCAGCTCCCAACTCACCGAGTCACCCCCTGTGACTCATGGCTCAACTCGACACATGAAGAAGGGACCAAATCGGTGACTCGCGACCAGACTCGCCGAGTCACCTATGCGACTCGCCGAGTCGTCGCCATGCACTCCTTAAATATACCGATTTGCTCGGTTCCAGTCCATGCCATTCATAGATCTGGACTTCTAGGACACGAATCACACGTAAAGTTTCCAACTTTACGTGTGGATATTCACCAATAAGGATTATAGGGCTCAAAATGTCTCAAAAGGGTAGATCTAGGGCTAACAAGCCTCATGGGGCCAAAAAGCTAACAAATCTGAGCTCCTGGAGCTCAATCTTGCATAGATCCAAAGGCCAAACGCCTTATTACGGCATATAATGCACATACAAGCTTGGGGAATTGACCAAAAAGGACCCAAATGAAGTTTTAAGCATAGAATCAAGGGGAAAACGGGTTATACCTCAAAGGAAATGTTGAAATGACACAAAGATGGCTGATCTCCTTCTCCTCTTCTTGATCTACTCCTCTTACTCCTCAAAACCTTCAAGAACACACCAAGAACACCTCAAACTCTCAAGGAAACAAGGGAAAACGATGTAGGGGGAGTTCTGGGGGTGAATGGGGACGAGTTGGGGCGGAATGAGAGTTTAAATAGGGTGCAAACCCTTGAAACTTAGGGTTTCATCCAGCAGCGGTGACTCGTCGAGTCCAGAATGTGGACTCGCCGAGTCGCCTACTTAAAACGTGTCCTGAGTCTCGTCCCTACTCGTCGAGTCGGACCCTATGACTCGCCGAGTCCAAGGCTAAATTAGGGCAATGCTCAAATAAAATTCACATACCGGAAACCAGGTGCTACAGATGACCTTTAGAGAGAGAGAGAGAGAGAGAGAGAGAGAGAGATTGATTTACTGATTTATTATATGATTAAAAAATAGCAATAAATGAATTTATTAATATTTTATGAAAAAATATATTAATTAGAAATAGTAATATTTAATTAATACTTAATCATAAATTAATTAGATTAAGTTTAGGATTAATTATATTAATTAAAAGTGCATGGGTTATAGTGAATTTGTTCAATAGTTGAACAAGAACGAGTCCAAAACCTTCCTTGGAAGGAGGTGGATGAAATTAGGGTATTCCAGAGTTTCTAGAATATTCCTTGTAGATAAATAGGAAGCTGAATAATTGCCAAATTGAACGAATATTATTTAATTCATTTAGGTTATTTAGGGTTACCAAGTTGCACTATATAATGACCCCTAGCATTCAATTTTTAATTGCACCTTCTTTTGTAAGAGCTAAGGCCAAAAATCATCCCCTCTCTACTCTCTCAAAAACTTCTTGTCGCTAGTGTTTGGTGTGAACCATTGGAGGCACGACACTTGTGGTGCTAGCTTCTAAGTTATTGAAGAAATGTTTCTTGATTGTTTGCTACAACAATCAAAATGTATTTTTTTCCTTCTATAATTTTTGAAATTACCTAGGGTTAGTATGTTCTTGTTGTTCAATAGAATGTTACATCAATAGTTTTATGACTTAGATCTTTAGGCTGCATGTACACTTAAGTGTTAATGAATTATCCAGATTAATACATGTAAAACCCATCAGAATGTACGATGGGTGTTCGTGGCTAGGTGAAATAGACCATGGGGTGAAATAATCCCGGTATAGCCTTAGGCTAATATATGAGTTGAAATAGACTTGGGCTGAAATAGACCTGGGGATGAAATAGACGCGGTACAGTCTTGAGCTGACGTATATATATGGTATGTGGTATTTTGGAAAACTCATTAAGCTTTGTGCTTACAGTTTTTGTTTAAAATGTTTTCAGGTACTTCTGGTTCAAACGGGAAGAGCTCGACGTGATTGTCTCGCATCCACCAATGTTTCGCACCTATGATTTTCTTTTACTTGGATCTTTTGTTTGATGTTGTTTTATTCTCTGATGGTTTTGAAAACAATGAAATCAGAGTTGTTTTGGTTATTTAAAAATGAAACTTTTACTTAATATGTTTAGGACGTTACAGTGGGGGAAACGAGATGGTGAAATATATGTTGGAAGGTGATGGTGAGAGACCGTCGAGGAGGAGAATCTAGGCGGCTATGGTGATTCCCGGTTGGTGTGGTGGTTTCCGGCACTGAGGTGGTTTCCGTTGAAAATAATCTTTCATGCTACTCAAATGATATAGGGTTGTGTTATAAGAGAGAGATATCGGGTTTAGAAGGGGAAAGGAAGGTGTGGGCCCCATGATATTTTTAATAATTTAAATAACCAATAAAACAAAACAAGAAAGGGTATATCAGTCATTTTAGTTCTGTGAGGGACCAAGCGCACAACAAAAACAAACAATAGGAACCTTCCGAGTTAAAAAAATTAGTTAGCGACCAAAGGTAGAAATTACCCTAAACCACATGGATCATTCGTGTAATTTACTCTTTAAATTGGCATTGGATGGTGATTTTTACCTGTGTGTGATCAACCACCGACTCAACTTTGGCTTAATAATATGTAATGTTTGAAAATGTGACATCTTTTAATAGATTAGGCATTCAATGTTTGAAAATGTGTCATCTTCTAATGGATTCGGGGTTTAAGTTAGAAGATGGATAATACTAGTTCAAAAGTAGATTTTTAACAACTTTTTAGCGATTAGAAGTTGGTATACCTATGTAGAATTTGTCAATGTCTGAATTCATACCAGGAATCTTTAATAGTAGAGGCAAGGCTTATCAAATAGACTAGTCCCACATTGATATTTTAAAAGTAGAATTTAGAAGATGTATGTTAGTTGTTCTAAAAAAAAGTTTGATCAAACTATTGAAGATTTTACTTTACAAATTACAATAAAACCGTAATAGACAAATATAATTCGAATTTCGGGGTTTTTTTGAAACGGAAAATATACTAAATTACTCCTAATCTATTCTACATATGTTTACCATGGGACTTGAGCCCTCAGTCTCAAGAAGGAAGGATAATATCGGATATCGTTGGGTTAGAAGTCATTTGATTCAAATTTCGGTTTGATTGTGATTACAAAAACTAAAACAAAATAATTATTACATTATGCTACATCAACAAAGATTATTACATTATGCTTTTTAGACAAAATTGCAAAAATGGTCCCTATGGTATGAATTGTTTTGAGGTTTTAGTCAAAACCATGACGTTTTTGGTTTCGTGGTCATTTTGGACTAGTTTGCATGTGAAAAAAGTCCATTTGAAAATTGAAATGACTAAATTGCCCTCTTGATATATTTTTTAATAATTTTTTCTATTTAATTTAATGTTTTATTAATAATAAAATGGTGCCCACACCCCCATTCTCTCTCTCCCTCTCTCTCTCGCTCTCTCACACACACACACATACTCACTCCTGTCTTCTCCGTTTTGCTGCCAAGAAACTCCACTGGAGGTGATGCGTTTTCCGGCCAACACCCAGGGCAACAGACCCTTCCTTTCTCCTTTTTCAATCCCAACTGTCAAACACCTCTGCAATTTTCTAGGAGCACCACCCAAACACCCCTACATCTTCGTGTTTAACTGTTTGTGATGGGAGGAAAGAAGCCAAGGGAAGCCGCCAGAGCAGCCTCCGTTTCCTTCGTGATTCACCACCGGAAGATCGACTTTCGTCCTCCCACGTTCTTTCCTGTCGAACAACAACATCCAAACACAACCTATTCGGCGCTGCTACCGCTGCTTTGTTTCTCCGTTTTCTTTACTGCTGACGAAGGAAAGGATCCCACGAGGGCTCACAGAAGAGCAACTATCCCCTCCACAATTTGCTCATCGACTCCATGACGAAACACTCCTGAAGATCCTTCCTCCCTTTGCTTGTTGGAGATGCCGACTACTACCCCTCATCCACATACGCAGCCCCTTCTGCCGTTTTTTGGTGCTACTCTTTGCTGCCTACCTTCCCCTCGATCTGTGGCTGCCGACGACGAAGTCAAGCCAAGAGGATTGCTGTAAAACGGGTTCCTTTCCCCCTTTGCATATCTACCATCACAGGTGACTGGAATGGAGGCAATAGCCTCCTTACTTTTGTTTTATTTTTCTGGTGAGTCGAAGAAAAAAAGAGGGAGAGGAGAATCAAGAATTAGCAACAGAAGATGAGGGTGTTTGGGTGGCGATTGTCGAAAGAAAATGGGAAGAGGATGATGGGAGCTGTTTGTCTTCCTTGGTGGACGGAAAACACTGTTTTTGGTGGGTGGTCATGTCGTAAATTAGCAAGGAAGAAAGAAAGAACCGTAAGAAATGTGTGTGTGTGTGTGTGTGAGAGAGAGAGAGAGAGAGAATGAGGTGTGGGCCCCATTTAATTTTTAATAAAACATTAAATCAAATAGAAAAATATAAAAAGATATATTAAAAGGGCAATTTAGCCATTTTAATTTTTGGAGGGACCATTTTCACATACAAACTTATCCAAAAGGATCATGAAATTAAAAAAAAAAAAAATCATGTTTTTATTAAAACCCCAAAAAAATACATATTACAGGAACCATTTTGCAATTTTATCTACTTTTTATAAGGTTGTCAAAGTGAGGTAATGTATATCACTTATACAAGGGCCCTTTACATAAAACGTTACTAGTGGCGTCTTTCAAATACACTTTACCTACACTGTACAGAAAACATTTTTACTTTGTCTTTGTATTTCCTAAGTATATGATAGCCTTTTAATATATAAAATATCTTGGTGTTCATAAAAATACTAATTTTTAAAAATTTAAAGGCCCTGTTTTTTTATCTGCCCCGGGCCCCAAATCGGTCCATGGCCCTGTTTCAAATACACCATACATGGACTTTCTAATGGAATACTAATTTCATTTGTGACCAATAAAAGTTCCTTTCAAATAACTATGCAAACACTCTTGTTTTAAATATGATACTTTTAGTAAATAATCTAACACTGGTCTTTTTAAAAGCATAAAACGAATGAAATGTTCTCATCGTGTACCTTGATGAATATGTTTTCACTAAATTCTCTGGAACTCCTCTCCATTTATATTTTACAAAATTAATATCTCAAACATTTGAACTTTTATTCGCCATGTTCGTGGAAAGGTTTAAAAAAAGTTATTTTAATATGTTCTATTATCATTAATATATTAACTATGCGGTAATGTTGCTTGGGTGTCAAAAATTCATATTTTAGCGATTAACAAAATATCCAAAAAATTCCACTACAATGGGTTAAAGAGGGAAATAAGTGTTGACAGTCGTGTCAAAAAAGGAGATCATATATATTTGCGACTTTGTCCCCACCGAAATTAACTTTCATATATGATATTTGACATATTAAAAACCCGAACCTTCAATAAGGCAAACGTGAAAAAGGCAAATCGACGTAAATAGTAAATATATGTTTGAAAATTATATCGAGAACGACATCACAGTTGAAGCCCAATACAATTAATGGAGCTCAAAATAACAACTCTCCAAGTAATAGGGGTGACCACAAGGTAAAAGTGAGAAATGTATAGTAAGTTAATAACGAAGAAAAACATACTCGCATGAGAAAAGGGTATATGAACCTAGGCTACTTCATTACCATTATTATAAATCTCTAACATTTTTTTAGAGCTAGGCTGCTTCATTCTTCTATAATAAATATAAAATATAACAAGATTATCATATATATAGAAAATATAGCAACATGGTAAGATAATACCATGTACTATATATAAAATACATGATAACATTATACTAAAATAATATCATATATCTGAAAAAAAAAATTACATTAATATTATAGTTACCTAATATTTTTGGTAATATAGAAAGAATACACTAAAATCTTTCTTAATAAATGAAGGTTTTTTTTGCCACATATCTTATTCTCCTTTATTTGAATACATGACATTTTCTAAAATTTTTGAATTTTCTATTTTCCACTTGTCATTTTATTGTATTTTTCATTTTATTAAATTAAAATTTCACATTTAATATATAATGTAATATATATATGTAAGATATTTATTAGAAATGATTTATATATGTAATGTATTCAATGTATTAAAACCTCATTAATTTTAATAATTTAAATTTTTTTCTCATTTTTCTTATAAATTCAAACTTCTCAAATTGTAAAATTTTCATATTTAATTTTCTTTTTAAGTAAATCCATGTAATACATGGGTCTTACACCTAGTTAATATTATGTTACTCTTACACAAAAAAAATACAAAACGATAATACTGGCTATTAAACAAAATTAATATAATATTATTATATTAATGTTCATACAAAAATAATATAACATTATTAAAATAAAATAATATTATGTCAATTTTTATTAAGAAATGACTTGTCGTTAATGCACCAAGAATATAAAAACTTTTATGAACCACAACTATCGGCTAAATCCAAAATCTATAAATGATTACTTAGTTTTGTCCTTTTTTTTTTTTTTTTTTTTTTTTTTTTTTTTTTTTTTTTTTTTAAACAGTTACCAATATGTTATTGTTTTCAGTTAAAAATAAAACATAGATTTTTATTATTTTATTATCTTCATCTGTCAACCGTTAAAAATATGATTCAAATTTAGGCTTTCAGCTTATGTTTGTTCTAACACAACACTAACGACCATTGGGATAGGTAACTTTGCTTTTATCAATTTATCATCTTCATCTGTCATCCGTTAATCTTTTTAACAGATTGCAGACTCTTTTCATTAACATAATGTGTATAAGTCATGAATGCTTTGAAAACCAATAAGTTTTATTGCGAAGATGTTCAATACACAACAAAATTAGGAAAAACTATGATTGTTGCATTAATTACTCCTAGGCAACATCTATTTGCATTTGCGTTGTTTCTAAAGCAGTTTGTGTTTCCATTGTTTTCCATCGGATCACAGAGGGTGATGATTTAGAATATATATATATATATATATATATATATATATATATATATATATATATATATATATATATATATATATATATATATATATATATATATATATATATATAGGGTAAAGTGAATATACCTAACAACCTTATATAAGCTTAGGTATCTAACCTCATCAAACTACGTCATTTTGCATTAAATTTTTATTGCAATCATCCAAGGTTCTTAAACTTCATCCCTAAACTTGATTTACTTCAAAAAAAAAAATTGGAAATTCATCATTATATTTCTCATACATCATTTCATTTGTAGCGGTAGGATATGAAGCCCATTAGGTGGTATTCAATAGAAAGACGTGATGTAAAAGAAAGATATTGTTGAAAGTCCAAAGATTTTTGAAGTAATCAAGTTATGGGGTTAAAATTTAAGAAACTTAAGCAATTACAATGTAAATATGATACAAACCGATGTAGTATTATGGAGTTAGGTACCTAAGCTTATATAAAGTTGTTAGGTATATTCACTTTACCCATATACATATATATATATATATATATATATATATATATATATATATATATATATATATATATATATATATATATATATATATATTCTTAAATCTCATGCATTTGAAACCCTCTTTTTTAACTTCCTTTCACCACATTCATTTGAAACTACCATGATTTTTCAATTTTGTTTACAATAATATTATAAATAAGTTAAATAATGTTCTATAAACAAAAAAGTATGTTTTATTACAATGTCTTCATCCCACATTGATGGTGAGAGTAAACAAAAGAATTTTTCATCTTCTATAAATAGGAAATGTTGTGAAATGTTTCAAATAGACCAAACCATGAGAATTTCCTCATGCCTACCTTTGTAGGATTTTGAAGGTATTATTTGGTGAGATTGTCTATATTGACAAGTGTTCAGTTAACTTTTGGTATTCCAAAAATGGTTTTGAACCAAATTTTTTCAGATTTAAATAATGTTTCAGTTAGGAAAAAATTATTATGTAGTTGAGTATATTAATTTTTTCAGATTTAAATCATGTTTCAGTTAGGAAAAAATTATTATGTAGTTGAGTATATTGAGTTGAACAGGAGCTGGGTGACCGGTCCATGAGATATATATATACAAACCTAAAGTTATAACTTTTAGAATTACAAAAATGGTTTTCAAATTATTTCTAATAATATTATAAATAAGTTACATAATTTTATATAAATATAAAAAAGCATCTACCCAAACCTAAAATTATAATTATTTGAAAAATCACTTTGATTCAAAAACACGAAATATATATACAAACCGGGTTTCACTAGAAAAAAAATATGTAGTTTGGTATATTTAGTTGAATCGATCCGAGTTTGATCTATTTGGACCATAAAAGAAGCATTTTCCTTTCATTACATACATTTGAAACTCCCATGATTTTTCAAATTGTTTCCAATGATATTTTAAAAAAAGTTACATAATGTTATATAAATATAAAAAAACATCTACCTAAACATAAAATTATAATTGTTTTAAAATTCGATTTGATCAAAAGCTTGGAATATATACGCATATTATATTTTATAAATGAATTCTTTTTAAAATGAACTTTTGAATGTTGAAAATACATATAAACAAACTTTCTATATTAAGTACCTAACTGAATTTATAATTTTAGAAATGAACAAAAAGTTATTCAATAAAAACTTACTTTGTTGGATAGCAACTTACGAGATTATAAAAAAATAGAACTATTGAATAATACAGAAAGTGTAAATAAGAGAAAGGGTGTTTTACTAAATAAGTTTAATAATGTTTTATTAACAAAAAAGCGTGTTTTATTACAATGTCTTCATCCCACATCGATGGTGAGAGTAAACAAGAGAACGTTTCTTCTTCTATAAATATGAAAGGTTGTGAGATGTTTCAAAGGGAACAAACCATGAGAACTTCCTTATGCCTACCTTTTTAGGATGTTGAGGGTATTCTTTGGTGAGATTGTCTTTATTGGCAACTGTTCATATAAGTTTTAGAATCCCGAAAATGGTTTTAAACAAGATTTTTTTAGGTTCAAACAGAGTTTCAGTTGAAAAACCGTTATGTAGTTTGGTATATTGAGTTGAATCGGTCTGAGTTTGATCAATTTGGACCGATAAAGGAAGCATTTTCATTTCAGCACATACATTTGAAACTCCCATGATTTTTCAAATTGTTTATAATAATATTATAAATAAGTTACCTAAACATAAAATTATAATTGTTTGAAAAATAAATTTGATTAAAAAACACAAAATACATACAAACAGGGTTTCGATAGAAAAAACGTTATGTAGTTTGGTATATTAAGTTGAATCGATCCGAGTTTAATCAATTTTGACCAATAAATGAAGCATTTTTCTTTCACCACATACATTTGAAACTCCCATGATTATTCAAATTGTTTATAATATTATTATAAGTTACATAATGTTATATAAATATAAAAAAAAATCCACCTAAACATAAAATTATAATTGTTTGAAAAACCACTTTGATTTAAAAGCATGAAATATATACTCGATTATATTTTATAAATGAATTCATTTTATAATGACATTTTGAATCATGAAAATACATATAAACAAACTTTCTATATTAAGTACCTAACTGAATTTATGATTTTAGGATTTAACAAAAAGTTATTCAATAAAAACTTAATTTTTTATAGCAACTTATGAGATTACTGAAAAATGAAACTATTTAACAATAAATTTTTTGGATAACGTTTTATTTTTATTATTTAATATTTTATTTAACAAAATGAAATTATTGGCAAATAAAGAAATGAGTTTAATTAAAATATCTTCATCCCACATTGATCGTGAGAGTAAGCCATGAGATCTTCCTTGCATCTAACTTCGTAGGACTTTGAGTGTATTCTTTGGTGAGATTGTCTTTGTCGACAAGTGACCAATTAAATTTCAGAATTTCGACAATGATTTTGGACCGTATCTTTTTAGATTTTGATCGAGTTTAATAAGAATCCGAGTGTCTTATGGCTGAGTTAGGCAAACTCGCTTCCATTGGAGGCCGAGTTTAAGTAACATGTCGAGTATTTGGTTGTGTTAGCCAAGTTTTACAACCTTGTATGTAATACAATTTAAAGTTTTAACTTTATAAAAGACGTCACTATTATCATATGTTCTACATAATTATGGTAATATTTACGATACAAAACATTTTTTTACAATTTAAGATAAAAAGTTGTCTCTATTATCATATGTTGTACAAAATGATAAAAATTTAAAATAGATAAAAAGATGTCTCTATTATCGTATTTTCTACATAATTATAATATTTAATATAAACGTTTTAATTTAATATGAAATTATTATTTAATAGATAATAATAACGATTTATTTATTTTTAAAAATTAATATTTTTTTCTATTTTAATCATATAACTTTGTATATGCAAAACAACTTCAAGTTCCAATCTGTAAGTCCCTAATCTGCCTGGGTATCAATCAGATCCGTTTGATGGTGCGAAATCCCAATCAAACGGATGATGTCAGATCAAATAGAAGAGAAGGAGAAGAAGAATACTATGAATCTTCAATGTATTGAATAGATTGGAATGATGCTCCTTTACATGAGATTCACACACACACATAATCTCCCGTTTCCCTCTATTCAGTTCATCAATCTTTTCCTCACACCCCTCACCCCTATATATATACACACGGGATACATGGGCCGTAAAGGTGTTTACGGCCGTTTACGGCTGTAAACACCCCCTTGGCCATAGACTTGACCGTAAACACATAAGATATTACATAAAAACTACAATTTCCTAGAAAAGCAAAGTATAAACCAAAATATTGACCCAACAATCTCCCCCTTGGTTTATAGCTTTCTTTTCTTTTCTTAAATGACCCAACAAGCCCCCCCTAAAGAGTAGCTGGCTTTCTTGATAATCTTCATTGGGAACTTGGCTTCAGCATTAATCTTCAAATTCTTCACGACTTCAAGATGAACTTGATGAATCTTGAATGAATGACTTCATCTTGAGCGGTTGGGCTTTTCTTCAGAATTTGGCATTGAACGCACGTTGGGTGAGGAGGTTTTACGTAATGATTCTTGAAAAATAGTGCTTTCAGCTTGAGAATCTTCAGAGAGAACAAATTTTTTAGATCACTTCAGCAGGTTTAAGATAGCAGCAGACTGATTGAGGAGGCTTCAATGCAATCCGTCACATATTCTTCAAGTCAGCTTGACCTTTCTTCTGGGGTTGAAGGATTGAATGTCGAAAGAATAATCTTCATTTCTTGCTCCTTCGAATGCAAATTCTTCGATGCTCACGGACAAGGCTTTGGCTCAGAAATCTTCAACATAAACTCCATGAGTCTTATCTATACCTAAAATCACTTTTCAAGACAAAACAAAACTAAAAGAAAATTTAGCACACAATATTTTTGGGTTTTTCATATTTTCTGAAAAAGAAATAAAACAGAAATAACACTATTTTTTTTTTTTTTCTGATTTTTGTTTGTTTTTTTTTTGTTTTTTGTTTTTTTTTTAATTTCCCCTTATATTTAAATTAGAAGAAACTATGAACAAATTTAACAAAAATGAAATGATATCTAACTTTAAGAATGATTTGGGATCAAAGTTTTTAGACAACTTTTATCCGCATGTCGGTACATTCTATCTTCACGTCTTTGTCTGGTCGATTGCCGGTATTGTTGTCCACTTAAACATGAAAAATTGTGATAATTTTAGGACATACTAATAATTGTAAGACAAAGTGATCCTAAGTTCTTAGATATTATATCTGATCCTAAGTTCTTAGATACTATATCTTAAGGACCATTCAGCTAACGACGACCAGGGATATTGTTGTCCACCTAAATTGAGCAGCGAGATCTATAGACAATCTTTGAGTGTTTAAGTTTAATTGTACTGGAACATGTTTCCCGCTTCCAGATATACCCCGAGTTTCAAGAACTTCCAGAGTAGTCCTTACATCGAATGAGCAGACCATCATTAGGGGAGAAGATAGATTCAGAGTGTTATCATTTAGTGCATATGTTCTGTACCAGGTCGGATTGTTAGTCATGCAGAGGAGACAACATATGGCTAACAGATAAGAGAAATTTCATATATATATATATATATATATATATATATATATATATATATATATATATATATGAATGTATAATATGCAGAGAAATAGAGTTGCATATGTTACAGTCCAGGTCAGATCACTTCCAATCACGCAGAGGAGGTAACATATGACTAACAGACAGAAAGAAAGAAAATGATTTTCTACAGACCTAATTTATCGAAATTTACCAGTTGCCCCATCAATACCGGAATTATGGACATAATCCGCACATGGAGGAAAAGTTAAACCACGGTTCCAGATACGGGTTCAATTAATGTGATGAGTAGATTCCCATATATATCTCCCTGCTCAACCTATCCGAGCGTTGTATTGTCAGGCTGAACGGATCTAACTAGGTCAATATTTGTTAAGACTAAGAATTTCTTAAGTTCAACTCTGCCTAGTCAAGTCCATTTAGAATCTTTCGTGCCTACCAACGCATCAAACCAGAGCAAAGACCCTTCAACTTTGGATACGTTACACAGATTCAGGTTGCCTGTTATCACTAGATATTATCACTTCCCATAACATCTCCCTCATGCACAATTCATAACCAATATATATATATATATATATATATATAATATATATATATATAAATATATATATATATATATATATATATATATATATATATATATATATATATATTCATAACCAAAATATGGTAGACACTCATCTCAAAATCATCGCTTAGCATTCTAAGTTTAAGTCTAGAAATCCTACAAATTCCTAGTTCGCTTAAACTAATGCTCTGATACTAATTGTGACATCCCCAATTTCACGGCCAGAAAAGACTGATTTGTTTAGGCTTTGTTTAAAATCAGAGTAATCCTTTTTAATGACAATAGTTGTGGAATTTGTTCCCAAAATAAAATATGATAAAATAAATTTATCAAAGCATTTATTAGAGGAATGTATTTTCATAAATAACAAAATCTCGGGATGTCATGTTCCGATACAGACCAAAAGCATAAACAGTATAAAATAGACCTTACAACAGTTATTTATAACTACTGATCTATAATCCAAAATCTCGTGTCAAGTCCACCAATTTATACCCTTGAGCCATTACCTGTAATGCAAAGGAAACTGAGTGGGTCAGGCTTGGGAGCCAGGTGAGCATATAGGGTTTTCAACCACAATAATATATTATTATATTTGATCATCAAACAATCAATCCAATTACTCATCCCCATTATCTTCGTTTATTCTTAAGTACCTTTCCTAAGGAATTATCCTAAGGGTCATATCCTACATCGTATTTACCTCTCATCTTCTTACATCACATTTCCATTATATATATATATATATATATATATATATATATATATATATATATATATATATATATATATATATATATATTTGTTCCTAAAGCATGAATACACAATCACAACATCGTTTGGACTTGTAACTCATAGTAAGGGTTAGGTTATCATCGCATGAATATGTAGCCACAACATCGCCTGGACTCGTAATGCATTGTAAGGGTTAGAGTATTATCACATGAATACATAGTTACAACATCGCCTGAACTCTTAATTCATCACTTACAGGTTATGAGCCTGCTGGTGTTTCCACGGGGTCATCTAGAATAGTCCGTGGTCACCATCTATACTCTGGTAGATGACTACATCGCCAAATTGCCACATCGCCGGTTAAGGTTATGGTATTTCCTCTCATCTCACATCACCTATTTATCATCACCTATCTATCATCACCTAATTATCATCACCTTTCTATCATCACCTATCTCTCATCACCTAATTATCATCACCTATTTCTCATCACCTAATTATCATCACCTATTTCTCATCACCTAATTATCATCACAGATCATCTAATTCATCTACCCATGTTCTACCCAACATATTTGTAGATATGAAATACATATACAGCTTAACTTATTTAACACCTATATATAACATCCATTCCACACTCATCTTAAATAAATAACAATATATAAACACATAGCACGTATTTCATAGCAAATATTATATATATATATATATATATATATATATATATATATATATATATATATATATAAGTTAGAAGAAAGTGATCACATACTCACCCAAAACATATACTTAATACATTCACATAATACTTGTATTAAAATCGTGTTATGAAAGGGACTATACACTCAATTGATCAGAAGATGATCGGACAGCACTACGACTCTTCAAATAGTATTCTTCGGTGAAACTGGAATATCTTCACACACAGGGTTTCTCGCGGACAGAGCTTCGACTCTGAAACTCTTTTCTTCTCGGGCTCTTCGAGCTTCGGGACTAGCTTCGGGTCTCGGGATGTTATCGAGGCTTCGGGGGGTAAAAATAGGGCTTAGAAGGTGTATCGGGAGCGGGAGAGAAGAGATGGAGCAACCCAAAATGGATGGCCCTTCAAATCAATTTATAGGGCAAAATTTTCATTTTCCACGTCGTGGGCACTGTTTCCATGTCGTGGGCTTGATCGTCACTGCATGCGTCTTCGCAAGTTGTGTCTGGGGGACTCCAGGAGGTTTCAGAAGACTTGCCACACCGTGTCACTGCTTGCCACGTCGTGGTATCTAACAGTTTTGGGGTTTTGCGCCCCGAACTTCATAAACTCGTAACTTTTGCATACGAACTCCGTTTTCGACGTTCTTTATATCGATGCGTAGGTAAAAACAATATCTACAACTTTTAATTAGACTCCATTGGCTAATTTTGAATTTATTTTTATTATATTATTTATATAGTATTTTTTGTAGGCCGGGACAGGAAAACTCTGTTATAAACTCATAACTCCTTCGTCTGATATCGGTTTTCGTCTGTCTTTCCGTCGTTGCACTATTATCGATGAGATCTTCAATTCTCATGTATATTGTTTTGGATATATATCGCTCTAACATAAATTCACTATTTACGTCGCACTGTGTCGTGCCGGTTCTTTCGCGAAACTTCGATAGGTCATAACTTCTTCGTTATAACTCGGATTTCAGCGTTCTTTATACGTACGAAATCCTTGTAACATATACTATAACTTAGTTAAGATTAATCCTTCTAAATAATATTCCATAAAAAAGTCATTTTTGATGCTTATCATCATCTAAATTGACTAGCCCGGATATACGGACGTTACATATAAGTTTTTTAAGTACTTAATGAGGCCATAGCTTGAGCAAAAACACAAGATACACCAAATATTACCCTTTTTCTCAATCAACAAAAGTAAAAGGACCTAGGAAAGTCACCAGAAGTTCTAGAGTTCATCAAACTCCAAGAAAACCAAAGGAAGGGACCAAAACTACCCAAATCCAAAGTATCAGTTACATCATTTATAAATTCAGAGTGTCCCTAAACAAAACGCCAGAGAGTGCACGTTGCACCATCATGTTGAGCCCATTCCCTTAGATACTGAATTACCTGAAACAACAAAAAATTGTAAGCTAAAGCTTAGTGAGTTCCCTAAAGCATACCCTGCATAGTCCACATAACCATATAATCTATATCAATCACATAAGCTTCATAAGCCATGCATACGACATATGAGGATGTCGTGGGCTCCCCCCTAGGGTTTACACCTGTGTGTCATGAGCTCCCCCATGGTCTTTACCTGGAATATCATCATCTCCCCCATATGGTATGATATCCAAGTGTCATGGGCTCCCACCATGGTCTTTACCTGGAATGTCATGGGCTATCCCACATGGTCTAATATACAAGCACCATGGGTTCCCCCTGGGGTCTTCCATGCAAGCATTACAAAGACAACTAGCATAACACATACCACATAATCTTCTAGCATACCACATACTCACAAACATACCACATAATCACATAATGGGCCGAACTTGGTGCCTTCGACCCATTGGTATGGTGAGGAAACTCACCTCTCAGGAATGCTGAACTAATAAGATATGTCCCGACTCACAGCTCCATCTCAACGGCCTACAACCATTATGAAACTAACTTGTCAAAATCCCAAAATACCAAAATTACTCTCAAAGTCAAGATTGGTCAACCATGGTCAAAGTCAAGGTCAACAATCAAGGTCAACAGCCTATGTTTACCCCAACTCGTTGAGTGCACCTAGCAACTCGTCGAGTTCCTTCAGTATTCAGAAACTGGGAAAACCCTAGTTAACTCACCGAGTTGTTAGGAAAACTCGTCGAGTCCCCACAGTATCCAAAATGTGGGAAAACCCAATCCAACTCGCTAAGTCAGTAAGTCAACTCGTTTAGTTTTCCCCCTATCGTACCCATTCGAATTATCCTTTAATTCCAGGGACCCAAATGCTCAGATCTGGACTCCTAATGTGCCCTAAAGGATAAAGATTCCAACTTTATCCTTTAGTACCATTCCAATGTCCAAAAACTCTCAACCAATCCTTGTAAACTCAAAGGCTTAACCATTAAGCCCAAGACCTTAGAGATCTGGAACCCACCCTTTTTCATAAGAGGTTCTAACTTCAAGCACATCCCAAAGATTGAAGCTTTATAGACATGCATGTCCAATGCATGTCTTGAAACCAAAATGGCCAAAAAAAGAAATATTCCCTAACTTTGATGCATGGCATCAAAACTTGATCAAAAGTTAGATCTAACCCACTACGAGGCTCTCTTGCCCTGGAGATTCATAAAGGTGCAATCGTTATGAATCTCATGCATACACAACTAAAAATAAGGAGTGAAGAAGGGACAAAATCCAAGATCTAGCTATGCATATACATAAAAATTGGGTTTTGAAAACTCACAATAGTTTACCACAGTGCCAAACCAAAGATGCTTGCTAAATCCTTGCCTCTTTCTCACAAACTTCTCCTCTTCTTGCTCCAAAGTGCCAACTAGCTCACAATACGGAAGGAAATAAAGATTAGGGTTTGCAATATTAATATTAGGTTTTAAGAGGCTGATAAGGGCTCAACCTCTAAGGCTTAATGAGATTATATAGGGTGCAAACCCTATAATTCAGGGTTTGATCTTTGGCCGTCAACTCGTCGAGTTAGGGCTCCCAACTCGTCGAGTTGGATCCTTAAACTTCGTGGGCAAACACTTTCCTATACGATGAGTTGGAGCTTCTAACTCGTCGAGTTCTAGTTCAAAACCCTAAAGAATGTTGAAAATTGAATAATGCCTGACAAAGTGTTACAAATCTCCCCGACTTGTGATGGGTTTTGTACAAACAATCCTATGTGTGCATGCAACCCTAAATTTGGATCTATGTTTTCTCTATTAGATACACAACTTTATGAACACAATAAGAACCCTAGCTAGCAGGTATATATTTCGAAATTTATATAGAAGAGTAGATCACATACCTCTTGTTGTTTTATTGCAATAACAACACTAATCTTCAATCTCTTAGTCTTGAAAGCAAGTACCGCAAGTGTAGTACCTCTAATAGCTTACAAACACCACAAGCAAATGTAGAGGCAAGAGAGAGAGAGAGAGAGAGGGGAGAGAGAGGTTAGAAATTGGTTGTAGGAACCTTAGGGAATCAAGTGGCTGATTTCTCAAGGCTTAGGGGTCTTTATATAGGGTAGAGATTAGGGTTTCAGTCCTTATCCTTATCTAGTTGCTTGCCCACTAAGTAACCAAAAGATAAGCCTTGAAAGCCCTTATCTTTGGAAGATTTCAAGGGCCTTATCCCCTTTGAATTCGTCCACCTCTCCCATAGGGCATCCATTGCCCTAATTTGTAACTATCACATAATTACAATTCAGTCCCTACAATTTAATTAATCACATTTGATCACAAAATTAATTCTTAATTAATTATTGACCAATATTAATTAAACAAATATGATTTCTCCTATTAATATATTATTCCTATAATATATTAATAAATCATAACAACCTCTTTCTCTATTATTTCTCCAGTCAAGTCGCTTTGGTGAAGGCAACCCAAAAGGACCATGCACAACCGGGTCAAGTACTTACCAACTATGGTTACGGGCTTGGACACTAATCCAACAGTCTCCCACTTGGATAAGTCTAGTAACCACAAATATAAGTAAAACTCGATTAGCAATTGTAGCTCTCAAGGATGCTGTCGAACTCTGATCTTATCAGTAACTTGTCCTTTAGATAAGGGATCGTATAGTCCTCTGTTTTAGATATCGTGCGGCGAATCTCATGGAACATAGTCGTACTCATTGTCCAGCAGCTAGTTTCTCGATCTCAGATTCATTTGACATAGAACTTTATTGAACACATCAATTCAGTCCTGACCGGGCCCGACACATAAGTCAAATAAAAATCATCAAGGGGCCCTGATATCGCTTTTATACTCTAAGGATAAAAGAAACAGATAAACTTCGACTTATATGCATTTACTACTCACTAATCAATTATACACAACAATGTGTTTTATGACATCAATTTACTGATGCGGTTTCGCATTATCAATGTACAATCAATTAGCAAACAATAAACCATATATCTTGGTTTTAAGACCAAATGATATTATCAATTAGCAAACAATAAACCATATGCTGACCGGCAACGATCGGATCTCGAGTTCCAGGTGGGGGACTATGTGTTACTAAAGGTGTCTCTAGGGAATGGAGTCATCAAGTTTCGGAAGAGGGGTAAGCTAGGGTCGTGATATATTGGCCCATTAAGGGTTTCAGCCTGATTAGGCAAGGTGGCCTATCGCTTGGAGCTTCCAGATGAGCTCAACCATATTTACAACACCTTCCATGTGTCACAGTTTCGAAAGTGTGTCACTGACGAGGATGCAGTCGTTTCTTTAGATGACATTTAGGTGGATGAGAGCATGAACTACATTGAGAGGCCTATTGTGATTCTAGATAGGAAGACCAAGGTACTTCGGAACAAGGAGGTTAAGCTAGTAAAGGTACAATGGCAGCATCAAAGGGGCTCCGAATGGATATGGGAGCCGGAGGATGAGACGCGAGACCACTAACCAGACTTATTTGGGCCAGCAGACTTTGAGGATGAATTCTAGTTCAAGTGGGGTAGACGTTTAACACTTGTTCCAAGTATTAATTAATTTATCTAATTATTTAGGGTTTTGTGCATGGACTCGGTGTGTTGGGGTGCTCTAACTCGTCGAGTAGAGACTATTGTAAGGATGCAGGATTTGGATGTTACTCGATGAGTTGGAAGGCCCCGACTCGATGAGTAGGCACTGTAGAAAGAAAACCTAATTTTCAGGGGTTTACACCCCATTTAAAGGTCTTATGACTCATTTATAGCCTCCCTCATCGTCCTTGCAACCCAGAAAGAAACCTTAGCCGCATAATTGAGCTTCCTTGAGTGTGTGTTAGCCTTAGATGGTGAAACTTGTGCCTTTGTGAAGGATTTTAAAGCTTGAAGAGGAAGAAGCAAGGAGAGGAACAATATATCCGAGATCTACTCTGTCTTCGCCATCATCTTGAGGTATAAAGTCGTGACCTTGATCTCTAGTTGCTTTGATCCTTTTTCTTTGAAGTAAATGGCCATTTTTGGTGCAAAAGAGAGTCAAATTCATGTGCGGACTTATCCGCAGAATATGGATCCAGATTTGGATCTCTCTAAGTCCCCAATGACATAAAGTTTCTCACTTTATCTAACTTAGCCCCTTTCCATGAAATAAAACCTTATAGGAAACTTAGTTTTGAATTCGTGGCCTTTTAGGGCCTTGCATGCACGTAAAGTTTGCAACTTTACGTGGTATCTGCACTAGGGGAGGTTGGATCTAAAGTTTGGGACCTTAGATGCCACTAAAAAGGGATGAACATGAAAGGGACTGAAAGGACTCATCGAGTCCCTTAGCTGGCTCGATGAGTCAGGGTAGAGTTTTCTTATTTCGAGTGACTCAACAAGTTGGTGCGGGATTCAGAGGAATGGACTCGGGAGGAACTCGACGAGTCGCTAGATGCACTCGACAAGTTGAGCTCAATATGGGTTGTTTAACTTGAGTTTTGACCTTGACTTTGACCAAGGCTGACCTAGAGGGTATTTATGGTATTTTGAGATTGTAACAAGTTAATCACATGTCGATTATAAGCAGATGAGTTGGAGCAGTGCATGGGATATATTTGATATTAGGTTGTCAGTTCAGCATTCAAGAGGTGAATCTCCTCACCATACCAATGGGTCTAAGGCACTAAGGCCGACCCATTTTATGACATATGGTATACTTGTTGTTGTAGTGATATGTGGTGTGACATTTAGACATGCTTAGTGATATGTTAGCTATATGTGTGATATTTAAAGGGAAGACCATAGGAGGAGCCCATGATACTTGGATGTAAGACCATGTGGGTGAGCCCATGGCTTTTCAAGTAAATACCATGGGAGGAGCCCATAACATGTGGATATAAGACCATGTAGAGGAGCCCATGACATCCTGGAGTAAGACCGTGGGAGGAGCCCAAGGCATCCGTATATGTTTGTATACATGGCTTATGTGATTATTGTTGGATTAATGTCTAAGTCCATAACTATAATTGGTAAGACTTGACCCGACCCAGCATGGTCCATTTGGGTTGCATGACATCGGGACAATTGGATAGACAAGATGAGAAAAAAGATACTAGTGATATATATATATATATATATATATATATATATATATATATATATAAACATATTATAAGTTCTAATATATTAATATATAATCATATTATTTAATTAGTATTCATCAAGAATTAATTTATAATTAATTAAGTGATCAAAAGGAACGAATTAAATATGGACTCTTAGATATATATGTGTGGTGGGCCAAGTTCATTTAGGTTGGGCTAAGCTTTACTGGATAGTCCATGGAGTGTTTAACCTATGTTTCATATGAAATGAAAGGTCACGGGTTTAACCCTAGTCTCCACTAAGAGGGCTAGCCGATTTCACTAGAGAGAACCAAAGTATCCTTATTCTCAAGGTTATTCCAAGTGTTAATGGTGTTGTGTGAACCATTTGAGGTGTCACACTTGGGGCACTAGGCACTCAAGCTTCATGAAGACAAGCTACATCAACAAGGTATGTATTCAAACTTGTTATATTACCCAAGTATCAAAAGATTGTATGCTAGATAGGGTAATACCTTGGAATATTCATATTTGCATGTATAATAGAGAAAACATAGATCCAAGGTATTTAGGGTTGCATGTACACTTAGGAGTGTTAGAATGCTCAAAACCCAACAGTGGTATCAGAGCCATGGATTGTTTTCTGTTATATTGATGCAAATGTTTTATTTTCAAAGTTGAAAAAAATGGAAAAAAAACATGAAGTTTGTCAAATTTTAAGATAATTACTTGTTTTTGTGAAAAACTAATTATTTGTAGAATTTGAATCATTTGCTATATGAGTTGAATTAGGTCAAATTTAGTAAAAGATAAAATGATATGATTATTTTATTAGTTTTAAAAGTTTGATGTAAAAAGTGTTTTTTTTTAAAACTCCATAAGTTATGGATATGAAAAGGTTTAAAAAAAATTGATTCAAAGTTTTTTATGGAGTTACAAAATTTGATGTTAATGTTTTAAAGAATTCCATAACTTATTATTAAGTTATGGAACATGAAAAGTTTCATCATAAAACAAGCATTTAACTCCATAAGTTATGGATTACCAAAAGTTTTATGTGTCCTTGAATTATGAGTTACTTTAGATTAATGAAAAAAAATTGTGTTTTAGTTGTTTTAAATCCTAATTAATCAAGAGGTAGTTCATAAAATGTGTTTTTGTAACTTGTCCTCAAGTTAAATAAAAGGTCACATTTATGAATCTTAAAACTCATAAAACTGTCATAGGTTACATAAAAATGAAGAGTTTTTTTTCATTAAATAGTATTATGACTCCATAATTTTTCCTCAAGTTATGGATGTTTAAGAGTCACTTCTTTAAAAGTTTTATTAAAGAATAAAAGGTTACATAAAAAATGAAGAGTCTTCATTTTAATGAACCATTAAACTCATAAGTTATGAAATGAAAAAGTTTTGAATATTTTCAAAACTTTCCCTCATGTTTTGGAATTTGTAAAGATTTCCCATGAATACTTTAATTCTATGTTAAGCCCTTAGAATTTTAAAAGTTAAAATTCAACCCTTATACTTTATAATAATGTAATTTAATAATATATATATATATATATATATGTGTGTGTGTGTGTGTGTGTGTATAAGAGCAAGTCGTCTTACCATTAGTATGCCTCATTCACGAAGCCGGTCTATAAGGGGGGTATAATGTTACTACCTATAAAATAACAGTTTAATGGGTGTCCACTCTCACCCACCGCTTCCTTGATTGGTGGATGGTCGTTAGCCGAACAGGTAGAACATGAACTATAATTCTCCATTCATTAAAAGTATTAATGATAAATACTAAGTAACTAAACTCTTAGTAATACTCAATCTTAGTTACTTAGGAAAATGTGAATTTGGTGCTAGCCCATGAAATTACACTTTGCACTTTGCTTAAGTCAGTTAGTGGAGCGTGTGTGGTTAACCGGCACACTAGCTTGATTTAACAAGGTAGGCAAAGGGTAACTTAATGTTTATCATAGTATCGGTGGAGTGTGTGTGGTTAGCCGACACATTGATTGAGGGGTAAAAATTAAGGGTACCAAGTATATTTGTATGGTTATTCACACCTTGTTTTGTGATCCTCGGCATCCCAGTCACCAAACCTGAAGGGCACACTCGAGATTGAAACAAGCCATTGAACAGTTCAATGAATCTCTAGGAGTTTCAAATCCAATAAAAAACCTAATAAATTATTTCGTTTTTCATGGTGAAATTTAGGGGTGAGCATTTGGACCGGTGAACCGGACCGGACCGGACCGTTTTTTTGGACCCCCGGGCCGGTTCTCGGTTCTAAGTTTTCTATCCGGTACGGTCCGGTTTTTTTCCCGGTTCGGTCCGGTTTTTACCGGGTCCAGAACCGGTTGGACATGGTAAAAAAAAATGGTTTGATCGGCCTTATTATACCAGCACTAGCAAAAGCGACGTTCCCTTTCCCATAACACGTAATAGCCGATAATTTCCAAACAAAAAAAAAACTCCTTCGATGTCGATCATCTCAAATCGCAAATTGTGCCTTCCCTGATTATCTCAAGTCGCAAATCGGCCCTTCTCCTTTCTGGTTTCTGAATCGCAAGCAATAGCCGATAGTGGAGCCGCTCGTGAAACTCAAGTCTCGATTCTGATTTCTGTATCCTCAAGTCGCAAGTAGCAACTCGTTTCTCTCAAGTTTCGATTTCGGATTCTCCCTCTCTCAAGTCTCAACTCTCAAGTGTCGATTCAAGCTTTCTGTGAAACTCAAGTCTCGATTCACAATTAATGGAATCAAAAATCGGGATTGCTAATTTGATTGCACTTGATGATGATGAAATTCAAGTAAGGGTTACGATTTTTGGTTCTTTTTTTGTTAATTTTTGTTGAAATAACAAACAATATTATTATATTTAGTTGAATACTTGTCAAAACAAAATTATTGTTATTATATGTAAACTAAGGTTATGTTTTTTGGTTGAATTTTGTTAATATTTGTTGAAAATTATAAAGTATGTTGCTATATTTTGTTGATTAATTATGAAAAAGTTTGTGTTTTGATTGCATGTAAACTAGGGTGGTCACGGCTCACTTCATAGGCGAGAATTGGATGATGCACAAGAGAATTATAAACTTTAGGGAGATAGATAGCCATAAGGGAGAGGATATGGGCCGAGAATTACTCGATTGTATTCGTGGATGGGGAATGAAAAATGTCATGACCATTACCTTGGACAACGCTACTACAAACGACAAGGCAATTGACTTTTTGGTCAAAAAGTTGCCCAATCTTTACGAGGGTGGAAAGCATTTCCAAGTTAGGTGTATGGCTCACATTTTAAACCTTATCGTAAAGGATGGACTAAAATACCAAAACTATCATGTTGAGTGTATCCAAAAGGCGGTACGGTACATTAGATTATCACCACAAAGAATAAACAAGTTCAAGAAGGTGATGAAAGATTGTGGCTTACAAACGAAGAAGTTTCTATGTGGTGACACTCCTACCCGATGGAACTCGACTTTCGAGTTATTGAAGTCCGCATATGAGTTACGAGAGGCATTTACGGAATTTGGCATAAGAGGTAATATTTATTTTTAAGTTATATATCATCTTTTCAGCAAAATTATTAAGATTTTGTTTAGAATATAATTTTGTTTGTTTATGTATCTTTGACAGATAAATCATATGAAAGGGATCTCGATAGAGTACCGGAAAATTATGACTTTGAAGTTGTAACCGAAATGGTGAAATTCTATGAAAAATTCAAAACAAAAACAGAGCTTGTTTCGGCTACATCAAAACCTTTGGTAAATCTTTTTATCAGGGAAGTCTTAGATGTGGACATACATCTAAGAAAGTGGTCAACCAAACCAATGTTTCTCGATATGGTAAAAGATATGAGGATGAAATACGACAAGTATTAGGGTGCATACAACAAGATGAATGATTTTATGTACTTTGCGGTTTTACTTGATCCTACCACCAAATCACCTTTTTTGTTACATGCTTTTAAAAAAATGATCGGCTACATGGAATCATCATTGACCCCCGCGAGCATGGACATAAAAGCACATCAAATGGTCCGAGAGGTTGAGAATAGGATGAAAAATTTATTTATGACCTACTTGGAACGATTTGACATCGGTGGATCATCTCAACAAGAAGCGAGTCAAATAGCCATTGATGTTGATGATGATAATTATTTTTTCGGTGATTTTCTTTGTACAGGAGATAGCAACTCGGATCCAACGGATAACGAGTTACGAACTTATTTGAAAGAGAATATAGTTAATTATAATTTTTTTTTTCTCAATTCTCGGGTGGTGGAGAGTAAATGCAATTAGGTTCACAACAATTGCTCGGATGGCGAAAGGTGATTACTTTTTTTAGTCTTTCATAATTTATTTATAAATTAATGTTGTTACAATTTGATTCTTTGTTGTTAGATATATTGGCGATACAAATCTCAAGTGTAGCGTCCGAGTCCGCGTTTAGCACATGTGGTAGAGTTGTAAGTTAGTATCGGACTAGTTTATCGACGTTGATAGTTGAAGCTTTGTTATGCACCCAAGATTGGGTGAGAAAGTCTACAAATCCGATAATTAACAACGTTGATGACATCTTGAACGATGATGATATAGCTTTGGGTAAAAAAAATTACAAGCTTTGTTCTTTTTTTATACAATTATTACTTTTTATTAAATACTAACAACATTTTCATTTGTGTTTATGTAGAGATTGCACAAGCTTTAAATATATTACATATTGATGACAATGATAAGGGGAAGAAGCCAATGGAAGATTAGATTATGAGTTTATGAAGTTTGTTATTTTGATTGCTTTTAAAGTTTAAAGTTTAAACTATGTTTTTTGTTGCTATGGTATTATTTTTGTATGTTTGTGTTTATATTGTTAACTTTTGTTGGTGAACTTGAATTATATGTTAGTTGTTTTTATTTGGAAAATTAAGTTTGCAAGTTATAATATTATACATCAATGTAGATTACTTATACTCTATGCAACTAAAGTTGTACCGGTCCAAACGTGTCCAAAAATCGGAAAACCCGGACCCGGACCCGGGCACGGACATGGACACGGACACGGACACGATGCATCCGGTCCGGTCCATGGTCTACAATTTTCTCCATAACCGGTCCAGTCCAAGAGCCGGTCCGGTCCGGTCCAAATGCTCACCCCTAGTGAAATTGGTGAATCGTCATTCACCTAGCTTTAAATATTCTATAGGTTGGATTACAACATCCTTCTTCCAAGTTATAAAATATTGTGTTGGGTCCTAGCCTTTATATTTCATATTGGGTATTATATTAAGGACTTTAAATCAACTATCTTGAATATCTCCCAAAATATGTCTAATTCATACATCTATGATCTTTCGAAATCTCTTGGAACTTCACTTCCTCCACCTCATCCAATTATTCTCCCTAACCCACAAGGTCACTCAAGCCCTATTGGCAAGAAAAGTCTATGTGTGCTCACATCTTGGAGATGAAGTCACATATTGACAAGCCGGGAGTGTTGGGTGTCAAATTCTTAAGAAAGTTGGATGTTCAATCACTTTCTAAGTCACATAGTGAGTTACCTTTGGGACTACTATGAAATAGACTATGACATGACCCTAAATGATCTTATCTATTTGCTTGGTACTGCTGAATCAACAATGATTTGGAGCTTTGGTAAAGAAAATTTGATTAGTAGATCAACTTCCCAAACCTTCAATGGACATTGACAATGGTTGCATTGGATACCCAGTAAAAGCTTTCTATTCCCAATTGAAAAGGATTGTCCATAGTCAACTCGGTTAACCAAATGGTAAAGAGAAAGGCTAAGTCTAAGATTGTCCCATTTACCATTCCCAAAGGGTCCGTATGGCTCTATTGCCAAAAGGAAAGGGCATTGGTTGTGAAGCTGCCAAATTTACCTGAAAGATCATAAGGTTGGTAAAGTGAATAAGTTTGACTCTACTTCAGGTAAAGTCCACTATCTAAATCAATTAAGTTTCTATTATGAGATTCTTATTACATGATGTGACTAGGTCATATGTTGATGTATTAAGAATCAAAAGAAAATTGAAGAAACTTAAAGGAAAAGTATGTTGAATCTGATTGCGAAGATGGATTTCTATCGCTTGATTAAAGATCGGATTCTTGAGCTACTCTTAGGAGTTATGATAGATTGCTAGGAAACATGTAATTACATAGTTTTCATTTAAAGTTGCATTGTAAGGAAAAGTTATCCGCATTTTATAAATAAATAAAAGTTTGTTTTACTTTATTTTATATCTCCTTGCAATGACATTTATGGAAACTTGATGTTTGCATGTTTCTAGCAATAATGGAAATATGAATTTGATCCTTTCATTTGTGGTAGTGTCTAAATTTACCAAATAAGGAAAGTTCTCTTCACCCAAGTTTCAGTTGGACCGAAACTTGGAATCATGCAAGTTGTATAGTATAATGAATGAGAACTTTCAAGCATTGAAAAATTAAGACTAATTACTTGTTCACATGGATAAGTGAATCAAGTGAAGGACTAAGGGATCGAGTACACACTCCTGTGCACTGATCAAGTCCACCACAAAAGATCTATAAGACTATTCGTCATGGTTTACTAAAGTTTAGTAAATATGATTATACTTACAAGTTTAAGTGTAATTCTGATACATTGGAAAATTTTCGATGTATGGCAGAACGAATGAGAAGAATCAAATTAGGCAGAAGGACAAAAGTTTCTCAAATCTGAAAAGATGGGTGAGTACTTTAGTATCATGTTACATGATCATCTGAATGATTAAGAGACCTTATCACAATTCATCCTCTAAGTGCATTCTGATAGCTAAGAAGAGGAGCTATGAATTGTTGAAGTGGTCAAATCAAGAAGATGATTCATACTTTGTTCCAAAAATAATTCTTAGAGTTATATTCCAAAGATCGTAATTTGAGTGATACATCTTAAAAAAAGGTTTATTAACACTTGTCAAATGTATGAGTAAAATGTTTCTACTCTTGTACATTTGAAATTGGTGAGTTGTGATGTTTTGGATAAAACAAGACCAGCTAAGTATAATTGTGTGAAGTGTTTGTCTTGATAAAGAATCCAAACTATCTCTTGAATATTTGGCAAGATAGTCTTATATGTCAAGAGGACAGTAGGAGTCTTAAAGATCCTGAAAAGAATTTCAAGATCTAATCAAGAATAAAAAAACATGTCGTTTAACACTAGCACACGACGTGAGGTTTATAACCTATCATTTTGACATATTTCTATTTATGTTCCCATTCCAGTTAAAGGTGGCTTTGCATATGAGTTCTTAGAGTTCTCAATTGGTTGCATAACAACTTGGAAGCAATGACAGGCCCTTGAGCTGCCAGGTGGCAAGAAATTAAGATTGAGTTCAGTCCATATGAGTTTGGATTTGTCATTATCCTTGTCTTGTTACTAAGGTTTTGACAATTCACATGGATAAGAACACATACACCATAAAATCTAAGGGTCATAAGGTTTCTCTCCGATTCATGAAAATGATGGTGAGAAAACATTTCTACCAAGTAGATTTGAAGCAGATAGCAAAGATCTAAACAATTGAGACTATGATTACGACATCCCTTTTCATAGTTCTAAAATTATTTAGACACACCTGTGAGCTATCTAAGATAAGGTGTATGATTTTGATAAAGTCTTATCAAAGCAATGTAGTATCAGAAATCTGAACTTTGGTAAGAAAGTCAATAAAGTATTGATATCTAGAAGTCCAACTAATTTTTGGATACATGTCAAAGCTAGTGGGAGCATAAGTGTTATGCTAATAATCATCATGTTAGTGGGAGTATGATAACTATTATAAGTATTGCAAGTTAGCAATCTTAATTATAGAAAACAAAAGTTTCAATTCGAGAGGTAGCAGGGGTTGAAAAAGTTGTTTTGCTATAATTAAGGGAGAGGAAATTATACTTCATTTCAATTCTAAAAGGCTTAGATTGAGATTTTAATCATCTTGGTCAAGAATATATATATATATATATATATATATATATATATATATATATATATATATGAATTTTATGTTGTTTTGGTTCAACTTAAGAAAATTCTATATATTGCGTTCTCAAAATTCGATTATGATTACGGCATCCCTCTTCATAGTCAAATTTTGAAAACATGGCAAATAAAAAATATTGTAGCAAAAGACTGGTCTAGAATCATGTCTTCATATGAGACATCATGAATCGTGTCACATTTGCTTTAGGTAGAGGATCGATTGCATGTGCTAGAATATTTATCATTTCTAAATTTTCCAAATGCCTGGGGCATTAAGAGGGAAAATGTCTAGAATTGGATATGACTAAAATGATTAAGCAATTGTCGAGAACAATCTAAGGTTTACCAAAGATTGGTTGCTCAGGGATAGTTGGAAGTATAATGTTAATTTTTGGAATGACCATATTGATATATTGACAAATATCATGTAATACCATTGAAATTTGTATTGAGTTGTAAATTATTTTGGTATTATAAGTTAGCCAAATTAATATCTTATTCTTGGTCATAAACAACCGTTGGTGAGTCTGGAGATGTTATGATTAGAATAGGCGTTTCTAAATCAACATGTTGTCAAATTTGTAAACAACTCCTCATCCATGAATAAATAAATATTTAGTAACAGTAAGTTTATTAGGTATGGGCAGCGCTTTTTGGGCGTTATAATGCACAAACATCGCCCCCTTCACCGTTTATGGGCGTTATACATCTAGCGTTGCTTTCTGTTGCCGTCACCACCTTCCTTTAACGACCGTTTCTTTGTTTTTAGCTATGAATGCCCTCCAACCCCCGCAACACGGGATTCTTCACTAGTTTATATTATAGGATACGAACCAATCGAAGTTCCACTCATGGGTTTCTATTATAATTGTGTCTTTAATTTATCAAATTACACCTTATGGGTATAAGTTGTAGAACCATATAAATTTAGTCCTATAAGTTATATACAAAATGTCACATCTATCATACTATATGTATTTACGTCTAGTCATGTCATTATGGAAAAAATTATTATACATATTATAATTGTACCAAACACATTAAAACATTATAACATAGTGTGATGACCAAGTTAATGAGTAATTTTCCAACATGAAGCTACCAAGCTAACCAAACCACAAAAAATGATATCATAACTTCAATTTACGCCATAACATGTGTAATCTTATATTATATACTACATAATGACCTTAATTCACTTCCACGACCCTCCAATACAAAAAAAAAAAAATTAAGAAACTTGTTATATGAGTTCGTACAGGGTGGTAATCATGTCGGGTTCGGGTTGGCAGTTCAAAATGTATATATCCATACATAACCCATATAATTATTCATGTTACGGGTTGGTGGATTGAAAACATTAACCTGAACACAACCCCTCTAGCTTGTTTAGTTATATGGACATGTAGGTTCGTGGATCAAATTCAGGCTCGTGAGCCAGATTTGGGTTGGTAGGTTGACCGATGAATCCATATATTATTTGCATAATAGTGAATACTAGTTTGATATAGAGAACACAACACATGGAGCTAATAGACATAGTCATATAACTTAAATCTAATATATTATACGATGAATCTTCCCATACGAAAGTTTTGGCTTCAAATATTCTCCGAATCATTTCAGGGTTGTCAAGAGGGGTTATGCAACAACACTTCTAAATGCGAGAGAAAATGTGTCTTTTTCTACACCAAATGGTGAACCACTTTCGGAAGAGCATCCTTAAAAACGCTTTAAAACAGTAATACCCTTTAAGTAAAAATAATAAATAAATAAATAATAGGATTGACAGATTGACCCACGAACCCAAATACCAACCCGAACATGACCTGCTTATTAGGCGGGTTGATATGTCATACATCTCAACCTAAACCCATTTATTTTTGTATCGGGTTTGTGTCCTGTTGCGAGTCATATCGAGAATTATCAAGAATAATTTTCAACAACAAAAATGTATATTGAGATAACTTGTTGAAGATAATAAAAATCCATATATTTTGAAATTTACTTAGTATGGATATTTGTATGAAATATAGTATTGTCTAAAATGTCTAATTGTTAGATTAAGGATTTTCGAAATTAAGTTTTTGATTGCTTTACGTTGAAATTCACATTTCAACGGCCTTCTATCAATCCAAAGCAAAATTGATTTACTTGAAAATAATGTTTCTAACATAATAGTCATTTTGGTAAATTAAATAAAATTAGTCATTTTCCTAAATTTCTCTTAATGATGCGGTCATTTTTATGAAATATTAATTTTTTTTGACCATGTGAGTCTTAAATTTGTACACCTTTATCCCACCAAAAGTTATAGTTGTGCTAAATAGCTCATTGAAATCATCATTTTTTTCTATTATCCGTTGAGAGTTTAAGATCTGCTTTAGCAAATTTAGTAGGGTCTGTTTATGACTTATGATATAACTGATCATTCAAACCGTCAATATGTTGTAAATTTTGTTACCCGAATCCAACCTCTAGCTTTGCCCATTAATATATATATATATATATATATATATATATATATATATATATATATATATATATATATATATATATATATATATATATATATATATATATGTTAAAGGTTTTAGTTTTGGTCCACGTCGATTAGTTCTTCCCTTTCCAATAGAAAGACCGGAGGCGGCCATTTTTAACGCATATATTTAACATATATGCGTTGAGCAGCTTGGCTGCCTGCCTCATCAATGTGTCTGCCTGTGTCACCAAGGTGCTTACTTTCGGTACACGCCGATGAGCTAATTCCTTTCTAAGGCGATGAACGATCATTCTTAACTTATATGTGGTCAGCAGCTTGGTTGCTTCACTGCCTGTATTCCTTGTTTGGCGGCGTTTCCAACAAAGCTCAAGCTTTTGCTTGGTTTCAGGTGCCATCTAAAAACGTGTTGCTTAATTGGTAGACATAGATTACACGATTTTTCTTCATACAACACCTCCACTTTTCAGGCAGGGGCGGCTTAACCAGTTTTGGGGCTCTAAGCGAACAAAAAATATGGGGCCCTTTGGCCAACCAAAATCATGCAAAACCTAGTTCAATGGTCATTTACTACACATTTAAAGTTCAAACTAGACCACTAGAGCATCCACAAAAATTATAGCTACACCATAATTCATAAATGAAGGAAAACTTAACATCTAACAAATGATCCATCATGGTCTGTGCTCAATGTTTTGGTCTGAAAACTATTATACATATAAAATATCATACATTAACCCTAGTAGACCACTAGAGCATCCACAAAAATTATAGCTACACCATAATTCATAAATGAAGGAAAACTTAACATCTAACAAATGATCCACCATGGTCTGTGCTCAATGTTTTGGTCTGAAAACTATTATACATATAAAATATCATACATTAACCCTAGTAGATAATCTTAAATCAGATTCAAATATTCAGATAATATAAGGTCTAAAAACTATTATACATATAACATATCAAACATATGCCTAATATAGTAATGAAGAATCACATGGACAGATTATGAGAGGAAGAAGAAGAACAATCGCTTGGTTATCAGAGGAGGAAAAAGAACATATCAATTATTAGACATAAGAAGAATTGAGAATCAACTAATAGATTATCATATTATTAGAGGAATAAAAGAAGAAGAACATACCAAACTTAACATACCGTTTCACGATTTCAGAGGAAGAATGAGAATCAAGAATCAACTAGTTAGAGAATCAATATTTGTAGATTGATAACGGTTACAGCTTGCTTCTACTAAGAATGGAGAATCAGAGAATGAAAATCCGAGAAGAAAGATTGGAAAACGAACATTCCCTTTGTGTTTTGTGTCTATCTATGTCGTTCTATATTTGGAGAATCACTAATTGGCATTTGGGTTAACTAGGGCCCCTTAAAATTGGGGGTCCTAAGCCCTTGCTTAATTTCACATAAAGTAAAGTTGACCCTGTTTTCAAGGTATGTTGATCCTATCCTCTGTTTTACTTATTTATTTACCCTCTGGGTCTCTTTTTCTTCACACCTCCATTCGGCTGAGTAACACCTTTATGTTACGAAAATGTGTTTTGGGAAACGTCAATAAACTCTTCCCTCCGCCAATAGTAAGGTCTCTGGCGGTCATTTTTAACCTATATGTTGGTAAGCACCTTCGGTCCTTCACACTGCCTCATAGATGGTAGCCTTGTATTGTCAGAAGAAACGTATTATGGTTATCTATGGCTGGATGATTGGTCCATTTGAAGTAAGCCTTTTATTTTTTTGTTTAATATTATCACGATGTTGCTTTAAAACAAGAGACTCGTGTTTGTTGATCTTTTCAATATTGTTCTTCTTTTTCTTACTGTTAATACCGAACAATCTAAACAAGCATTTTTATTTATTTAGGGGTGTGTGGATCTTTGAAAGTTGAGTAATTATTTATTAAGGAAATGATACTTTGATGATGATGGTTGGCATCCGACCACCCTCTCTCTCTACCCATTAACATAGTGGGTTCATACTACCAAGAAGAGAGGTGTAGGCATTCGTAGCAAGAGTTAAGTACGTTGCTATTTTCCGAAGAAAAAGAACCGAAGCATGGTCATTTTTTGATGGATACAGAATCTACAATGCAAGTATGAAACACATACCAAAACACAAGGGTTAAAGGAAATCTTAGCGACATACTTTTGTTCAAATTTTTATTATAGCATTCTACTCTCAACTGGCAACAAAATATTCTTAATAGACTAATTCACAATGATTCGGGACAAACCTAATATTCTTAATGAGTGGTTTTTGAAAGTTGTACGATTACAACAACCATACCTATGTAAGTACCATGTGATTTCATGAAAGTTGAATGTTATTAAAACTACACTACCCCCTCAACTCCCCCATGGAAAAAAATTAGGGTTAGAGTTCTTGAGAGAAATTTGGTTGAACATAAGTGAAAAATAGAATCGTCAATAGCTAAAGAGAAATAGTTTATATCTGCAACGTGTAAAAGTCATAATTGTATGATTAATGTTTTAGGTACAAAACCTCACTTGCTATGTGTACCATGAATTCTAATCTCAAATGAAATGGTTATTAAATACTCTCAATGTATGACATGTAGTATGGGCAACAAATGCTTTTTGAGAAATCAAACTATGTCTCGTGCACTATTGAATGTGTGAACTGGAGTAGAAATTAACTCAAAATAACAAAGAAAATTACAATTTAGAATATTAGTGTCAAGCTTATCAGTTTATTCAAATCTTTTTTTTTTTTTTTTTTTTTTGTTTTTCTCTATTTCAATTGTCCATATCTCTAAAAAATTTATACTAATGACATCACCTTGAGTTGTGGGAGATACATTGAATAATATGAAGAGATTTACAAGAATGTTGACATACAAAGCCAATTATACATTTTGACCCTTCTAAAAATAATTAATTTTAAGATAAAGGAGTCGTGACATCCTGTAATTTCGAAAAAAGATAAATATAAGTGGTTGTTGCTCTTAAACATTAAAAAAGAAAAACTACTTTAAAAAGTTGTAAAAAGTGTAAATATATGCTTCATAAATTATAATTAATAACTATACTTTTAAGAATATATATATATATATATATATATATATATATATATATATATATATATATATATATATATATATATATGTAAGTCTCTCATACTATTAAGAGTAATAACAAAGATTTTTCGAGTTTCACTTCCAACAACTTCATAATCATTTCTGGCTAATGGATGCATATTTCACATTTTATGTTTAAAGTTTTTTCCTCTTGAATCACTTAAACTTAGCTTGTTGATCAGTTATTTAGGGCAGTTCCTAATATATATATATATATATATATATATATATATATATATATATATATATATATATATATATATATATGGGGATAGGGAATATACATTACAGCCCCACCTAAGCTTAGGTAGATAACCTCTAAAATATGTCGTTTTAACATGCTAAATATACCCGGTTTGGTTTCACTTGGTAAATATATCATTCTCCACAACATTTCTTTCTTTCATTATCGTTTTATCGTCTCCGTTTTCTTTCCTTAATTATCATGTATTACTTCATCCAATTGAACATTACTAAACCCTAAACCTAAACCTAAACCCTAAATTTAAACCCTAAACACTAAAGCTAAACCCTAAACCCTATATCTAAACACTAAACCTTAAACCCTAAACCCTAAACCCTAACCCTAAACCCTAAACCCTAAACCTTACCCCTAAACCCTAAACCCTAAACATAAACCTAAACCCTAAACCCTAAACCCTAAACTCTAAACCCTAAACCCTATTGTGTCGATCTTGAATTTGCATCTTGAAGTATTAATCGTGAATCCATTAACCGTAATCTTTATATAGTAAAACAATGTATTTTCAAAAGGTTTAGTACCTAAGCTTGGGTGGGGCTGTAATGTATATTCCCTTTTTTTTTTTCTCTCTCTCTCTCTCTCTCTCTATATATATATATATATATATATATATATATATATATATATATATATATCTTGAAACAGTAACCTATTGGCTTCACATTTTTGCCCTACTTCTTTGCCCATTTTGACAGTTTCAGTCCCTAAACCCATTTATTTTATAATTTTTGACAGTCTGGTCAATGGTTGTTCCCAGCAAGACACGTTTCAACTTATTGTTTCATCAATTTTCTATCGAATGTAATCCTTCCAAACCACCCAACTCCACCGCCTTCTCTACCGACTTCTACTACTCTCATCGCTTGGCCTGTAACCAACCATCGCATGGAATCATAAACACGATGCCTCTGAGACGAAGTCGATCGGCTAGGACTAATTCTTTGAGCACTACCCATACCCCTCATCCTTCGCTCTTTCGCCTCCTTTATCGAATAACCGCCATTGCTGCACATAATAGCCTACTCCACCGCCACAGACATATACCGATTCTCGCATCCTCATACTTCAAAAGTCGATCTAAATTGGATATATCTTTCCTTCGACCGAATTATCGTTTCTATATTGTTTTTTTGGGTTACCTTTTCCGGATTCGCTGCTATTCACTGTCTTTCTTATTTTCGAGATGTAGATTGAATGATTACAGCTTGATAAACGCCAATTTTTTTGGTGATCAAGGCTTGATGAAGACCATCGCTCCCGCTAGAGTGGCTAGAAGGTAAACAACGGTGGGGTATAGACAGTCTATTTTTGCCTTATCTTCTCAATTTTTCTCTTAATCCATCATGTTTCGTCCAATTTGGGCTTAATTGGTATCCAAAATTTTTTCCTTATGTGAATTAGGGTTCATGGTTTGTCCGTTTTTTTTTATTTATTTTTTTTTTTTATTATTTTTTTTTTAACAGCTTGATTGGATGGCAGTTGAAGGAGTTAAATCATTCTTTTGTAAGTATCCAGGTGTGTTTTCTTTTATGTAGACTATCCAACATACATCAGGTTCCTAACTTTATGTAATTTAATTCTTAAAAATAAGACTTCTCATTTTATTGGTTATAAAGGATGAAGCTGATACAAAGACTTAGGAATCTTTCTGCAAAAGAATAGGTCGTTCACCAGATGAAGTGTTAAGATAATTAATTGTTCACCTTCTTTTATTTACATTTTAAATATGGCAAAAAACATCAAAAAGATAAATCCATGTTTCACTTATTAAAAACATAAATTTTGATTGGAATTCTAAGCACGTGGATCGTGGACCTTTCCGGCCTATGTTAAGTAGTAAGGAAAATGAAAATACTCTAAATCTTTAAATCCATGTTTTCAATTCCTTTTCAGTTATTTTCAGTTAACAAACCCATGTTTTCAATTAATTTTCCTATAATATGATCTTGGTTCCAGGACATCACAACTTACCAATTTCAAATGTGCAGGAATAAGAAGACATTTTCTACTCCACATTTGATTAATGTGTTATAAACCTTCTTAAGATGTGTCACTCAAGTCACAATCTTTGAGTTTAACTCTAAGACTCTATTTTGGAACGCAGTATGATTCACCTTTTGATTTGACCATTCCAACAATGTTCGATTCCTCATCTTATTCATACTAGTGTTCTAAGGTGTCCTTAGAGGATCAATTGTGAACATGGTTTCATAATCACTAAGTTAATCATAAAACACGATACCTATATACTCTCCCTTCTTTCCAGATTGGAGAAACTTTTATCTTTCTGCCTAATTGATTCTTCCTATTCGTTATACTTTACATTGAAACCTTTTCAACGATTCATAATTACACTTAATCTTGTAAGCATAACCATATTTACTAAACTTTTAGCAAATCTGGACGAATATTCTTATCGTTCTTTGTGGTGGAGTTGACATAGTGGACAACAATGCGTACTAGATCCTTTAGTCGCATACTTATGTGAACGAGGATATAGTCTTAATTTCCTAAATATGAACGTTCTCATTCATCATACAATACTAGCTGTGTGATTCCAAGTTTCTGTCCAATTGAAACTTGGGTGATGAGAATCATTCCTTATTTGGTAAAATTTTGAGACTACCACAAATAACATAACTAAGAATCACATCCATTTTCAATATTGCTAACAATAGAAACATACAAACATCAATTTTCACAAAAGTCATTGCAATGATATATATATATATATATATATATATATATATATATATTATATATATATATATATATATATATATATATATATATATATATATATATATAAAAGACAAAGAAAAATTATTTTGTTTATAAAAACGCAAAAAAACTTCTCCTTCCAACGCAATTACAAATGAAGACCATATTACTAAATATTCATAAGCAATCTATCATAACTCCTGTAACATACACGTTCAGTTATCGTGTTTTGTTAGTTTAAAAGTGAATATTAATATATAATATATGATTTTGAGTGTTACGTTCTAACAAGATAGTTTTTACGAGAATTGAAGTAAAACTGTGTTTAGAATCATTCAGAAAGTGATGGGAAGTCTTATGAGATTCCGATCAAAAAGTTAAATATTGAAATTAACAAAAATGTAAAATTTAAGTTGGATATAAGTAAAAATAATGTTATTGAAAGTTGTAAATTTTCTCGTTAGAAACATTTACGCGAAAACGTCACTAAAATCCGAGTTATAACAATGTTATGACTTATTAAAGTTTCGCGACAGAATGACACGACGCCGTACGACATAAAAAGTGAGTTTACAATAAACTACTTTCTAGCTTTAATGATCTAAATGAAAGTAGTAGTATTCATTAAACCGAGAACTTTCATAAAAAGAACGTCCAAATCTGACTTCGTATGAGGAAGTTATGATTTTTCTAAGATTCGGCATAGTAGTATACAACTTGAAATTCGAATTATAGATTGAGAAAAATTTAGCTGATACAAAATAAACGAGAATCGAAGATCTTATCAATAGTAGTTCAAAGGTAAAATGACAAACGAAAACAGATGTCGAATGAAGAAGTTATGAAAGTGTGGGTTGGGCATGTATCTTAGACTCATTTATGATTAGTAGCTACGTGTGGGCAGGGCCCGTATCTTAGTATTATCTAATTATGTTTATGAATTGGTAGATTATGGTATACTTGTTGTCTGTGTTATATTTGTATGTATTTTTAGATAACGGGGTGTCGGCGGGGGCCCGTATCCTTCGGATAGCGGAGCGTGGGCGAGGCTCGTACCTCCTAGTCGGTTGAGTATGGGCGAGGCCCGTATCTCCTATTCATCAGAGTGTAGGCGAGGCCAATATCTCTGAGATAGATGAGTCTAGGCGAGGCCTGTATCTCATAGTTAGCCAAGTGTAGGCGGGGGCCCGTATCTCCTTGACTGTAGGTAAGGCTCGTATCTCCTAGTTGTATGTTATATGGTATGTGTATAGTATGTGGTAGTTTGGGGAGACTCACTAAGCTCCGTGCTTATAGTTTTCAGTTTTGGTTTCAGGTACTTCTAGTAGCAAGGGACAAAGCTTGGGATGATTGTAGTACACACACCATTTATTTAGTCTGGGATATTTTGACTCTGATATTTTGACACATGATTTTGATACAGTATTTTGTTATGATAATTTGAGATACATGACTTATGATCATATTTGTGATGTTTGATAAATTATGATTTTCTTAAATGATTTTTAAAACGAAAATTTTGAACCATATTTTTGCGATGTTTCAATTTATTATCTGAACCTTTGTTTGAGGGATCCGGGCACATTCTCCAGTGTGTCTGAACTCAAACTGAGGACTTAACATGAAAATTTTCAAAAGAAAATCATTTTTATAAAAAGGATTTCAAAAAGAGAAAGAGGTATGGTGCATGAAATTAACCGAGCTCAAGTAATTACTCCTAAATTACCCATACAAGTCTATGTTATTATATGAGTATGAGAAAGGCATGCTAGATTAGGGCTGAGGATCTAGGAATAGTGCCTTATATGGTTGTTATATATATACATATATATATATATATATATATATATATATATATATATATATATATATATATATATATATATGAGAACTACATGCTAGATTAGGGATAAGGATCTATGAAGGATGCCTTATATGCCTGATATGTGAGCTTATTGAAATCTATGCTAATACTGATTAGTTAGTATTATGATAGCCGGAGCATAATATGCTTAATTATGTTTACTCAATGCTCGAATACTGCTTGCTTTGTGCTTTTAGGAGTTCTAGTTATTTTCAAATAACTAGTGAACATATATGTCAAGTTACATACTATGAGGACTAAATAATTTCAGAAGGTTAGGTTCAACTCTATTTTGTAGCTCTTGTCTGAGTCCAACCGTTTTAGGGTAGGACCTCTCATTTGAAGAATTATCTAGTCTTAGTGATATATAATGGTATTCGCGAACTAGTTAGGGGGAGATAGCAGGGACTTCTTATGCAACTGATGGTGGAGAGTGGGATGGTGATTACCCTAGGGAAAGCCTAGGATGAGAGTAGTGTGTGAATCAGCAGTTGTAAAAGGGACTTAGTGAAGCCAAGGCAGTTCTTGAGGAAATTACGGATAGATGTGGAAGGTAGTATGGCTCGTACTACTAAAAGCAGAGGATCCGTACTCGAATCAAGGAAGGATGAGATAAAACCAGGGAACTTGTAGTATATGTGATCCTTCGATTTATGATGAGTATTATGATATTCTTATAGTACACTTGAGTATGGTGACGCTACATGGTAGACGAGATGTCAGGTCTGGTGCCAGCAAGGGATCAGGCTCGGACTCTGGAGCCGGGAAGCTCGATGATCAGATGAGGGAGTTCATTCCATCTGAGATTACACAGAGTATCACTTACCAGACTCTTATCATCTTCGGTATGATCGAGGAGGACATTCTAGAGATTTGTGATGAGAGGCTGAGTGCATTCTACACTAAGATAGAAGCCATGATAGGGATGTGTACTTCAATGTTTAGAGAGTTCATAGATTGTGAAGCTCCAGATTATCATAGGGCTAGGGACCCCATTGCTAGCAACAGGCGATTGGCAGATGTCTCCAATATTTTCGTACAAGTCATTGTCTCGAAATGGGACAAGGTCTGACTTGCTCCTGTCTCCTAAAGGAGAGGGTACGTGTTTGATGGGAAGAGTTTAGTAGTGAGTTCGGTGATGTCATGGGATGACTTTACGACCAAATTTTGGGTAAAGTTTGCCCAGGCGATTAAGGCGCAACAGTTGGCGCAAGAGTTGCTAAATCTCCGCCAGACTACTGTGACTATGGCACGGATCACTGCTAAGTCTCGGGAGGTAGCTTATTTGGTACCACGGTATGTAGTAGATGAGGAAATACAGAAGGTAAGGTACCATGACATACTGCATAATGATAGTAGGGAGATCGTGAGTATCTCGGGGTGCGAGACCCTAAATGATATGACTTCTTGAGCCCGAGAATGTGATATTGACTTGGAGCACATTTGGGAAGAGGGAACCAGATTAGTTGCATATATTGAAGGGTCTCGGGAAGAGACCCAAGATTTCAAGTCAGCTTTTGAGAGGCCTGCAGTGCTAGATTCAGTGCAAAACTTGCGGGAAACTGAATGATGGAGTTTTTCGCTCCAAGGGCTTGGGTAAAGGTACACTTGGGTTGTTTCCCTGTTTGTGTTAGGGTTATATCTTCAAGTGATATCATATTCCATATGCATGCTGAGAATTATTAGTGGGTAGTGGAAGTTCATTTCGCTAATTGTGGATTCTTGAAGTGTTCATCTGGGTCTTAGAAGTTGTGTGATATTTTGGTTTGGATACTAATGGATCACTAGTTGGTAAGAGCTGGTTGTCATCGGATTGATGGTTGGAAAGAGCTTAGGGGAATTCTTCAATTTTCATGTAATGTGAAGAATTAGTCGAATCTAAGTGGGGGAGAATCATCCAGGGATCTAGAAGCAGGAGTAGTTTTGACACCGGGTTAAGTTTCGCATCCTTTTCAGGAAGGAAGACAACCCAAGCGGCTATATGGATTGAGGATAGTGTGAGTTGGAAGTTCGAAAAACTTGCCAATAATGAGATCGCGTTCTCAGAATGTTTGATAGCAGGCCTTAGGGAATCAAGTTGGGGATTTCAGTCAGGACATGAGTTCAGTTTGGGATGCTAGGTCGTGTGTATGCTTGATATCGGATGTGTTTAGATTGGTAATCACCGATTGAGACAGTGTGTGTTTAGATTGGTAATCACCGATTGAGACAGTGTAGAAAGTGATCTAGCACTGTGGGATAGCCATAGCATTCACTAGCATCCAGATAGTGTGAGAAAGTGTTGTAAGTCTGCGGGTGTAGCAGTAGCATTCACAAGGTTTACATATAGTGTTAGAGTACTGTAAGTCTACGGGTGTAGCCGTAGCATTCACAAGGTTGATAAATAGTGTTAGAGTGTTGTAAGTCTGCAAGTGTAGCCTTAGAATTCCCAAGGTTCGCAAAAGGTGTTAGAGTGTTGTAAGTCTGTGGGTGTAGTCGTAGCATTCACAAGGTTGACAGATAGTGTTAGAGTGTTGTAAGTCTGCGAGTGTAGTTGTAGCATTCACAAAGTTGTTAGACATTGTTAGAGTGTTGTAAATATACGGGTGTAGCCGTAGCATTCACAAGGTTGGCGGATAGTGTTAGAGTGTTGTAAGTCTGCGGGTGTAGCCATAGCATTCACAAGGTTAGCAGACAGTGTTAGAGTATTGTAAGCCTGTGAGTGTAGCTGTAGCATTCACTAGGTTGGTAGATAGCATGAGCATGTTGTTAGATCGTGGAAGGAACAATAGTACCCATTAGTTCATTTGCAGCAGTGAGGGTGTGGCAGATCCACAGATTGGATTACGGATTTCCCCAGATGAATTATACCTGTTTGAGCTAGTGATAAGACCATAGGAACATCACTACAATCATGGGATCAAGGAAGAGATGGATCGTTTAAGTTCGTTTGTGATATAAGGCTACCCTTGGTCATATATCAATCACTTTTAGCCTTGGATTTGCTAATGTCAGGACTCACCGTATGGACTCGATCAGTTAGATCAGAAGGTCGTTAGAGCCAGAGTAGCAAGATAACCAGTGGCAACTGTTGACAAACAAGGATTTCATTCGGAAATCGTGTAGAGTGACAGTGTGGGAGTCTTTTAGCTCTGTAACTAGGCCAGAACCCAGTATTTCAGATGATTGGTGAACGAATTGAGACCACAGAGGTATTGGTAGATTTTAGAAAGCATCCATGTGGCAGCATGTTGTTTCGAGCAGTTTCAGTGTTTTGGCAGTATTTGTATTAGTGTTTTAGAATTTCAGGTATGGATGGGTAACAGATTGCTTGGGTTATGTTAAGTCACTGACAGCGGGATTATCTGAGCCTTGGCGAAATAAGTGATCTGCATGGATAATTGGGCCTGTGGTTCTAGTAGGAACCTCCAGTTATTAGAAGTGAATAGTTAATTGAGAGATAAGTGGATTGGGTTCAACAATAATGATTCAGTATGGGCGGTCTATCAGGGAATCAGACCATCTCAAGACCACATAATTCAAATTGAGTAATGTGATCATAATTCAAGGAATTCGTTTATCTTTGGGTTTTGGAACCCTACGAAGGATGGTTTTGGCTGCTTAGAAAGGCTAGGTTATGCTCGGGTTTGTATCAATGTCGTTCAAGTTGTTTGATGTGTAAGGAATGATTTCGAGGACGAAATCTAATTTAAGTGGGGGAGAGTTGTAACATCCCGTTTGTTAAATAAATAAATAGATAAAAAATGATGAATGAATAGTAGCCCTAAAATCCATAGTAATTTAGCAAGGTGTGCTTCGAGGAGTTAACTATCATAATTTTAGAAGTTAGGGGTTAAAATGTAAATTACAAATTAAATTGTAAAGAATTTTGAGGGTTGAGGGATGTTTGTTAATTATGGGTTTAATTTGAAAGGATTTTTGAAGACAGGGACTGCATGGTAATTATTAGGACATACTATGAAAGTAAATTATGGAAGAAAGGGCTAAAAGGTAAAATTTGGATTTAAATTGAAAACAAATCTTGTAAGGAGGGACTGAAGTTGGCAAATGGCACACAAGTTTGGAAAGAACGTGGGATATACTTGGTGTTCCTTCCCCCATCGTCTAAACCTAAACCTATAGGATCCATTCAATAGCCTCCACCATCAAGGAGCTCCTTCAGCCGACACCCTTTTTTTTGTAACCAATCGCCACCCTACCACTGGCAGCATCATCGTCGGACGCCACCACAGTAGCCTTGCTGTCAAAGATGTGTGGGAAATCGGAGAACCGCTGAGACCGGTGTAGCAAGCTCTATTCTTCATTTATGGGTCGTGAGCCACCAAAAACTCCCGATAAGTCAACCGCAACCCACCTTCTTCTCTTTCCCTCGTTCTTCTGTCGTTGTTCTCGTCTGTCACCTGTCACGTTTGATGATAGCCCCCTCCGATCACCGCATACCACCACAAGAATGGTTATGTTGTGTATGTTTCGGGTGGGTGTGTGTGTTTCAGTCGATATCATGGGTGTGTGGATGTGTTGTTGGCTGGAAAACCTAAGAAAAACCCACCATGGCTGCCAGCCATGGTGGTTGGCGCCCCTGCCATCGTTTTCTACTGACACTAGCCACTGTGAAGGGTGGTTGTATGTGTGTTTTTGTGTGTGAATGTGTACTTTATGGGTGTGAAGTTATATATACAATTTTTGGGCAAGATCCACTACCACCACCATTGGAAATAATGGCTGTCACCGCCTACCGCCGCTGACCACCATTGCCCGAGGTGGCAGTGGGTGGTGCCCGGCCTAGTGGAACCCTAATTGGCGAATAGCTTAATCTTGGACTTATTTGACTTGTAATTGGTTTGGAAACCCTAATTAGGGTTTAGAAAACCCTAATTCTGGGAATGTTAGTTTAGGAATTATCGGGACCCGCATTTGGACTGATAGACTTGAATTTTGATTTATGTCCAACTACATTATATGAATGGCCTAATGGAGTGTTAGACTTAATTGATTAAGTCCTTAATGGGTTATGTCCTTAATGGGTTAAGTAAGAATACTTAACCCTAATCGTCATTCCATGTGAGAAACCCTGATTTTTGTTGGGCCTTGAGTTGGGCCTTTCTGTTGGGTTTTAGTGATTGTGCTCTTGATGGGCTATCTAAGAACAAATATATGGGCTAGAATATTAGATTGGTCTTTAGGATAAGGCCCATTGGATAGGCTTGGGCCTAACTGGGGAAACTAGGCCATAGATGGGCTGTAACTAGGCCTTGATGATTATGAGATATTGTACCAGTAGATTGCCATGTGTTTGGACCAGAATAAATGGTTGGGCCTTAAGGTAATACCATGTATAGGTTTGGGCCTAATTTGGAAAATTGGGCCATATGTTGGGCTTTGGTTCATTGTTTAACTTTTGGGCCTTTGGATTGGGCCTTAGGCTTGAATCAAGCTAAGTTGGGGGTAAAATAGACTTTTACCCCAAGCATGGACTTATGGTTATGTTTTGGAACCCAATTATTAATTAAGTGTTATTTTGATGTTGACAGCTCGGGAATCTATCATTCAGCAGCTAGAGTTTTGTTCGCGGGACTTCAGTAGTGTGAGGTGAGTTTCGTTTAGTAGGGACGGGTCGAAAGCACCAATGTCAGCCCGTGTAGAGTAGCTAAGTGTGGGTTGGGCCCCTATCTTGGAAATGTTTATGATTAGTAGCTAAGTGTGGGTTAGGTCTGCATCTTAGACTCATTTATGATTAATAGCTAAGTGTGGGCAGGGCCCGTATCTTAGTATTATCTAAGTTTGTTTATGAGTTAGTGGATTATGGTATACTTATTGTCTGTGTGATATTTGTATGTATGTTTAGAAAGTGGGGTGTGGGGGGAAGGGGATCGTATCCTCTGGATAACGGAGCGTGGGCGAGGCTCGTACCACCTAGTCAGCTGAGTGTGGGCGAGGCCCGTATCTCCTAATTAGCAGAATGCGGGCGAAGCCCGTATCTTTGAGTTAGCAGAGTGTGGGCGAGGCTTGTATATCTGAGATAGTTGAGTGCAGGCGAGGCTCGTATCTCCTAGTTAGCATAGTGTGGGAGAGGCCCGTATCTTTGAGATAGTTGAGTGTGGGTTAGGCCAGTATCTCATAGTTAGCCGAGTGTGGGCGAGGGCCCGTATCTCCTTGAGTGTGGGTGAGGCCCAGATCTCCTAGTTGTATGTTATATGATATGTGTATGGCATGTGGTAGTTTAGGGGGCCTCACTAAGCTTCATGCTTATAGTTTTCAGTTTTGGTCTTAGGTACTTCCGCTAGCAAGGGAAAGAGCTCGAGATGATTGCAGTGCACACACCATTTGTTCAGCCTGGGATATTTAGACTCTGATATTTTGGCATATGATTTTGATACAATATTTTGTTATGATGATTTAGAAACATGGCTTTTGATCTTAGTTGTGATGTTTGATGAATTATGGTTTTCTTAAATGATTTTGAAAATGATATTTTTGGACCATATTTTTTGGGATGTTTCACATTTTGAAAAGAAGAAAGCAAACAATGAAAATAAAAAGAAATAACAATCTAGTCATTTTAAAGGTGATCAACAATAATAGTTAAAACGAAAGGTTTTACTTTTAATGAAATATGAAACGTGTAATGTTTATAAGTTAAATAGTTTGATATGGTCATTTCTTGGCATCTAAAAGGAAACATGACCATTTTTATTTTCAAATAGACATGTAACATCCCAAATATTTAAGACTAAAAGTTTCGATTTATAAATTAATAAAACCATTATCTAAGACAACATTATCAAAACCATAGTGAATCAAAGTGTATCAATAACATCCAAATATATAAGAGTAATATAAAATGGGAAGTGATATAGTGTGTGCACTGCAATCATCCCGGTCTCTTCCCCATCTAACTAGAAGTACCTAAAACATAAACTGTAAACCATAAGCACAAAGCTTAATGAGTTCCCCAAAATACCACATACCATACAAACATATTTCCAAGCATATATGGGTCTATTTCAACAGGATACTACCAACCATATATAGGGTCTTGCCTACCCCTTCGGTATATTTCAACCGGATACTATCAATCATATCTAGGTGCTTGCAATCCCATTTGATCTATTTCAATCGGATACTGGGTCTATTTCACCCCTACTATTACCACATAATATTATAATAGGAACCACAGAGTCATCAAGCAAATACAAGCATAAGTGACAATTATAAAAAAGACAATCATGAAACTACATCATAAACTAGTGGGCCAACATTTGTGCCTTTGACCCATGGATACAGCGAAGGAAAAATCACCTCAAGCTACTGAATCTCTCAAATAAAATATTGGTTTGTTGATCCATAAAATCCCCGCGCGCTAGCACCATCGAATAATATTAAGTTAGTAATTGGAGCTCAACCCATAATCAAGAATCTAAATTACTTGTTCAATATCCATGATAAAATACCATTTTACCCTTTTCTTACTTGGCGCAAAACCTAGGTCCATTCCATTCGCTTAAAAAACCCAATTTTCTAAATGGCATTCGAAGGCCCAATATGGCCCATCATCGTAATTGGGCGCAAAAACCATCATGGAGCTAATTCAAAGAAATCACCTAGACTATCCATGGCCCAAAGTTAGAAGTCCACTGGCCAAACAAGGCCCAAACCCAAAACGCCCAAAATAGACATACCGGGGAGTATGTCATGCATACTCCAAATATACACCCCACATACCGACTGCCAAACCAGGATGTACAAGTCTCCATGTAACGCCCGGGTTTTGGCGCTAAGCATTATCAGATGATGTAATGATGTAATAGTCTAGGTCAACTATTGTAACACTTTTGAAGTAATAAAGATGAAATATTTGAATATTATGTGAATTATGTGTATTTGTGTGCTTATAATTTAATTATAAAGGTATAATTAATAAAGAATAAAAATAAACATCAAACTTAAAGTGTGAGATAAGCCCGATATCTTTACATAAAGTTGTAGAGTATGTTCCCGCCTACGCGTGGATATAAAAAACGTCGAAAACGGAGTTCGTATGGAAAAGATACGACCGTTCTAAGAAAATCAGACGGTAAAACACTACTTTTTTTTAATCGCGTAAAACCGAATCGATCCTTTGAGGTACTTATGATTTTTCTAACGGGATTTCCAAGAGCATTTTTGGACTCAGGATATAGTTTAGTATTTGATTTCATACTCGAAATATTTTTTAACGAAACTATTTACAAAAGTGATGAAAATGGACACCGCGAGCCGTTTAGACGCAAAACTTTAAGTGCGATTTCCCGAAGTTTCTTAACTCCAAAAATTAATCCGTCCGGGTTTCTGGAATCCTTGAATTACCCTCTTTCATAAGGAATTTTTGAAAATCCAATCCAATGGGATCTCGATTCATCAATTTATAAGTGTTTTAGACAAGTTAAAGGATTAAACCACCTTGTAGGACCCACTAATTATGAGCACCAATTTCCAGCTCATTCTTTGCCCATCACCTTTGCCCACGTGACAACAACCCTCTCCATTCCTTTCTTTTTCATCTTGAGTGCAAGCATGGTGATTGAAGCATGAGGCTTCTCTTCCATTAGTGTATACCCTTACACTATAATTAGAGCCTCATATCATCTCCAAAAATCACACCTCAATCTTCAACTTTGTCTCCTCTCACTCTTGATCTCTATCTCCCTCTATATCACCTTAAAGATCATCGCCATAAATCACCATTCCACCACCCCCTGTTGTCGTTGCTTTGTGAGTACTCCACCACCACCATTATTTTTTTTGTTGTGCTTAGTCGAAGAAGAAACAGGAGGAAGTGATTACCTCCAGTTCAAAATTCATTTCTAAATTAATTCATATAGCCCTCACTGAAATTTTTTTTAGAAAACAAGTCCCAAAGTCCTAAAGATTGTTTCCAAATTAATTCCCCATACCCCATTTTGAAATTCTTAACATTTTTGGTCCTAATTCATTTAAACCTTCATTTATTTATTCAGAAATGGTCCCTCCTTGGAAACATCTTACAAATCAGATCATAAACTCTAAACTATGATGTACATGTTCCATACTGGTCCCTCATTTGGAAATTATATTTATGATTTAGTCCAACTAAGTTATGTAATTTATATAATAGACCCTATACCTTGGTTAATTACCAAACTACCCTCCAAATATTAATTATATGGGTTATTGTCACTATAACCCGACAAACTTTAGTATATTGGTTTAAATGGTCCCTCATGACTTTTTTTGGTAGTTAAGGGGCATAAAGTCTATTTTTACCTGCTAAAAAGGCCCATGACTTATTATTACCGGTATTCTTGATGACATGGATTTTTTTTTCATAAGTTATAAACTAAATCTAATTATTAAAAATAGAAAAACAAATAACCCTTATCAAACCCAAACCCACCCTTTCCCCTCGTCTCGGTACTTAATGTTTTATTTCTTCTTCCCCTTACTCCTTTTTTTCTCCACAAATCGAGCCAACGCCATAGCCACATGCCCCCATCTTTAAGAAAAATCCAGAGTCCAAAAACCAACATAGATGATATGTCGATGTCTGATTCTTCCTAGGGTTTGAATCTCGACATTAAATCCATGGTCGTGAGAAAAACCACGGCTCATGGCTGGCAATTTTTTCACTGCAACAAGTCCGATGATGGGCATGGTGCATTTGTAAACAATCCCGACTCCCTCTTTTGCGATGATGTTATCTTCCATTAAAGAGTTGAGAATATCATTGTAAGTGAAATTTAGGTGTTGGAAAGTAGTAAGCTTCCATGATCAAGCTTTGCAACCTTTTTTGATAGATCGAGATTTGATGATTGTTGCAATGATGAAGGTGATGGAACAACGAAGTATGCCAATAACGAGAAGAAGTTTTACAGAGGCGGAGATCGGTGATTTTGAATGTGGTTGATGGGTGGTGTTTGCGATTCCTTCTTTACAGGGTCCATCGAGTAAAATTTTCTGCACACCGGAAAATTGGCTAATGGTGGACTGGTTAACCGATTGTTGGACAAACTGACCCGAGCAAGATTCGCTGACACATAATCAGTGACCGTGAATTTGCCGAAGAGAAGATTGTTCTGAAGTTCAACCTATAAGAGATGAGGAAAACTGAACAGTCCTTTTGGAATCGAACCATTGAGGAAATTTTCTCCCATTCAGATTCGATTCAGCGATTGGCATTCACCAAGAGACTCCGGAATCGGACCAAATAAAAGTATCCCAAAGAGATTATCGTTTTGAGTTTGTTTCCATTGCATAAATTGGGAGGAAGTGAACTTGTTAATTTGTAAGAAGACAGATCAAGGATCTGTAGATTTCTGTTCCTACCAAGGCCTTGAGGAATGCTTCCAGTAAAGTTGTTTTCCTAGAGATGTAATACCTCTAGCTCCGACAGTTCGCCCATGAAATCAGGAATCGATTCGTGGAGTTTGTTTTAGAACAGATTGAGTAAGGTGATATTATTTAATTTAGGGAAGAATGAGGATAGTCGGCAGATGCGATCAAGGAAGCAACAAGAGAGAACAAAGGCTTTCACCACCGACATAGTTTTAAAAGGAAAAATGCACGTAGATGACATATGGGTGCAACATGGACCATTTTCAATTGACCAAATGCCATGTGGCATATCAAATCCGATGAGTAGGAAGGGGTTCACCGGGTGACCCCTTCATATTTTTTATAATGGCCTTTTAAAATGGTAAAACACAAATACGTACCCCTAAAAAGCCAAAAAAAGTCATGAGGGACCATTTAAACCAATATACTAAAGTTTGTTGGGCTATACTGACAATAACCGTAATTATATTAATGTTTCCTTAGGAAACTAAATTTTCTTGGAGATTCGTAATCACGGAAATGCTACTCAACCTTCTCGCATCCATTCCAGAACACTAATCGTCTATCAAACATTAAGGTGAGTGCATAATTACTTTCATCTTAGACATAGATATGAAGTATTTTATATAAATTACATGCTACGTGTGCATATTATCTGTATACTTGTTATCTATGCTGGATGAACGATTTTATACATGTTTTAAATGATTTAAACTGTATATGTATTTTATATCTACAAAATGTATTGGGTAAAACATGGGTAGATGTAATAGTTGTTGTGTCACAAAATAAAATAATGAGAGGCCTCGTAATAGATGTTATTGATGATCCTGTCATCTAGCGGAGTATGCAACCATAGACTATTCTAGACAGTCCAGTAGAACGCTAGCAGGCTCGCAACCTGTAGGTGTTTATTTGAACTGTGTGTTTACCAGCAATACTCCATCCCCCACATGGTCATCTTATTTGACATGAATTGCTGAGGAATCATCGAAGCATGTGTTGTCACCACGATGAAATTCCTTAGACTAGGTCCCTTGTGTTAGATGTTTTATTGTGGGTTGAAAACCTTATGTGGTCACTAGGCTCCCAATCCTGACCCACTTAGTTTCTTGTATTACAGGTAGTGGCACATGAGCATAGATGTTTGGATGATAGATAAGGGATTAAAGGCCTATAAATATGAAATAATGTAGTAAGGCTTATGTTGTACTGTTTATGCTTTTGATCTGTATCGAACATGACATCCCGAGTCTTTTAATGAAATACATTTCTTTGGAAATGCTTTTGATAATTCTTTATCATATTTTGTTTTGGGACAAATTCCACAACACTTTTATTTAAAATGTCACTCTGATTTTCAAACAAGCATAAACAAAATCAGTCTTTTCTGGCCGTGAAAATAGGGATGTCACAGTTGGTATTAGAGCATTAGTTTAAGCGAAATAGGAATTTGTAGGATTTCAAGACTTCAACTTAGAATGTTAAGTGATGATTGTGAGATGTGAACACTAGTTTATTTTAGGAATTATGCCTAAAATTCTTTTATGTGCTAAATGTTGTGTGCTTGATATGTTGTTATTTGTCGGATCTATGGTCTGTTGCCGACCGGATCTGGAAACCTTATGTGTTTAGGATTCTAAACGTACGACTATGATATTGTAACTAACATGTAAACATTTCAGAGTGATAAGGATTATTTGAACATCAGTCCTAAATAAAGATCTAAATTCACCTTATTCGGTGTATAGATCAAGATGGAAAGGATCCATAGCGGAAACGTGAATGCAAATGGGAACTGAAATCAACCCCCAGTGGTACAGCAAATACCACTCGTAGTAGAAATTGCACCTGAGCCAATCACCATGGCTGGAGTACAAGCCATGATGCGGGCTATGTTAGCTGAACAAAGGGAAGAAATGAGGCAGATAGCCACCATGCCCATTGTGCAACAGGAGCCGATTCCCGAACAATCGGAGGAAGGAAACTACATTAGGTCAGTGGGCCAAGCTGATCCGCAAGTTAATAGGAGAAACAACCAAGATGATGTAGTCGAGAGAAACATATGCAAGTAGAAGGATTTTTTGACTTGCAAGTCGTCGAATTTCACTGGAAAGGAAGATCCGATCGGAGTCATGGATTGGATCTCAGAAATGGAGTTAGCTTTTATGACGTGCGGTTGTAGAGGCAAGCTACAAACCACCTTTGCAGTGCGTCAGTTCCGAGGAGGCACTGTGCGTTGGTGGAATACCCTGGGGAAGACTCTGAGCCCCAATGAGCCCCTGCAACTAACATGGGCAGAATTTTTGGTGCAGTTCAAATGAAAGTACTGCTCAGGCCAAAACTTGCTCGAGCTAGAGAACCAGTTCCTGACCCTGAAGAAGGGAAGCATGTCAATCGATGAATACACGAACAACTTCACAGAGAAGATGGAGTTTGCCTTGCATCTTGTGCAGGATGAATTGATGAAAATCTACAAGTACGCAAAGGGAATTCCATGGGAGTACGCGATGCCAGTGCGTCAGGCACCTACTCTAGAGGCAACTATCTGGGCTCCCAAGTCTGTGGAGGATATGATTAAGGGAAGAGCTGCCAGAAAGGTTGAGGTTGGCGAGAAGAGGAAATTTGAAGGGTCTCCTAAACCCAGCAATAAGAAGAGCAAGTTCGGTTCAAAGAAGTTCGGGGGAGGAGGAAATGAATCAAAATGGTGCGAAAAGTGCAAGAAGAAGCACTCGGGGAAATGTAGCGAGGAAGTAACCTGCTACAAGTGTGGGAAAATGGGGCACTATGCCAATGAGTGCACCATCAAAAAGAGGGTGTGCTACGAGTGCCGTGAAGAAAGGCATATTGCTAAGGATTTCCCAAAGAAGAAAGACACGAGAAGGCCCAACGTTCCACCAAAGCCGAAAGCAAGAGTCTTCTAGATGACGCTTGAGGCTGCGAAGGAGGAAGAAGATGTCACTTCAGGTACCTTTCTTCTAAATGGATTGCTTGCCAATATACTATTTGATTTCGGAGCCAACTACTCCTTCGTGTCGCATAAATTTGGTGGGAAATTAGCAATACCTGTAGAAAAACTTGATAATGCCCTAATTGTGGAAGTTTCTAGTGGCAAGTTCGTACCTGTTAGTAACCGTATTAGGAACATCGTCATCGACCTAAACGGAAACGAATTCCACGAGGAGCTATTACCCAAACAGTTGAACGGTTTCGATATCGTTTTGGGTATGGATTGGCTTAGCGCCAACGATGCTGAGATTCAATGCCGAAAGAAGATATTAAGGGTAAACCCACCCGGAAAAGAGTCATTTATGGTGTACAGGGACAAACGCCGAGTAAATTCTAGAATCATCTCCCTGATGAAATCCAGAAAATGTTTGTTCAAGGGATATGCATCATACTTGGCCTTCGTAATCAATGCTAAGAAGGAAAAGAAAGAGGTGCAGAATATACTGGTTGTGTGTGATTATCTGGAAGTCTTTCCTGAAGATCTTCCCAGATTACCACTGGATAGACAAGTGGAGTTTCGGATAGACTTGTTACCAGGTACAACACCGATAGCAAAGTCACCTTACCGATTGGCACCGACGGAGATGAAGGAGCTTATGACGCAACTTCAGGAGCTGTTGGACAAAGGATTCATTCGACCTAGTTCATCGCACTGGGGAGCTCCGGTGCTATTCGTGAAGAAGAAAGATGGAAGCATTAGAATGTGTATATACTATTGAGAGCTGAACAAGGCAACAACGAAGAACAAGTATCCATTGCAGAGGATTGATGACCTATTCGGCCAGCTGCAAGGTTTGACCTATTTCTCAAATATTGATCTTAGGTCAGGATATCATTAGCTGAAGGTGAGAGAGCAGGATATTGAGAAGACTGCATTCAGAACAAGATATGGACACTATGAGTTTTTGGTCATGTCGTTTAGACTAACCAATGCTCCAGCAACATTCATGGATTTGATGAACAGGGTTTGTAAACCATTCCTCGATAAATATGTGATAGTGTTCATCGACGACATTATGATCTACTCGAAAAGCCAGGAGGAGCATGGCAAGCATCTATGAAAGGTGTTGGAGGTATTAAAGAAGGAGAAGTTTTATGCAAAGTTCTCCAAGTGTGATTTTTGGATCCGGAAAGTCCAATTCTTGGGTCATGTGGTTAACCAGGAGGGAATAATGGTTGACCCAACAAAAATCGAAGCTGTAATAAAGTGGGAACGTCCAAAGAGTCCCACGGAGATTTGAAGCTTTCTAGGATTAGCCGGATATTACCGAAGATTTATCCAAGGCTTTTCTTCGATAGCTACTCCATTGACAACATTGAACCACAAAGGAGCTACATACTCATGGAGTGAGAAACACGATGAGGCATTCGAAAATATAAAGAAGATGTTATGTGAAGAACCGATTCTTTCTCTACCCGATGGAGTCGAAGACTTCGCAGTCTACAGTGACACATCTGGAGTTGGGTTGGGTTGTGTTCTGACCCAAAGAGAAAAGGTGATAGCATATGCATCTTGACAATTGAAAGAGCATGAAAAGAACTACCCTACTCATGATCTGGAGTTGGCAGTGGTAGTCTTCGCCTTAAAGATATGGAGGCATTACCTCTATGGCATAGAGTGCAAGCTTTTCACTTATCATAAGAGTCTCCAGTATCTCTTTAATCAGAGAGAATTGAACATGAGACAACGATGTTGGATAGAATTACTTAAGGACTACGACTGTGAGATACTTTACCACCTCGGTAAAGCAAATGTTGTTGTTGATGCTCTCAATCGGAAAGTCAATCGTGAAAGAAAAAGGCCTAGGGCGTTGAGAATTGAAGTTGTCTGAACAATTGTGGAAAGTATCAAGAAAGCTAAAGAAGAAGCTTGAGAAAAGAATGACCGAACGGAAGAACGTTTCGGAGAGACGTTGGTTTTGGTACAAACCGTCAAGGACTGAAGGCATTCCAAGATAGGACTTGGGTACCTAAGACGGGAGGAATAAGAGATCTTTTGATGGAAGAAGCTCACAAGACCATGTACTCGATTCATCCCGGTAGCATTAAAATGTATAGGGACCTAAAACCGTACTATTGGTGGCCGACGATGAAGCTCGATGTTGCGAAGTATGTGCCCGAGTGTGTAACATGTGTGAGAGTTAAGGCACAACATCAGAAACCATACAGGAGTTTAGAACCTTTACCTACCTATGGGTAAATAGGAAGACATCACCATGGATTTTATGACTAAACTACCCAGGACGAAGAGCGTTCACGACATGATTTGGGTAGTCGTGGATCGTTTCACAAAGAGTGCACACTTCATAGATGCGAACGAAAGGTGGTCTATGGATAAGCTTGAAACTGCTTACATGAAGGAAATTGTGAGACTTCACGGTTTCCTCTAACGATTGTCTCAGATCGTGATAGTCGTTTCACGTCAAGATTTTGGAGAAGCCTACAAGAGGAACTAGGTATGAAGTTGTGTTTGAGTACGGTTTACCACCCACAGACTGATGGACAGAGCGAAAGGACGATACAAACACTCGAAGATATGCTAAGAGCATGTACCCTAGAGTTCCAAGGTAACTGGGATGAGCACTTACTTTTGGTAGAATTTTCCTACAATAACAGTTTCCACTCAAGCATCAAGATGGCACCTTATCAAGCTTTGTACAGACAGAAGTGTCGTACTCCATCTTGTTGGCTTGAGGCTAGAGAGAAGCAGTTTATGGGCCCCGAAATAGACCATGAGACCGCTGAGAAGCAAAAGGTGATTAGGGAAAGAATGTTAGCAGCTTAGGATCGTTAGAAGAGCTATGCCGACAAGAAAAGACGACCGATGACCTTCGAAGTTGGGGATTCAGTTTTGCTTAAAGTCTCACCATTAAAGGGACTTATAAGATTCGGAAAACGAGGAAAGTTGAGTCCAAGGTTTATTGGACCATTCATAGTTCTTCAGAAGATTGGGAACCAAGCTTACAAGCTGGAATTTCCCAAAGAACTCGATGGTATTCATAACACCTTCCATGTGTGTTATCTGAGGAAATTCACAGGAGAAGTTCCTGAAATAATTCCAATCACAGAGTTAAGGATGGATGAGAATAAGAGGTTGATCGAATAGCCCAAAGAAATTGTTAACCATAAGACTAAGAAGTTATGACGCAAGATGATCGACCTAGTGCTAGTCCGATGTCCGAGGCATCTATTTGCTGATGCATGATTCCGGGATGAAATCATCCTAAAGGGGAGAGAATTGTAATGCCCGGGTTTCAGGGCTAAGCATTATCAGATGATGCAATGATGTAATGGTCTAGGTCGACTATTGTAACTCTTTTGAAGTAATAAAGATGAAATATTTGAATACTATGTGAATTATGTGTATTTGTGTGTTTATAATTTAATTATAAAGGTATAATTAATAAAGAATTAAAATAAGCATAAAAATTAAAGTGTGAGATAAGCCCGATATCTTTACATAAAGTTGTATAGTACGTTCCCGCCTATGCGTGGATATAAGGAACGTCGAAAACGGAGTTCGTATGCAAAAGATACGACCGTTTTAAGAAAATCAGACAGTAAAACACTCTATTCTTTAATTGCGTAAAACCGAATCGATCCTTTGATGTACTTATGCTTTGCCGACGGGCTTTCCAATAGCGTTTTTGGACTCACGATATATTCTAGTATTTTATTTCATACTCGAAATATTGTTTAACAAAACTATTTACAAAAGTCACGAAAATGGACACTGCGAGTCGTTTAGACGCAAAACTTTAAGTGCAATTTCCCAGTGTTCCGTAACTCCAAAAATTAATCCGTTCGGGTTTCTGGAATCCTTGAATTACCCTCTTTCATAAGAAATTTTTGAAAATGCAATCCAACGTCGGGATCTCGATTCAGAAATCTATAAGTGTTTTAGACAAGTTAAAGGATTAAACTACCTTGTGAGACCCACTAATTATGAGCACCAATTTCCAGCTCATTCTTTGCCCATCACCTTTGCCCACGTGACAACAACCCTCTCCATTCCTTTATTTTTCATCTTGAGTGCAAGCATGGTGATTGAAGCTTGAGGCTTCTCTTCCATTAGTGTATACCCTTACACTATAAATAAAGCCTCATATCATCTCCAAAAATCACACCTCAATCTTCAGCTTCTCTCCTCTCACTCTTGATCTCTATCTCCCTCTATATCACCTTGAAGATCATCGCCATAAACCACCATTCCACCACCCCCTGTTTCCGCTACTTTGTGAGTACTCCACCACCACTATTTATTTATTTTTGTATGTTACATTCGTTAGCAAATGGCCAAGAACTAGTTTACTTATTATTGTTTTTTTTTGTTGTGCTTAATCGAAGAAGAAATAGGAGGAAGTGATTACCTCCAGTTCAAAATTCATTTCTAAATTAAATCATATAGCCCTCACTGAAAATTTTTTCACAAAACAAGTCCCAAAGTCCTAAACTTTGTTTCCAAATTAATTCCCCATACCCCATTTCGAAATTCTTAACATTTTTGGTCCTAATTCATTTAAACCTTCATTTATTTATTCACAAATAGTCCCTCCTTGGAAACCTCTTACAAATCAGATCCTAAACTCTAAACTATGATGTACATGTTCCATATTGGTCCATCATTTGGAAATTATGTTTATGATTTAGTCCAACTAAGTTATGTAATTTACATAATAGACCCTATACCTTGGTTAATTACCAAACTACCCTCGAAATATTAATTATATTAATATTTCCTTAGGAAACTAAATTTTCTCGGAGATTCGTAATCACGGAAATACTACTCGACCTTCTCGCATACATTCCAGAACACTAATCATCTATCAAACGTTAAGGTGAGTGAATAGTTACTTTAATCTTACACATAGATATGAAGTATTTTATATAAATTACGTGCTACGTGTGCATATTATCTGCATACTTGCTATCTATGCTGGATGAACGATTTTATACATGTTTTAAATGATTTAAACTGTATATGTATTTTATATCTACAAAATGTGTTGGGTAAAACATGGGTAGATGTAATAGTTGATGTGTGACAAAATAAAATAATGAGAGGCCTCGTTATAGATGTTATTGATGATCCAATCATCTAGCGGAGTATGCAACTACAAACTATTCTGGACAGTCCAGTAGAACGCTAGTAGGCTCGCAACCTGTAGGTGTTTATTTGAACTGTATGTTTACCAGCAGTACTCCATCCCCCATATGGTCGTCTTATTTGACATGAATTGTTGAGGAATCCCTGAAGCATGTGTTGTCACCCCAATGAAAGTCCTTAAGCTAGGTCCCTTGTGTTAGATGTTTTAGGGACGTAAAGTGAGGATAATGGGAATGGGTAATCGGGTTTGTTTAGTTTGATAAATTTAATAAACTTATTTATTGTGGGTTGAAAACCCTATGTGCTCACCAGGCTCTCAAGCCTGACCCACTCAATTTTTTGTATTACAGGTAGTGGCACATGAGCATAGATGTTTGGATGAGAGATAAGGGATTATAGGCCTGTAAATACGAAATAATGTAGTAAGGCTTATGTTGTACTTTTTATGCTTTTGATCTGTGTCGAACATGACATCCCGAGTCTTTTAATGAAATACATTTCTTTGGAAATGCTTTTGATAATGCTTTATCATATTTTGTTTAGGGACAAATTCCGCAACACTTTTATTTAAAATGTTACTTTGATTTTCAAACAAGCATAAACAAAATCGGTCTTTTCTGGCTGTGAAAATGGGGATGTCACACTCCAAAGCATGAAACTTGCATTATGTTGAGCGTACCCTCCTACGTACGCCCAACGTACTTATCAGAGGTTCAAAAGTCCATAAGAAGCTCTTAATGGTTAAGGCAAAAACATCCAAACACTTATATTAACCCTAAATGATGTCTTAAACTATAAAGCCGAAACCTTGAAGCCTTTCCAGGGCTAAAGAGGGCTAAACCTCCAAGATCCTTACTTTTACAACACTCAAAATCACTTAAATCTTGCATGGTTCTAAGGAAACTATCAAGCAAACATTTTTATGACTCATAACACTCCAAGACCTTAGAAAGGACAACTAATATGCTTTGGAGTACTCCATACTCATAAAGATCCAAACTTTGGGACAAAAAGCTTATGAAACTATGTCATAACAAGATCTAAGAATAGAGTCATCAAGTTTGAAGCTTTATACCTCCAAAAGGTAGACCAGGATGCACCAAGCCTAGATCCACAAGCTTCGAGTAATCCCACACTTCTCCAAGAAGCTCCCTCTTCTTCAAGTAGCACCAAAATGCATGAAATCACACCAAAAGCTCAAGAACCACACCAAAGGAGGTTCGGGTTTCATTTATAGGGTTTAAGGGGATGGAGGTTGAAGATAAGAGGGTTTTGTGTTGAGTTAAGGAGCTTAAATAGGGTCCAAGACCCTAAATTAAGGTTTGGGTCTGACTGTAGACACCCAACATACTCCATCAGGCATCCACGACTTCCCTTCCTAGTACGCCCATCGTACTCTTAAAGTACGCCCAACATTCTAGGCTTTGCTCTTAAACCTCCAACTTCTGAAAGCCATAAATTCTTTGTTCTAGGTATGATTTCGACGATCCTTATATCCACGAAAGGGTAACGAGAAGCTCTACCCTTCTATCAACACATCCTTTCCTCAAACTTTCCGACCAAAAATCCAAAATTCATAAAAAAAACCCGAGTGTCACTTTACTGATATACCCTTGGACTCCAAAACACAAACCGAACTCCCCAATCATCTAATTTACATATCCACACTCAAAGGGGACTAAGTCTTTCTTTTTCAAATTCCCTAAGCCTTATGATAACTGATCTTTAGGTCACGACCCCAAATTAAAAAACGATGTGGAACATAGTGTTACATGACAACAACTTAATATTAAGTAATTTAGATTTTATGACAAATAATATTAGTTAATGGTATTTTTTAAATTAAAAATGTCATTTTTCAATTAAAAATGTCTAATTTTTATAAATTATAACATATTATTACATCAAAAACCTACAAACATTATCATTAAAAATAAAAGATTTTTTTTTTAGTTTTTTGGTTAACTGTCTTGGCAAAAAAGTATGATTTGTAACCAAACCGAAAACCGAAAAAGATATAGGTCTAACTTCATGTGGACTTGAAAATGATATAGATCTAACTTAAATTTGTCAAGATAACTCAACATGTGTCACTCAAATGAAATAATTATATATTAAGAGCAATAGGACAAAACATATACCTACAAAGTTTTTTAAGTACACTACTCAAGAGCTTATAAAAAACTATCAAGTTGAAATCAAATGTGTTCAGTCCATCAACAATGCAACATTCCTTTTTTACGAAGGCACTTCCTACTGCAATCTTCAGGAAACATGTCCATGACATCGGAATACGACATGTGCATAAAATATAATGTAACAAATGTCTAAATAAGGGAAAATCAATTATACATTGTACTCTTTTTTCCTTTGCTAAAGATTTTTCCCACTGAATTTTCTTTAGCAAGGTTTTTAATTACTGAATTTTCTTTAGCAAGGTTTTTAATTAGACAGTACATCAAAGTTGAACGCTAAATATAAAATGATATCATCCAAGGGGGAGTGTTGTAAATAATTGGTAAATGACATAATAATTAGTGCATGGTAAATTTATCAACATTTCTCTAACTAGTTACAATTGAAGGTTCTCTGCTTCCCGTTAGGAAACTAAAAACATAGATTTCAACTTTTGAACATGCTTTGAACAATGGAAATTAATTAGATGAACAGATTTTGACATTGCTTTACGAGTGAGTGTTGAAATGTCATTTCGACTTTGTACGGTCACTGTTGTGTTTGTGACAAGCTGGTCCAACACATTTGGCTATTCAACAAGTGTTTTAATGTAAATACTGGTTTTCATCATTTAAACCATACGACCGATTCGTTAGAAATTTTGATATACGTTAGTTGTATAATAAATAAACGAATATATATAAGATATTTTTTTATTCATTCCGTGAAAAGAACATAGGCAAACAATAGTCTCATTTTTTATTTATTTTTAGTGAACGTTACGTTCATTTATGTTGAGTTATTATATTACATTGTGTATATATAATAATATTATTAAACCAGTGTGAGTGAAAATGTAGTTTTTAAGTGTGCTTTAAGTGGTACAATTTGTAGATTTTGGTAAATATACCAAATGACATTGCAGATGATGATCAAGTATTAGGGCCAGTTTTAGGGCCAGTTTTGGGTCTATGACGGGTGTGAGCACAAGGCCCATGTTGTTTAGGTTGCCCATTTTTTATATACATTTAGAAAATTATAGCGATGAATTGGTGATAGATTAGTATCAGTTCCATGGCGGATTAATGAAAGAGTAGTGACAATTTTTTGTTTTGATTTATCTTATAACAATTATCTTCTTATCGTATTATCTATGATTTTTGCTTATAAAATAAAAGTTATATTTAGGTGTTCATTTTTAATTTTCATGGAGAGCTTTCAAAATCGACGGACCAGTCCTTATAAGTATTTTGGATTTTGATTTGGATGAATTACCAACGAAGTAATTTGTTAGACGGATGAATATGAACATGAAAAATTCGGTCATTTATATGTTTGTGTTTGTTTCTTTGTTTGGTTAATTTAATCAAACAAACATACACAAGCTCGCCTTCATGTTCGTTTTTGTGAACCAGGATGTAAACAAAGTAGGCATTTGTTTCGATTGAATTTTTTGATATAGTGTTAACTTTTTAAATATAAGAGTCCATGGTATTCTGTCATTATCTCCCCATTATATATATATATATATATATATATATATATATATATATATAAAGAGAGAGAGAGAGAGAGAGCTAGGTTCAAGTATTTAAATTAATTATTGTGTTATTGTATGCATCAATGTAGACAAATTAAAATTAAATAAATAATTAAATAAGGGTAATTTAGTAATTTGTTTACTAACTTCCAAAAATAATCCATATAATCATGGTATTGACTTATAACCTAAATAAATAAGTGTGTCTTCCTCAATCTCCCACCCGATAAAGCCCTAGCATCCTACAGGGTATTGACGCTTTCAGATGGTGTTCGGAAACTGTCACTGATCATCCAAAGATAATCGATGGGGAAAACCTCTTCATCTTTAACGAAGAGGGTAAATCAGTCAAACCAGACATAGTCTCCTCCATCGTTCAAAAGTCATAGTCGTATCCTCTGCTCCAAGCAGCCTCCTCCAAAAGTCTTTCTACTTCGCTGACTGAATCTGTAGCGCCAAACGATTTATCCCCTTTTCACGATCCAGGTATGATCCGAAGAGACTTTATGAGTGGCCAGGAAATGATTTATCCCCTTTTCACGATCCATGTATGATCTTAGATTAGGATTCTTATTATATCCATTTGGGGTTGCTTGAAATCTTTTTCACACACACACACACAAATCGGGAATTCCTTGACCATCAACTTGAAACCCGTTTTATTCTTCTCTCTTGCGATACCACTTCTGGATCAACATCGCTTGTATGAGAATCCATGGACTCTTCCTCGTTCTCACTATTAGCTTCTCCCCCTCTCTCGATTCTAGTCGCACGCAAACACACACACACACACACACACACTCCACCCACACCCTCTCTATAATTCTTCACATTTTTTAGGGGAGGAAAAGGAAGGTGTTTAACTCCTTAAAGGCAAAAATAATCAAGAATGGCAGGAATCATCTAACTTTCCGAAGTATCTCGTTTGGTAGGCTCAAAAGGGTAAGAAGGCAAGTCTCCCTCTGCTGCGTCGATTTCAGGAGAGAAGAAGACATGAAAATCAAAATATGACAGCTTTGATACATATAACTCAAGTTGCTTTCTTAGTGTTCGAAGCTAAGCTTAATCCTATACTTATACTATTCAAGTATTGCAGGGATCTCTGTCTCTTTGTATGGAGGGAGTCGAATCAAAATCACAACCACAATGGCAGGATAGTTAGATTATGCCAGGAAATTCTATACGCGTTACAGAAAATGTAGAAGGTAAGATCCTTAAAAGTAGAGCTGCATATTTTATTTAGATAACATTCTTACTTCAAATTCATATATATTTTGTTCTACTACAAAAGAACTAACTGCTTTTGCTTTTTTTATGTTTACTCTGCCATACAATATGTTACAGCAGGCAAGGGTTATCCTGCCCAGATGAATTTTTACTTGCATTTGGTATTTGACAATTATAGAATCTTGGAATAATGTTATTCATTTATGTGAATGCTGATGTGGTATGAACAATTTTTGTATGTTCATCCGAAATTGAAAGTTGTTTGATACACACGAAACGCTCGCTAAAATGCTTCAATTGAATGATATTTCTTCGTTTATCGTATTCTATCAGAAAATAATGTTTTTTTTATGATAATCATGAACATATTCTGTTAGAATTTCATTAATATAATTATTGGTAAATGAATTCCAATTCTATAAGAATGGAATCACAATTTTCAATTATGCTGGAATGGAATATGAATATTTTCTCACTAATTTATTCATTGGATTTGTTTCTACAGAAGCTGATGCTTGAAGAACGGACCACGAAATTTGAACGACGCCTCTTAGCAACATTATTCTTTTAGAATAAATTAGTGTATTTTTTAGATTTTGATGTTTTTTTCCATATTTGAAAGTTTTGTATTTTTATTCTTTAAAAATAAATGTAATTCTTAGCAATTGCTACATGTATTCTATAAGAATTCATATAACTTTTGTTTTAATTCTTCAATTGCTGGTTCGAGAATTTGTTATTCTACAAGAAAAATATGTTCAAGAATATTTTTACTATTTTATGGTTCAAGAATTTTTTTTTTGAATATATTCAAACATATTATGTCAGAATGTCTAAATTAAAAACCTTATAATTCGTAAAATCGGATTTTTAAAATTAATAGAATCTATGATCCCTTAAAATATACAAACTTCTTTTATTAAATTTATATTAATTGACTAAAATGTTCTTCTAGTTATATTAGATGGTATTTTTCGATTATTTTTAATTCAGTAATATGTACTAATCACTTTTTTAAAATGAGTAAAATGATGGACCCATATTTATGAATACAATAACACAATAATTACTTTAAATAGAATAACACACACACACACACACACACACACACACACACACATATATATATATATATATATATATATATATATATATATGATTAGGTTCATGTGAGACGACCTAATTTTGAGAAACCGTGAGACGCAATTTTAGCGACTCATTTAGTAGATAAAATAACATTTTTATAATAAAAAATAATTGAGAATTTTCGAAAAAAAAAAATTTCAAATATTATTTTCGGAATTTATATTTTCCAAAAAAAAACAAACGAAATAAAAAAAAATAAAAAATACATTTTTTTTTACATATTCTAATAAAATATTATAATATTCTACATATCCGACAAATCTAGTAGAATATTCTAATATTTTAAAAATCATATTAGAATATTTATAGTATAATATTCTATTATAATATTTCACGTATTTAAAATAAAATAACGATAATTTTTTTTTATTTTTTTAAAATTTTTTATAGGTAATTAAAGTTTCGAAAATAATAATTAAAAAAATAATTTTTAGATTTTCCTTTTATTTTGTATGTAAAAATTATTTTTAGATTTGATCTCACGATTTCAAAAAAATTAGAATTACAATGATCTCATGAACCTGAATCGATTATACTTAATTTTCATATGAATAATATGAGATATGTTATTTGTTTGAGTTGCCCAAATATCAGGTGCAAGTCGTGTGTATTGTCATCATCTATCTATGTAAGAAATGGAAAGTAAGAGTGGAACCAATTTTCACCTTTCAACTAGCATGTACGACACATTCGTTTCGTCACTTCTTTATATATTGTCATAGTCAATGTAAAAAAATTTATATAACCAAAAAAGCGCATTGTGGAAGAACTGTTGTGTGATGATGAGTTACAAAGAGTGGTGGTCTTATTCAGTGTAGCCACATACAGGGCTGCCAAGCTGCAAAATTTGCACTACAAATTGGATGGGGTCATAGAATCTCAAAAGTAGACTATCAAACAACAATATAAGTCACTTAGCCTTGACAATATTCAAATTAGCAATCTCTCTCTCTCTCTCTCTCTCTCTCTCTCTCTCTCTCTATATATATATATATATATATATATATATATATATATATATATATATATATATATATATATATATATATATATATATATATATATATATAGTGTTATACATGAATAAATATATATTCTAAAAATTAGTTATCATAAATGAACTTTTGAAAATTTTGGATATAATCTAAATGTACAATCATATATTAATCATAAAGTTTACATTATAAATTCCTTTGATTCTTTAACGACATTATATGTTTGTTTGGCTTATATTTATCATAAAATCATGATTTAATTCATTTGATACTCTAATTTAATTTATAACCATGATTGACAAACTTAGGTGTTGTTTGGTTCGCAAAATGTTTCTAAAAGAATTGAAATTTGAATTGAAAAATGAGTATGTTAGGAATTTAAATATAATTTCATATACTATTTGATTATCAAGAAATGAAATCGGAATTAATACCGGATTTTATTTGATTGGTGGAAAAAAAATTAGAATCCATATAAAATGATAGAATTGTCATTTTTAATCTATTTTGCTTAATTTTACTTTGATTTCTATCTTACATGTAAAGATATACTATATAAACAATAAAAATAATAAAACTTTATTTTCTTAATTGAACATTCATGTCGGTGGTGATGGTGATGGTAGGTAGTTGTGGTGGTTACTAGTGGCGGTAATGATGGTGGGTGGTGGTGGCGGTAATTGTAGCCTTGATAGATAGTGGTGGTGGTGGGGGTGATAGAGATGGCAGTAGTGGTACGGTAAGTGGTAGCAGTTGTGGTAGGGTAAGTGGTGGTGGTGGCGGTGGCGGTAGCGGGGGTAGGTGGTGGTGGTGATGGTGATGGTAGTGGTAGAAATGGTAGATGGTGGTGATGGTGGGTGATAATGGTGGCAGTATTGGTAGGGTGGGTGGTTGTGGTGGCAGTAGCGGTAGCGGTGATAGGTGGTGATGCTGGTTGTGGTTTGGGTGGTGGTAGTGGTGGTGGTGGTGACAGGCACAGGTAGTTGTGGTGGTGGTGATAGGTGATGATGACAGTAGGTGGTAGCAGTGGCGGTAGGTGATGGTGGTGGCGATGATGATGTCAACTGGTTAGTGGTGACATTCACGATATCAGTAATTGTAGTGGGTAGTGGGTGATGGTTGAAGTGGCTATGGTTGGTGTTGTTGGCGGTTGTGGTAGGCGGTGGTAGTAGCAATGTTGGTGGTGATGATAGAGGTGGCGGTAGGTGAAACATCCCAAAAATACGATCCAAAAAATTTGTTTTAAAATCATTTAAGAAAACCATAATTCATCAAACATAATAATAAAATCATAAGTTATGTATCTCAAATCATCATACAAAATACTGTATCAAAATCATGTCCCAAAATATCAGAGTCTAAACAACCCATGCTGAAAGAATGGTGTGTGCACTGCAATCATACGGAACTCTTCCCTTTTCTACCGAAAGAAAAAGGTATTCATCTATCTTTGTTTTATGTTATAAATCTCGAAAATTGTATGATACATAGGGTTCATGATTTGGATGATTAGAATTGCATGTATAGCTTGAGAAAAATCCTAGATCCAAAGCATTAGGGTTGCATGTACACCATAGGAATATTGTAGTGCTCAAAACCCATCAGTGGTATCAGAGCTTAGGGTGTTTTCTGTTATATTTGATGTCATGGTTAATTGTTCAAAGCTAAAAATAGTCAAAGCCCAATGTAGGACTCGATGAGTTGACGCAACTCGACGAGTCCAAATCCTGAATCGACGAGTTGACTAGTTTGATTGCACAATTTTTGGATTTTAAGCCTAAATTAGATATAGATAATTACCATAAACTGTTTTGACTGATAAAATTCAAATTTTCTATTATGGTAATGATTATCCTCATCTAATTGAAAGATAATGGTTAAATTTTAAGATAATTACAAGATTGTATGATTAATTAATTATTTGTAAAATTTGATTTGTATTTAGCTTACAAATATTAATTGGATTAGGTCAAATTTTGATAAGGATAAAATTATATGAATAATTTAATTGTTTTAAAATTTGATTTAGAAAGTTTTGAAAAGTTTCATAGATTGCGCTCAAGTTTTGGAATTTAAAAATTGATTAAAAAGTTTTAATTTTAAAATATTAAATTCTAAAACCCCAGTATTTTAAAGGTTTAAAATACAACCCTTATACTATTATATATATATATATATATATATATATATATATATATATATATGTATGTGTGTGTGTATAAAATGAGACAGACTTACCATTAGTAGACCTCATTCACGAAGCTTGTCTATAAGGGGTGTTTAAAGAAGCGGCCTATAAAATGACTGTCATTGGGTATCCACTCTTACCCACCACACTCTTGACTAGTGGAGGGTTGTTAGCCGAACTGGTAAGATAGGACATTAATCCCTCATTAATAAGTATAATGATTATTCTAAAGTAACTAAATGTTTTTATAAATTCGAAATCTTAGTTACTTTAGTGAAAATGTCTGATATGAGCATATTTAGTTATAAACTTCATGCATTATCTTAATACTTTATGTTGTTTTTGTCTCATTTAATGAACAAAAGGTGCTTAATTAGTTTAGAATTTCATTTTTCAGTAATGATGACATGCGCGGGTGGAAAAGGAAGCGGAATTGGCGATTGGACGTTTGGATCTTGGATTTTGAAGAAAGAAGGACGTTGCTGGACAGCTTGACCCCTCGTTAGTGTTTTGGCCATATCTCATGAACCGTAACTCCGATTGACGAGATTCAAAATGTTCTGAAAACTAGACACAATTTCAGACGACTTTCGTGTTTTGAGAAAATGCTGATTCCAAACGTACTCGGCGAGTAGGGTCGATTACTCGCCGAGTTGGTCTGAAGTTTCGCGATTTTGGACGCGCTGACTTGCCGTACACGGGTTTTAAGTGACGGACTCGTCGAGTAGGTCACTGGACTCGCCGAGTAGCCTCTGTTTTGTGAAAATCTATATAAAGTGACTTTCATATCGATATCATAGCATGGAGAGAAACCCTAGGAGGCTGAGAAACGATTGGAAGTGGTGCTAGGTCGTGAGGAACTGAAGAATCAACCCTACATTCAATTGTGAAGAGAATCAAGACAATTTTGGTTTATTCTTAGTAACTTTTTGATTTGAATCATGCTTACATACTTTGATTTCGTTTTTGAGTTTATGTTTACTGCAATCATGAGCTAAAAACTTATTCTTCTGTTAGGGTAGATAATTTTGTGAACATGGATTGATTATTTGAGTAGGATTAATTTTAATTGGTGATTATGTTTTATTAAGCGTGTTAAAGAACCTTATGTGTTAACAATAACTATTCTTCTGTTAATAAATCAGTAATTAAGTTGTATGAACATCTCTTAGTTGCTAATTTCATATGATTTACGTGACCACATAGTTGTATGTCTAGGAATAACGAATGTGAAACTAGAATTAACTTGAAGATAGGTAAGTTAATGTAACGCCTGTGTTTCTGGGCTTGCCATTTTTAGTAATGGAATGGTCTAGGTTAACCTTTGTAACCCGTTTTGAAATAATAAGATTGTATTATTTGAGTATTATGTGTTTTGTGCTTAATTGCTTAATTATGTGGTTTGATTAATTAAGAATAAAAATAAGCATCAAAATTTAAGTGTAAAATAAACTTGATATCTTTAGATAATGTTGTAGTAGTTGAAACAAGGTTTCCGAAGATATAAAGAATGCCGAAATCCGAGTTATAACGAGGAAGTTATGACCTGTCGAAGTTTCGCGACAGAACCGACAACGTTGAATGACGTAAAAAGTGAAATTTATGTTAGAGCGATATTTAGCCTTAGTGATCTAAACGAGAATCGAAGATCTCGTTGTTAGTATCAAAGCGATAAAAAGTTAGGCGAGAACGGACGTCAAACGAAGAAGTTATGAATTTATAACGAAATTTTCTATCCCGGCCTATTAAAAATAAATAATAAAAATAAATTCAAAATTAGCCAACTGAGTCTAAACGAAAGTTGTAGAGCGTAGTCTCACCTTTTCGTGGATATAAAGAACGTCGAAAACGGAGTTCGTATGAAGAAGATATGAATTTCCGAAGTTTGATAAATAATATGTATTTATTTTTAAATCAAAAATTCGGCATTATCCGAAGGGGGAGTCACAGATCTGATCCGAGGTACGCGCCGCGTACTCGAGTATGCCCCGCGTACAGCCAAAGTGTCGACACTTCGGATGACGCATGCGATGACACATTTCGGAAGCAGTACGCGCTGCGTACTGCTGTACGCCCCGCGTAACTCGGGCTTCCAGCCTCTTATAAATAGGATGCGAGGGGTCCGGGTTTAATTGCTAATTTCCTCTTGTTTTTGTGCCGAAGCTCTGTGTTTTTACCCCCGAAGCCATCCCGAAGCCCCGGTAATATTCCCGAGCCCCGAAGCAAGTCCCGAGATCCCGAAGATCCCAAGAAGTGCGGTTTCCGAGCCAAAGCTCTGCCCGCGAGAAGTTCGATTTTTGTGGAGATCTTCCAGATCTGCTGTGGATTACTACTTCTGCAAGTCGTAGTGCTGTCCGATCATCTTTTGATCAAGTGAGTGTATACTACCTTTCATAAACGCAATAATAATACAAGTATGGTTTGAGTGTATTAAGTTTATTGTCGTTTATACGTGTGAATGCGTTGTTACTTTCTCCTAACGTATAACTATGAAGTATTTTATACGAGATACGTGTTATGTGTATATTTTGTTGTTATGTGTGTGAACGTATATTCACTTTCTTCTATCTTACAGATACGATTATTTCTATATGAAATACGTGTTATGTGTGTGTACCTCATCTGTTATATGGAAAATGTATTGATCAAGCATGCTATACAGGTTTTGAAAATATGTATAAAAATGTATGTTTTTATCTACTAATATGTTGGGTAGAACATGGGTAGATAGTTGGTGTGTAATAAACAGATGAGAGGCCTCGTTGTTGTTTTGATCCAGTCATCTAGCAGAATTTAGATGACGACCACGGACTTTTCTAGACAGTCCAGTGGAACGCTAGCAGGCTCATAACCTGTAGGTGTTAATGAACTTGGGTGTTCATTCGTTGTATTCCATCCCCCAAATGGTTGCCTTATTTGACTTATATTGCTGAGGAAACCCCGCAGCATGTGTTGTCACCCCGATGAAAATATTCTTAGATTAGGTCCCTCGTGTTAGTTATTTTAGGGACATAAAGTGAGAATAACGGGAATGGGTAAATGGGTTATTGTTGGTTGATAATAATTAATTTAATTATTTATTGTGGGTTGAAAATCCTATATGCTCACCAGGCTCCCAAGCCTGACCCACTCAGTTTTAAATTGTATTACAGGAAGTGGCGGAAGGGCATGAGATGGATGAATCATCAAGTTGATTTGTTTACAAGTCTGCATATGTTTATATTTGCTATATGACTTGTAATGTATTCGTTTATGCTTATTGGTCTGTATCGGAACATGACACCCTGAGTTTTGATTATAATGAAAATACATTTCTTTTATGAAATGCTTCGGTAAACATTGTTTTATCATGTTTTGTTTTTGGGAACAAATTCCGCAACTCTTTCAAATCAAAAGGATTTACTCTGAAAATATTTAAAAGCATAAATGAAAATCGGTCTTTTCTGGCCGAGATTTTGGGGATGTCACAGTTAATGTGTGAGCTTGTGTGATACACCATCAACAAGAGGTTAATTGAATCACCAATTTGATTAGCTAATTACAAGTCTTTCTAAACCCGAATCAATAATCTAGGAAACCCATTAATTTAGATAACTGGCCATCGCTTGAGTTAATTTGTTTTCTAAGAATTAGGAATAGCGAACATGCGCCTAATTATCTTAATCGGTAGCCAATGAAGAATTAATCTGATACATTAAAATCATCCATGGGAACAAATGAGTCGTACCTAAACAGAAGTCCTCTTTACTATTGAATTTAGTTGGTAATTAATTGTTTTAGTTGCTAGTTATTTAATTTGTGTATTAGTTATTCTAATTAAGTTTCTAGTCTTGTAAAACTAGAGAAAACCCCTTTCTATTACTTGTTTTATTTAGATAATATTAGCATCTATTTTAATTGTTTACCATTCCCTGTGTTCGATACCCTACTTACCTGAACTAAACTGCTAATCGATAGGTACACTGCCTTTCGTGTGTTTGTCTTTGTGTTTAAGTTAGTAGGATTAAAACTAGTTGGTTTTACACACATCGATGTCAAAATGATGGAATTCCATGAAATTTCACTTTTCACCTTGTCAAAGTCGTTAGTGGAGCGTGTGTGGTTAACTGACACACTAACTTTGAATAACAAGGATGGCAAAGGGTAGCTTGAGAATTATTAGAGATCAATGGAGCGAGTGCGGTTGACCGGCACATTGATTAGGTGGTAAATGACTCGAGAGTACCAAGCTAATGTTCATGGTTATTCACACCTTGTTTTGTTATCCTCAGAATCACAGTCACAAAAATGAAGAGCATAATCAAGTTTAGACATGCCATTGAAAATTTCAATGAATCTCAAAAGAAACTAGGAATTTCATTTCATTCAAGACCTAATTGTTCATTTTCGTTTTTCATGGTGGAAATTGGTAAATCATCATTTATCTACCTTCATATAATCTGAAATTGGATTACGGCATCCCTCTTCCAAATTGTGAATTATAGTGTTGGGTCCTAGCCTTAGTATTTCATTTGGGTGTCATATTAAGGATTCTTATCTAATATAAACTTAATCTATTTTCCTTTTCAGATGTCCAGCTCAAACAACGCTTCAAGCTTGAAACCCTCAAGCTCCTTTTCTCTTATGAATATTTGTGGGTGGGTCACCTTCGATGGGTCCAATTTCAATGATTGATGAAACCAATGCTTCTACATGGCCCTCCGATACAATATCCGCATGGCCCTCCGATACAAGGAGAAAGAATATGTCCTCGAAGAAAAACTCAAAGAGATAGATGAAACCAATGCTTCTGTTGAAGAAATAGCTGAGTATAGGGCTCACGAAAAGAACGGGAAAAAGGTGTCAAGTATAATGGTAGCCACTATAAATCCTAAGCTGCAACGATTCTATGAGGACTACTGGTCATACGAGATATGCTAGGATTTGGTGGAAAAGTACCATCAAAACGCACGTCAAGAAAGGTACAAGATCGTTAATATAGAAACATAAGCATAAACATAACTTACATCCATTATCACTAGTGATTTATATCTCCTTAATCTCTCAGTGTAATGTGACTTCATATCAACACCTGTGATACAAATAAATTGAGTGGGTCAGGTTGGAAAACCTAGTGAGTACTTAGGGTTTTCAACCACAATAATATAATTATTATGTTTAATCATCAAACGGTTAACCCAATTACCCATCCCCATTATCTTCTTTACTCTTAAGGATCTACCTAAGAATCAACTATTTGTCATTCATTTATTCCTAAGGATTATCCTAAGGAATAGGTACGAACTTCATCGTTGTCAATGACATAACTGTCAAGCACAGCTGCTAGTTCTATCACTTAGGCACAGCTGCCAGAATTATGACATTCATTATGAAGTGTAGCTGTCAGTATTGTCCTTCGGGCACAACTTCTAGGGTTATCTCGTTTATTGACAATATCATTTTTAAGAATCCACTCACAATACATGTCAATGGAATTTTAGAGTACACCGGCGAACACATCGTTCACAACAACTATAGGTTGCGAGTCTGCTAGTGTTCCACTGGACATTGTAGAATAGTCTGTGGTTGTCATCCATACTCTGCTAGATGACGGGGCCAACATTTGGGAACAAGGCTTCTCACATCGTCCACCTCTTACCCTTACCTCATGGTCTATATCACCTCTGAACTCATCATCTAACTCATATTTCATCTACCCATGTTTTACCCAATATATTATGTAGAAATAAATACATATACAGTTTAAAACATATAAAACATGTATAAAGTCGTTCATCCAGCAAAGATAGAAAGTATACAGATAATATGCACACGTAGCACGTAATTTATATAAAATACTTCATATCTATGTGTAAGATGAAAGTAACTATGCACTCACTTGATAAGGTGGTGACTCAATACTCGGACAACGCTTTGTTACTCCTAACATAATTTTCCTTTGTCAGAACCTAGTATCGTTACCACCAGAGTTTAGTCTAATATTCACCGAGACTAATTAGTAATCTTTCTATTATTACTATTATACAACTACGAAACAATATTTCTCAACCACTATATACAGACAGGGGCCAGACATAAAACACCGGAGGGCATGACCATTTTGGCATATAACACTTCTGAAATCCAACAACCCTATGCAGCCCTTTAAACCAGATTACCCGTACTACAAGTGGTTAAAAAATATTATAACGACACTTACATAACTCATAATAATAGCTCAAATACTTATTATAATGTCCTAATAATATTAATATATTAAAACATAAGATATACTAACGATAGGGTAGGCGTAGCTCACTTACAACGGGTTTTTCCCAAAACCGAGCTTCGCTGGAGCAGCGTTCCCGAGCCAAAAAGCTCTTATTCTCGAAGCCTTCTGGCACGCCGGGACTCACCTCTAGCACTTGGAAGTTTCTAGGGATTGGGGAGGAGAGGTTTGGAGTATTGAGAGAGAAAGAAGGGTGAAGGTGTGAGTTTTGGGAGTGATTTAGGCCTCTATTTATAGGCTGAGTTTGGTGCGAACGCAGCGCGTTCCGAAAACGAACGCAACATGTTCGTGAACACACCGTGTTCCCTAGATGAGCACATTGCGCTCATTTCCACATGTCACCATCTTGTTCCAAGCCGTGGGGAAGATGGTGTGGCCCAGATTGCGCCACGTGTCACTCGCAGATTACCCCTAAAACTAATTATCTTCTAAAATTCGTAACTTTTGCATACGAGCTCCATTTTTTATTTTCTTTATATCCATACGTAGGTAAAAACAGGATCTACAACTTTCGTTTAGACTCCATTGGCTAATTCTCTACCAATCTTAAATTTAACAGTAGGAGGAGATTATACTGTTAAATGTGCGCGTAAAATTCATAACTTCTACATACGGACTCCGTTCTCGTCTGTCTTTTTTATTTTTAAGTTCCTATTAATGAGATCATCAACTCTCATTTAGGTGACGTAGGCCAAAAACCACTTGAACTAAAATTCTAGTTTCGGATCGTGCATTGCTATGCCAAATCTTAGAAAATTCATAACTTCCTTATACGAAGTCAGATTTGTGCGTTCTTTTTTTGTATGTTCTCGGTTTAACGTATACTACAACTTTTGTTTAGATTTGTATGACTAAAAAGTCCTCCATCATAAATTCACTATTTACGTCTCCCGGTGTTGTGCCGGTTTTGCCGTAAAACTTCGACAGGTCATAACTTCTTCATTATAACTCGGATTTCGGCGTTCTTTATATGTACGGAACCCTTGTGACATATACTATAACTTGGTTAATATTATTTATTCTAAATAATCTTCTATTTAAATGTCATTTTTGATGCTTATCATCTCTAAATTGACTAGCCCGAAGTTGCGAGCTTTAAAGTCACATTGAGTAAGCTTCAAGGGTTGTTAAGAACTGTTGAAAGTGGGTTGAAATGCAAAGCTGTCGCAACCACTCCTACTGCTGTTTCCGCAATCTTGGCTATTGGATAAGGGAAATGAAAGAAGAGGAAAGCTCCCTCTAAGATTCATAAGGGAATGTCTCATGATGGATCTTCTTCAAATGGATCCAAAGGAAAAGGTGCTTCTGCTGCTCCCTCTTCCGATCCAAAAGATGCAGAGTGCTTCTATTGTCACGACAAAGGGAATTGGAAATGAAGTTGTCCAAAGTGTCACACCCCCGAACGAGACGGCGAAAATGTATGGGGGCTTGTGCATGACTTCATCTTGAAATATCATTATAGTGAATATAAATGAAACATAACTTCATCGTCACCATGCATAATATAATACAACTACCATTGTATAAAAGTGCACAAAACAAAATCCCATATTCTTGTTCATTCTTCCGCTTAACGAGTCCTTAAGAATACAAGTTATTTTTAAAATGTCAACATCTATAATGTTGGTGAGTTCATAAGCATGTTTGATTGAAACGTTTTGTATGGTTTGTAAAACACCAGAAAATCCGATATTTTTTGTAAAGTAGTTTGAAAGTAATGTGTCAAAATCAAGTATTAATGCATGTGTGTTTGCTGCTTTTGGAATGTATAAATTAACAAAAATGTAATCCAGATAAAAACCATGTATTTTCTGTTGTAAGTAGAAGGTAATGTATAAATGTATTTGTCCCAGAAAATCCAATATTTTCTGCTTATAAAAGTATCGTAATCATAAAATTTCCAAGACCGAGTATCGATGTATGTATGTTTTTAGTATCGTCTAGATTTTTATAAATATACCGCAATCTTTGATGAAATTAGTCTCTAACAGAGTCGTTATAAGCATGCTTGATAATGACTAATTCGCCTGTCTTGGCATTTTCAGGTGTCAGATTTGATTTAGGTAAGGTTTGACGCCCTAGACTGGCCTAGTCTAGTTGTAGCGAACGGCTAAGGCGTGGGGGTCACCCCGTATAGATCTAGACACAAACTCCCGCTCTCCCTCCAGGAAACTCTAGTTATAACTACAGGCTACAATCATACACTCAAAGGTATCAACCGACAAGTCTCACTATATTCTCAACTTGTTCACGAGTAATGTATTTCACCAAGTATAATGTTTACGCGTATGTTGTAAGTTTTCACATCCAAAAGTATGTATATGAATATATGAAGTTCAATAATTATGTAGAGGTATAGCTAAGATCCACTAAGCATGTGATTTTCAGTCCAATCCCAATTAGCATGTAAATGGACCACTAAGGCCCACTAAGCATGTAAAAGGGTAATTTAGGCCCAATAGACATGTAAATGGACCACTAAGGCCCAATAAACATGTGATCCATAGTTTAGGCCCAAATTAACATGTAAAAGGGCTGCAAGGCCCAATAAACATGTCATGGAAAATATTAGGCCCAATATACACATAAATTGGCCCTTAAGGCCCATTGGCCATGTATCGAGAGTATTTGGCCCAATAAAAATTGTTATCGATGTATTTCATCCAGTTAATTATTTTGTTGTTCGTTTTAGCTCGAGGTTTACCAAGACAATAAAAATATCTAATTTTTGTAATAGTGACACTTTTGGCCCACTAGATCGAAAATATACATTTTAGTCATATTTTTGGAAAATTTGACACTTTAGATCCATTAAGACTAAAAGTCTTCAAGTTATGGGCTTAATTCAAATATAATGACCATTTATGGCCCATTTTGGCTAAAATTTTATTTTCAGCCCAAAAATTCATAAATATTTACAATTTCGACCCAACTAAATATAATTTAACATTTTTGTCCCAAATACATCTAAATGAATATTTTTGGCCGAAATATATAAATTTTGCTGTTTTCAAGCCATTTCTACAAAAATAACATTTTCAGCCGATTTTTGTTAAAAATGTCAATTTCGGCCCAATTTTATTAAAATAACATTTTGGCCCAATTTCTATTAAAGTGTCATTTCCAGTCACTAATTCAACAAATTTATGTATTTAGCTCAAATTTGTATTAAATGATAATTTTTATCCATAAAAATCAGGATTTTTACATTTTAGGCCCAAGGAAACCGTAATGGCCCATAATATGGCCCATTAAGCGAAAATTTTACTTTTAACCCCTTTAAAGTCATAAATATCATAAAGACCCATTTTTAAAGGAAAATGACTCTTGTGACCCTTATAAAAACGGAAAATAAACTAAAAACCTCAACTTTTTGTTTATGTGCCAAAAATGGTCGCTTTTTCAAGATTTGTTAAGTTTCTTAAGGATCTTTACATGCATATCACTTTCATCTTTATAGTAAGTTATATGAAGTGTTTTAGTTTACGAAAACCACTACTTTTGGTTAGATATTTTCAAGATCTATAGTGTTTCATCACATAATCACAACTTAAATCAAGAAAACACACATAAGCATGCATAAATACATAGATCTAACACATGGTGACTTGTATTCTCCTCCCAAAACAAGATAAAATCGAAAACAAGGGGGTATGAACTCACCTTGCTTTGTTGTTCTTAGTTTGATGAAGAGGTGGAAGGAAAGGATGTGGTTCTCATCCCTAGCAAGCTCCTTGAGATGATGTCTGAGCTCCAAGGTGTTCTAAGAGGATAGATCATAAAATAATGTGAGTTAAGGAGAGATTTAAGGTGTAACTTGAAGCTAAAACCATGGAGTCCAACTAAAAAATTACCAAATGTGATGAAATTTGAAGAAGAGTTCTTGGTGTGCTCTTAGATATTCTCAAAAATTAGGAGGATGGAAGGGGGAAATTCTTTATGCTAGGGAGGAAGTAAGAGAGTATTCTTGAGTTGGATGATGAAAAATAATGGTGGTGATGAAGGAAAAGGTAGAGGTGATATTGCATGGGTACATGAGAAAGTCATTGTTATTTGGTGTGTTATTACATGGAAGTCCACCATGCAAAGATTAGGTGGCACTTGCAAGTGTAATCTTTTTTTTTTATATAGTTGGGCTGAGATTTTGGGCTTGGAGAAATGGATTGAGGACATTCGGGTCTCATCTTGTTTTGGTTCGAATTCATGAAGCCAAATTAATATTTTCGGCCCATTGGGCCCTAATGGGGGTTCACGGCCCAATGTGCAAAAAGGAATGGGTTTATGGCCCATTAGGGCTAATTAAATCATTTATGGACCATCAAGGCCCATTAGAGATAGAATGGATCATTCTAGGCCCAAATAGCCCAAACTGTTATAGTTTCTAGAATTGGGTCCAAGTAGATCACAATTAGGGTTCCTAGGCCTAAAGTAGTCAAGGGGAAGGTTTATTGGTCCATTAGACCCAATAAGACAATCCTAGTTTATATTAAACTGAAACCGGAATCTTTAAGGTTTTCAGCCCTTAGTTGAACATACAAGATGTATTTGAATGAGCATAGAGTATGATATTCTCTTAGAGTACAAGTTATTACACTAGGTGAATGATTACATGAGAGTAGAATTTCCTAGCAAAAATTCTAGTTGTGACATCATCCCCCCGTTAGAAGGAATTTCTTTCCGAAATTCTTTCGAAAGATTGGTTCATGAATGAGAGAATAGGTGATGGTACTTCTGCTTCATATGGTCTTCGCGTTCTCATATGAATTCTGGTCCATGCTTGGTGTTCCCTCGAACCTTCACAATTGGAATGCAGCTCTACTTCGTACGCTTCACTTCTCTATCCATGATTTCAACTGGTTCTTCTGTAACGTCCTAAAGTTCAAGACTAAAAAATTGTTTTATAAAACATTACTTAAAACATAATTATCAATCCATAACATAATCAGAGCATTACTTCCAAAACGTATTTTCATTATCAGAGTAAAACTTTCCCAGGCTGTCTAATCTATGGTGTGTGCCATGCGATCACCCCGAGCTCTTCCATCCGCTACCAGAAGTACCTGATACCAAAACTGAAAACCGTAAGCATGAAGCTTAGTGAGTACCCCAACCTACCACATACCATGCATAACCACATACTGCACATACTGGGCCACGCCCGCTATTCTAGGCCTCGCCCCTACCTCGAGCCTCGCCCCTACCTCAGGCCTTGCCCGATACAATGTCCCCACCGCTCCTGGCCTCACCTGGCTTCGAGCCCTGCTCGGATACAGATCTGTTTCGCTTAGGCCTCGCTTGTCACTGGGCCTCGCCCGCTAGCATATACTAACACATAAGCATATCACAACACATAAACTAACATGTACTAACAAATCAAGTCCTAAGGCCTTGTCTATCTTAGGCCTCACCCTTGTCCTGCTACTGATGAGTCATGGAACCCCGTCCATGCTCCTACTAATAGTGAGGTACGGGCCGAGCCCACGCTCACTCTTTCCCTAACTTGGGCCTCGCCCCTGATCTGCTACTAATGAGATGTGGAACACCATCCACACTCTGCTATTGGTGAGATACGGGACCTTTCCCACACTCACCTCCCTACCAGGTATATACATGTATCACACAGACAACAAGTATAAACTATCATATAAACCATTCCTTGGGCACCCGTTCGCTATCATTGGACCTCATCCTGAATATCATACTAGCATACTATGCCTAGGGCTAACCCCCGGGTCTTCTACTCATAACTACATGGGCCGCCATTGTAGCCTTAGACCCATTCACACAAAGGGAAACTCACCTGCACTTGCTGAACTTGCTGATACCCCTCTAACTGCTTCCCGAAAACTCTCTGAATTGCGGCTCCACTAGCTCCCCGAGCTACCAATATTAATATAACACTTAGTCTAACTGTCCTCCGAAAGTCAACTAAGTCAACTCTGGTTAAAGTCAAAGTCCTGGTCAAGGTTAACCTTCCAGGTCAACCCTACTCGCCGAGTTCACACTCTCAGAGTCCTTCCATTAGCGACTCGACTCGCCGAGTCAGACCATGACTCGCCGAGTCCACCGATTTCCAAGTCTTGACCTGTCCAACTCACTGTCTCCACCCGACTCACTGATTCGAGTCTTACCTCGAAGGGTTCGGGGTTTCGCGACCTGACTCGCCGAGTCCAAGGAAAACTTCAATAGAATTGCCGAGTTGCTCATCCAACTCGTTGAGTTCCTCCTAATCTTCATGCTACTCACCGAGTCCACTCGAAGGACTCGCCGAGTCTATTCAGTCTTTCATACATTCACAAGATTTTTGAGTCATGCAGGGACTCCAAACTGTAGATCCATTCTTCCAAGGCCTATTCCTCATGTAAAGTTGCAAACTTTACATGTAGCTAAGGAGATCTAGGCTAAACATACCACAAACTAGGGTTTAAGACAACCATGCATCACCTACACTCTCAAGGCTGATACTTTATGACTCTCTGGGCCAAGACACAACTGGAGCTGAAGGGATTCAGTCTGGGGACATCAAAACCCGAAATGTATCATACTTGGACCAAAATCTCATAAAGAGGGACATGTAATAATCCAACAATTAACAAGGAAAGGAAGGAACTTGATTACCAAAATGTGCAGCTAAAGAGATGAATCTTCTAGATCCACAACCTTCCTCTTGAACCCTCAACTCCTTCTTCTCCTTCTAGGCTTCAAGAACACTCCAACTTTTCAACAATGGCTCACACACTCAAAGAGAGCACTAAGGTTTCATGGAATAGCTTCTAGACGATGGGGGCTACAAATGAGGCTGATAGAAGGAGAATGAGATGCTTAAATAGGGTACAAGTCCAAGAATTAGGGCTTTCTTAACCCAGAGCAGACTCACCGAGTCAGTCTCCCCAAATCGTCGAGTCAGTCACTTAAACCGCGACACGGATCACGCTCAAACTCGTCGAGTTTCTCCCTGGACTCGACGAGTTGAACCCTTTGACTTAGGTTTTTTTAATTACTTGGCATTTCTGATCTTGGGTGTTACAACTCTCACCCACTTAAACTAAACTTCGTCCTCGAAGTTCACTATGGCAAACCGACCTAAGATCTGCCTCCAATACTCTGCCTGGCAAAACCTAACACCCGCTAGCTACCTCTACCAGCCTTCCGCCCGCTCACTCTGACTATCGTTACTTCTTGTGAATAATATTCTTCGGTTTACCCTAGACCTGACCCTCCTGGAACACAACTTACTCGACTGACAATCCTTCTGGTACTCCCCGAGTACTCATGTTGGACCTCCTAGGGGTTCACCTCACTTTTCCTTGTGTTTTCTGGCCTTGTCAAAGCAACGTCCCATATCAACTACTCCCTCTATCAGTGTGAAGGTCCTACCCTTCACCAAATCCATTACTCCCGTTACCTTCAGCACGGGTCATTACCGCCATTATCTACTGGGCATTTCTCTCTACTATAATTTGGTGCCGAGCACCCCACGATCAACTAACTGAATTCCAACATAGACTGCTTACCAGCACTACTACTGACTGTAAATTTATGCTATTCCTTATCTGCCTTCCGGATGAACTGAGACCACCCTAGTCCCTACTGATCTATCAATATCTAGATTATCAGCTCCCACCGGTCGTTAGCCCTAACACCAACTCCTAGTCGATCCCAACGACTTTCGAAGAAACTTAGGCTATCTAATATTTCCCTATCTACTCTGCCACTCTGGCGCTACAAGTCCTGGGATCCTTGATCCCCTAACTTGACCCTAAGGTCCTTATCAGGTCCCACCTGTGCTACTAACACTCACGGGCCTCGCCCACGAGTCTCACCTGACTATAACCTCAAGTGGTCTATTCCTCTAGTCTCATTTGCCTAACAACTCTCGCACGGGCCTCGCCCACGGGTCTCACCCAACTACATCCTGGAGTGGCCTCTCCCAAGGTCTCACCTCTCTAGGGCTATGCAAGCAGTTCCATACTATTCTCATCCACTACCCATTCCTGATCCCTATCTGATCACTAGGAGATAACGGCCTCGCCCCAACTCCACTAATCGAAGCTACTAGGGAATGCTACGGCTACATCGTAGTCCTACAACACCTTCCATCTCTGACTGCTGCTGGAGAATGCTGTGGCTCCCCCGCCGCTCCACCATGCTCTACATGATGTCTCTTCCGCTAACTAATAACGCGAAAGCATCCCATGCTATCTATCCTCAAGATCTTCATTCCGACTCAGTCGAGTCCTACAGGCGATCCTCCAACCTGAATTCTCAACCACATACTAACAATCAGCATTACAAGCACTAACTGATGGGGAGTTTCTCAAACTCCCAACCCTGAACTCCTCTATTCATCAAACATTGTTCCACTCCTTTTCCTTCTCAGAGACCGCGTAGTCATTCTGGATCTGCGTGCTCTTACCCTTGTACACTCGGAGGATTCTCCCCCACTTCGATCCTGCTTACACCTCGTTGCTCAATGCTCGAAAAGAAATCCCAATCCTTGCTACCATTCAATAATCAATCTGCTGAGGAACCCCAAGCTTACCATAGCTAGGGATCTAACCAGTCCATTTCTAAAACTCTACAGCTCCGAACTAGCGAGACATACCAAATCCCTCCGAGGCATGCTACAGTTACTGCTTCCTAAGTATCCTTCTCCAACAGAGCCCATCCCTTAACTATCATTCAAATATCCAAGGTATGCAGATGACATATAACTTGATCACAAGCAAGCCGCACAAAATTAAAATACTCATACCGATAATGATGCAGAACCATAACAATATAATCATGCACAAATAAAAGAATTGAAAATAGAAGTCGCATACCTGCAACGTTCGATGCTGCTCGCGTCCCCAAGGTAGTCATCTGAAAAGCCCTGCCTCCTACCGCAGGCGCCTCTGCACGGCCCTGACGGCCGTCTGTGATCCTCAAAGTTGTAGGGGCAGGTGCCATCACCCGTCCTGCCAGAAGTAAACTGGGGCGCTAGGCCTTCTTGTGGCCCCGCTGATTGCATTGAAAACATATCAAGTCTGATCCCTGTGTGGTGGTAACAGTGCAATCCCTGCTAAAATGACCAGTCCGACCGCACTTGAAGCAGCCAGACTCACCACCGCTACCACTCATGCACGAACCCCCGTGCGTCCTGCCATGCTTCCCGCACCGGCCGCTGTCCTGTTAATCCCTTGATCTCGAATCCGATCCATTAGGCCTTTTTCCCGAACCTGTGGCTATTTGAACCTCATCTGGCTTCCTCTTCCGGATCTGCTCCAAATCAATTTCTCTCTCTCTAGCCCGCGCGATCATATCTTCCAACGTTTTGCAGCTGGACCTGTTCAAGAACTGCCTCATGTCATCCCTCACATCTCGTGATATCGGGCCTTCTTCATCTCCTCAGCCGTGACATACTACGGAACAATAAGGGCCATCACCCTGAACTTGGCAGTGATCTCCGCCACAGTCTCAGTACTCTGCGTCAAATCCTGAAACTCCTGTGCCAACTGCTGCACCTCAATAATCGGTGAAAACTCAGCCCTAAACCTAGTTGAGAAATCGCTCCATGTCATCGCGTCCAACGCGGCATCATCACCAATGGCATGACCAATCTCCTCCCACCAATCCCTCGCTCTATCCTTCACTAGACAGGAGGCGAGTCTGACCTTGTCCCCCTCAGGACACTGGATCGTACAGAAAGCGTTGGCAAGATCAGCCAACCACCTGCTGCTAGCAATGGGGTCCCTAGCCCCATGATAATCAGGTGCCCCGCAAGCTCTAAACTCTCGGAATGTCAAAGTACGTGCTCCCATCAAAGCCATCATATCGGTATGGAAGGCTCCCAACCTCTCATCCAAAATCTCCAGTGTACCCTCCTTGACCGTGCCAAAGATCACAGGTGTCTGGTCTAGTATGATGCGCGTAACCTCTGCTGATATAAACTCTCTCATACGCTCCTCGAGTTGCTCGGTCCCTGAACCTGAACCTGATCCCTCTCCGGCGCTTAATCCGCCCACTGGCCTCTCTCACAATGTCACCATGCTGAAAACATAACACAATAACAATCAAAATACTCATCACTGCTACGAGACCAAACACACGCACTACCAAATCCCCAGTCTCATCTCGGCCTTTCCCGGATCGAGTACGGATCCTCTGCTTTTAGTAGTACGGGCCCATACTACCTTCCACATGTATCTGTACTTTCCTCAAGAACCACTTCGACTCCACCAGGTCCCTTTTCCACTACTAATGCGCCCAGCACTATCTCATCCTAGGTTTACCCTAGGGAAACCTCTGACTCAAACCAACCAGTCCTCAACCACTGAAGGCCTCCTTATGATGCCAATTAGCCATCACCTGGATACCATTACATGTGACGAGGCTCAGATAATCCTTCGATTAAAAGACTCATCCCTACAACGGTTGGACTCAAACAAGAGCTGCGCAATAGGGCCAAATCCAGCATTATGAGATTATTCAACCCAGATCACATGTGACGTGACGTATCCACCTAATAGCTAGCTCCCATCACTCGGAGTCCCACAATGTACAAAGCAAGCAACATTCAGACAAAGGGAAATCTAACCATAACATACTCAAGCAATCATAATCTCATATCAGGAATCTGTACTAGCATGCAACACAAACTCATAAACTCAGGCATAACCTAAACAGGCTATCCTACTACTGTCTAACCAGCACTATCATGCAGCCCAAAAGCACATATAACAGGCACATAAAGCATCCTCCCTAGATCCTTAGTCCTAATCTAGCATTATGTTCTATTAACTGATAGTCATAACATAACTTGTATGGGTATTTTGGGGTACTTACTTGAGCTCGGCCAATTGCATGCACCACACCTTTTTTTTCAAAATTCTTTTCTTTTTGAATTCTTTTCACTTTTCTGAAACTGTTTCATTTCTAAAAACTCTTTTTACAAAACTGTATTTTCATTCTGAAAACTTCTAGACCAATCCCTTAGTTTGAGTTCAGACACGCCCGAGAATATGTCCGAATCCCTCAAACCAAGGCTCTCTCGAAAGATTGGTTCATGAATGAGAGAATAGGTGATGGTACTTCTGCTTCATATGGTCTTCGAGTTCTCATATGAATTCTGGTCCATGCTTGGTGTTCCCTCGAACCTTCACAATTGGAATGCAGCTCTACTTCGTACGCTTCACTTCTCTATCCATGATTTCAATTGGTTCTTCTGTAACGTCCCAAAGATCAAGACTAAAAAATTCCTTTATAAAACATTACTTAAAACATAATTATCAATCCATAACATAATCAGAGTATTACTTCCAAAACGTATTTTCATTATCAAAGTAAAACATTCCCAGGCTGTCTAATCTATGGTGTCTCCCATGCGATCACCCCGATGTCTTCCCTCCGCTACCGGAAGTACCTAAAACCAAAACGGAAAAAAGTAAGCACGAAGCTTAGTGAGTTCCCCAACCTACCACATACCATGCATAACCACATACAACACATACTGGGCCACGCCTGCAATTCTGGGCCTCGCCCCTACCTCGGCCTCGCCCGCTACAACGGCCCCACCGATCCAGGCCTCGCCTGTCACTGGGCCTCACCCGCTAGCATATACTAACACATAAGCATATCACAACACATAAACTAACATGTACTAACAAATCATGTCCTGAGGCCTCACCTATCTTGGGCCTCACCCTTGTCCTACTACTTATGAGTCATGGAACCCCGTCCATGCTCCTACTGATGGTGAGGTACGGGTCGAGCCCACAATCAATCTTTACCTAACTTGGGCCTCACCCCTGATATGCTAGTAACGAGATGTGGAACACCATCCACACTCTGCTATTGGTGAGATACGGGACCTCGCCCACACTCACCTCTCTACTAGGCACGTACATGTATCACACAGACAAGAAGTATAAACTATCATATAAACCATTCCTTGGGCACCCGCCCGCTATTATTGGAACTCGTCTTGAATATCATACTAGCATACTGTGCCTAGGGCTAACCCCTGGGTCTTCTACTCATAACTACATGGGCCGACATTGTGGCCTTAGACCCATTCACACAAAGGGAAACTCACATGCACTTGCTGAACTTGTTGATACCCCTCTGGCTGCTGCCCGACAACTCTCTGAACTGCAGCTCCACTAGCTCCCCGAGCTACCAATATTAATATAACACTTAGTCTAACTGTCCTCCGAAAGTCAACTAAGTCAACTTTGGTCAAAGTCAAAGTCCTGGTCAAGGTCAACCTTCCAGGTCAACCCTACTCGCCGAGTCTGCCTACTGAATCGTCGAGTTCACACGCTGAGAGTCCTTCCATTAGCGACTCGACTCGCCGAGTCAGACCATGACTCGCCGAGTCCACCGATTTCTGAGTCCTTACCTGTCCAACTCACTGAGTCTCCACCCGACTCACTGATTTGAGTCTTACCTCAAAGGGTTCAGGGTTTCATGACCTGACTCGTCGAGTCCAAGAACAAACTCGCCGAGTCCAAGAACAAACTCGCCGAGTCCAAGGCAAACTTCATGAGACTCGCCGAGTTGCTCATCCAACTCGTCGAGTTCCTCCTGATCTTCATGCTACTCACCGAGTCCACTCAAAGGACTCTCCGAGTCTATTTAGTCTTTCATACACTCAGAAGCTTTTTGAGTCATGCGGGGACTCCAAACTGTAGATCCATTCTTCCAAGGCCTATTCCTCACGTAAAGTTGCAAACTTTACGTGTAGCTAAGGCGATCTAGGCTAAACACACCACAAACTAGGGCTTAAGACAACCATGTATCAACTACAGTCTCAAGGCTGATACTTTATGACTCTCTGGGCCAAGACATAACTGGAGCTGAAGGGATTCAGCTTGGGGACATCAAAACCCGAAATGTATCATACTTGGTCCAAAATCTCATAAAGAGGGACATGAAATGATCCAACGATTAACAAGGCAAGGAAGGAGCTTGATTACCAAAATAATCAGCTAAGGAGATGAATCTTCTGGATCCCCAACCTTCCTCTTGAACCCTCAACTCCTTCTTTTCCTTCTAGGCTTCAAGAACACTCCAACTCTTCAACAATGGCTCACACACTCAAAGAGAGCACTAGGGTTTCGTGGAATAGCTTCTGGATGATGGGGCCTACAAATGAGGCTGATAGAAAGAGAATGAGATTCTTAAATAGGGTACAAGTCCCAAAATTGGGGCTTTCTCAACCCAGACTAGACTCGCCGAGTCAGTCTCCCCGACTCGTCGAGTCAGTCACATAAACCGCGACACGGATCACGCTTTGACTCGTCGAGTTCCTCCCTGGACTCGACGAGTTGACCCTTTTGACTTAGGGTTTTCTTTACTTACTTGGCCTTTATGATCTTGGGTGTTACATCTTCTGTCACACCCCAAAACCGGAACGGCAGAAACATTCTGGGGTGGATGACATCATGTCAAGTATCACAACACATGCATTATAGTAATCAAAGTACAATAAAACATTGCATTAATAGTAATAGTTTTACAAGGTTTCATTACAACGATTTAAAGTAATACAAGTAATACAATAAATACAGCGTGGTACTAGCTATCTTCATCAACAGCTCCGGGGATGTACCTGTCTAATGCTAACCTGAGAATACAAGTTATTTGAAAAGCGAGTATCAGCATTTTTACAAATGTTGGTGAGTTCATAAGTATTTAGTGTCATTTAGTCAAATAACTTTATAAATCAGTAGTTTAAGTGTTTTCAGTGTATTAGTGTTCTTTCCAAAAAATCCTATATTTTCTTTAACAAAAGCAACCTTCTACCAAGACTGGTCAGTGTAATATGGTAAAAGAAGTTTCCCTTAATTGCTATTATTATCAAAATACTGAATTTGATTATTAAAGAAAGCAAGAGGCATCAGGGAATAACATATGCCTCAACAGTGAGAACTGCTGGCTAAGGCAAAAGAATCATAGAGTCCAGGGGAGTATCGAACTAACGTCACGCCTGGTTCAGTCTAACAGATGGAGACACAGACCCCAGAAGGTACCAAATGAAAGGTACAGCTGGTAAGGTATAAAACAGTGAACGCAAACCGAAGACGATACCAAATGAAAGGTACATCTTGCAAGGTCATAACAGTGAAGACAGACCGCAGACGATACCAAATGAAAGGTACATCTCGCAAGGTCAAAACAGTGAAGACAGACCGCAGAGGATACCAAATAAAAGGTACATCTCGCAAGGTCAAAACAGTGAAGACAGACCACAGATGATACCAAATAAAAGGTACATCTCGCAAGGTCAAAACAGTGAAGACAGACCACAGACGATACCAAATGAAAGGTACATCTCACAAGGTCAAAACAGAGACTACAGACCGCAGACAGTATCACATGAAAGACACATCTAGCAAGGTCAAACAGTGTGACTTTGAAAAAGGTGACATCGGCATACAGTGTAAATCGCCGACGAAATACCGTTACGTTAAAGCCATGAATTATAAGGCAACCCAGGATACTCGTAACCATACTGACTAGAGTTCTAGACGCCCTAAAAGCATCTATATAATGTGACATTTGTCACCCCTTGGCTTGGTAGGTCGTGGACTGTAGCTAGCAGTCAGGGTGCCGGGTTGTCAATCCCGTATAGGCCTATACACACAATGTCCGCTCTCCCTACAGAAGACTCAGGTTACTAACTAGACGACGGAGAAGGCCGCATCCCGAAAATGCATCCCAAATAGAGGATAGTGTGTTTCTAGAAGGGAGTGTATTTCTGATGCAAGTGACGTATTAGAGATAGAGACTTCCAAACAGTGGGTAGTGTGTTTCTAAAGTAAGTGTAGAATAGAGGTAGAGACTCTCAACTGACTTGACTAGAGAATTTCTTGTATGTCCATACTCATATACATAGTATATAACTAATGAACCAAACGACTTTCGGACGGCCATCCGATCCCACCAGACCACATCTCAACGAAGAAAAGGAAATAGGGCGGATGAGCCTTCCTAAGTCTTTCAATCGTTACTTATATGTATCTATATAAGCACAGACGTACATCTAACTACGGCTGAGTGTGTAATAATTGAAGAAATATCATCATGGTGTGAATTCATACAGTGTGGAATAACAGAGTCGTAAAGTATAAGTGTATCAAGTATAAGTGATTCTTGTGAAGTAGGAGCGTCTAACGAGTGAAGTAGGAGCGGTCGCAAGTGAAGTAGAAGTGTCGAACAAGTGTAAGCGTATCACGAAGTAGAGGCGACAATAAGTGAAGCGAGAGCGTATCAAGTATAAGTGAAGTAGAGTAGATATCCAGTATAAGTGAAGTAGAGTCGATATCAAGTATAAGTGAAACGAGAGCGTATCAAGTATAAGTGAAGTAGATTCGATATTACTAAGTAAGAGCGTGAATAAGTATAAGCGTCATCAAGTATAAGCGACTATAGGTATAAGTGAAAGTGTTACCGAGTCAGAGTATAAAATAAGTATAAGCGAAGCAGCAGTATTTAACAAGTAAAAGTATACGTCAAAAAGGGAAATCTTAAATGAAAAGCCTTTATGTACAGAGAAAATCACAAATTGTATTCTTTTGTAAAATATGTTTAAAAACCTTAGAGGATCTTTCATAAACCAATTCAGAATGGATTTGGATAAATCAGTATAAGTAAAAGCTATGAAATAAGTAAAAATCATTATAGTGTCCTACTTGGTAAAATAGTGTAAAGTGGTAAAATCTTGTGCATGCGGGTTATCAATCACATGTGATTGACATGATAACTGGCATGTTTAACTTGTATTCCCCCCTATAAAACATTTAAAAACATTAAAAGGTTCATTCAGGGGTATGAACTCACCTGGTGTAAGTAGGTCCGACGAGAGTGCTGTTTGGGCGTTCGGTGCCACGTAAGGACTCGAACACACTCAATGACCTATTTAACATATGATAACATATGTTCACATACAATTAGTATATTTAATACTAATTAAACAAATATACACGCTCACAGGAGCGGAAAACACTTTGGCTAAGTGTTTGGGTGTCCCGGGTAGCGTTTAAGGGTGTGAATGGCTAAGGAACGGAGTTTGCTATCCAAGAATACCCCTTTAATATATAGTTTACGGCCCAGGGACTTCTCACCATGAGTTTACGGCCGTAAACTCATGGTGATGTGTCCTAGGGTGTTTTAAGGCTTCTAGCTTGTTCATGGGATTTTTCTAAGTACTTTTCATAAAAGGCATGAGTAGATTTGAGGCTTCTAATGGCATTATATTGGAGTTTACGGCCTAGGAACACTCCCATGGGAGTTTACGGCCGTAAACTCTCATACCTTGGATTTTGTGAAGTCTTAAGCCCTAACTACCTTCCTAGCAATTTATAATGAAGTGTGATGCTATTTTGAGGGATTAAAACTACCATTTGAGTGGGTTTTGGGGAGTTTACGGCCTAGATATATGCTTGGGCCATAAACTCCAAGTCAAGCCTCATTTCATTGTGTTTAAGCCTTTAAATCTTTCCTAGTATTTTATGGTAAATGTCTAAGGTCATTTGGGGGACAAAAACCAACATTTTGGCTTAGTTTGGGGAGTTTACGGCCTAAGAATGTGCTTGGGCCGTAAACTCATTTTCATCCTTCATTTTGATGTGTTTAAGTGATCTAAACCCAATGGAATAAGCCCTTAATTTATGTGTTAAGCCTTAGTGTGGTTTGGGAGTGTTTTTGGGGCCTTTTAACAAGATTTTGAGGTGTTTACGGCCTAAGCTTGTGCTTGGGCCTTAAAATCACTTTTAACCTCCAAATCCATGAGTTTTAATGTTTAAACACTCCTAGGCTAATACCTCAATTTATTTCCAAGCCATTAGGGACAAGTTTGGGTCATTTTGGCCTTGTTTTGGGTGTTTACGGCCTAAGGAGATGCTTAGGCCGTAAACTCCTTTTCCATTGCTTCTAAGTCCGATTTTTGGGCTATAAACACACATCAATATGTTTAGAATAAGCTAGGGTAAGCGGACTTACAATTTGGAAGCATTTGGTTGCGGATTCGGGGCTAAAACGAGTCTAGAGAGAGAGTATAGAGTGAGAGTGTTAAAAGTCTCCAATGGACTCCACTCACCCTTACATAGGGTTTTGAGTCGGGACACAGTGGAATTCTACCCGATACTACCATTAAACGAGGCTTTTGGTCGCACCCGATTTAGTGGTCGTAATAATAAACTAATATTTTCCAAGTAAATGGAAATATGTGTTATGTATTTTTATTTCCTTTTATCACGACTTAACGGCATATAAACATACACAATTGAAATGTTTATTAAATTTGATGGTTTCTCATTAACGGAACTTTTATACAGTCCAATATTTCGTTAACGGTAATGGAGAAATGTAACGGGGCAACTTAGGTTGTCACATCATCCCCTGTTAGAGGGAATTTCGTCCCGAAATTTAGATCTAGGCAAGGAAGTAGGTATGAATGGCCAAGTAGAGGTAAGAGAGTACTTCCTATGTGGTTTTCCTTACATCCCCAAGTGATCTCTGGTCTGTGTTTGTCATTTCAACAGCCCCTCGCGTACGGGATGCGGATTTCGTCTTGCGTAGCTAGTGGGTTCCAACTAGTGTATTTACAAGGATTAGGGTTCTCGATGGATTCTATCAAGATGAGTGAGGCACGAAGAGTGTTGTTGGGAATTCACGTATCAAGTCTAAGAAGTGAGTCGATCGAATGTGAACCTTGTGGTATATCCGAAAGTAGTAGCGGCCTGAAAAGGGTCGGACCATGTCTCCATGAGGATTCTCAGATGGTCCTAAGCTCTCGGAAAGGAGTAGAGCTTTTCAGTACTAAGAACATAGTGTACTTCTATGGCAAGATCAACAATGGCGTGATCGCCATTACGAAGTTCCTAATGTTCTCACTTGTACTGGATGTGTAGTCCTTCAGGTTAGTCCTTAGGAAGCTCAGGTGGTCTTCAGTTTCGTGTTTTCTTTCAACTGGCTGATAGAGACTTTCTAGATCGTCGAGTGGGTTGTGTGACTATGGTTATTCGTTTGCTATAGAGTGTCTATCTCGCGCTTGTGCAAAATGAACCTGCACTAACGAAGCTTGAGATACGGAAACCCTGAGGGTCGAGGAGATAGGGTTTCACCTAACGAGTGTTGGACTATCTCGGGAGGTAGTTCTATTATCTCTGCATGAGATAGTATTCGTGGAACACCTAATAGTCCAATGAATCTCTAAGACTGTGGTTTATCCTGGCGTGGAAATTATATGTTCCTGCATAACCCTTCTACTAACACTAAGGCTGGTGTCAAGCCTATGATCTCTTCGGGATCCAGGTCATGAGATTTAACGTAGCTACTTTCACACTTGACCAAATATTCTTGGCTGCGAAGGTTATCCCGTGGTTCTCGGTATCCTAGTGTTCACTTCGGAGAATGTATTTCATCGTCTACCGGGCGACGACGATTTCCTCCATGCAATAGGGTGGAGGATGATAGGCACTACCTGTCTGTAACAGGGTGGGCAAGGTGTCTGAGTAGTGTGAGCATATATTGCAACTACTCTTCCGAAGGTTCTGGATTTTCTCGGTCTAGGTCAAATCTAGTGAGTATAGAGTCTTCTCACTTGGAACTTTAACAGCTCAACCCGTAGTGATTCTCTTGCCTCGGTTTCTTATTTTATGGAATAGGGTGAAAGTGCTTTGCTAAGAGGTTTGTGGTAGAGCTCATACCAAGCCTAACCGCAAATGCCGCGTGTATGCGAGCAGTATACAGTTGAGGTCGGCGGGACGTTCAGCTGTGCGACTCCACCCTAAACCCACAACCCAACGAGGAACAGGGAATAGGGAGGAAACACACATCTTAAATCTTTTTGATCTCAATTATATGCCACCCTTATGCATATACCTGATTATAGCGGTCAGTCTCATGAGTTCTATCTTCTGGGTTCACGAACCTGATGTGCGAGGTGCGAAGGGTTTTCCGAGGGAATCTACGGAGTATGCTTCGGTTGGTTGTTGTCTTCTGGAGTATCTTGTAGTGTGTTTCGCTTCGGTGTTCATCTGACTACGAGGGGTCGGTCAACAGTGTATGGTACCCTCCCTTGGGTACTTCAAAAGGTTTGAGATAAGAGGGACGATTGACAGATCGTATTAGGTTGGTTTATTTGTGTTAGGTTCAGGTTCGGAAGAACCTTTATTTGCCGATATGGCTATGGAGAAAGTTCTTTTTACACAGCACTTAAGGATTTACACACGGTTGCACGAAATCAAACCATGATCAATAGAGTCGTCGAAGTTGGCACACTCCGACATGATATAAAGTGAAGATCGATAGAGTCATGTGCCGAACAGGCACACCAGTTCAAGGCGTCTCGGGTTTCGTCCTACGTATCACTACCGCGGATACTTGGACCGGTAGAGTCGACGCGGAACTATAGAGAGTTCTAAGTGTTTCCGAATAGAGTATCTTTTCATGAACGGATTCTCACGAGGCATTTCTATAATCGCCTCACATATACTAGTCATGTATATTTACGGTGGGGAGGACTGTTGACTGAGCGACCCCGCCCTAAATCCACAACCAAACGAGGAACAGGAGATGAGGCGGCATTCGCTCACTCTAGGTCTGTCCATCTTCAATATACATGGCCGTAACATATACGTTTAGCCATTATAGTTTTACCTAATGAATTTTAAATTTTATAATAGTGCTGCGACTTTCACCTTTTTGGGAAGAATTTACATTTGAATTAGTCTTTTATTGTTCTTAGTTTAGTTATCCTAGATCGAGAGACGTACCAAAATCTAATGAGTTCTTTGCCGCTTCTCCCTAAGCAGTAGTGTCAAGCTTCTTCTGTGTCTTTGTCTTTCTCTTCGGTTAGGCAGTCCTTCTTGAAGTGTCCCATTTTACCACATAGGTGGCAAACTGTACGGGTCGCCACATTGGTGATTGATGCAATACATTCCACCGGAGTTCTGCATACACGAGCAGTATGCCCCTTCATGTTGCACCTAGCACAATAGAGTTCCCGGCAGGCACCATGATGATGGTAGCTGCACTTGCTGCAGCGGGGAAGGTCTCCTAGATACGGTCTTCTTGGAGTTGGGAGGGAAGGATTGACAGGGGTATAGACTGCCTCAGCTTGTTGCTCATCGGAAGGTCCTTGAGCCGAGGTACTTCCCACTTCTATCTTGAGTTTTCTCTTTAGTGGGTTTGAGTGAGGTTCTTGGGTGGCTGAGTATGGAAGAGTGGGTTGATGCTGTCCATTGTCAGGATTGGAATTTTCGACGGGCACCTTGCTAACATTGGCGTTGTTAGCATTTAGGTGAGCCATGACAGCTGCTACGGCTGCGAAGACTGCAACTTGGAACGTAGCTTCATCGAATAGGAGAGTAGGTTTCTTGCTTGTGGATTGGTTACGCTTCTTCGGTGGCATGGTTTTACTACACGAAAAGGAATACAAGGCAATGAGAGACGATGGTTAACCTTGGACATTTCTGTCCCGATCGCATTAGGTATAAATTTTTCCCGTGCCTCAAGTATTGGTTGTCTGAGTGTCGACCTACATCCCTATGATGTAGTCCTGGTAATCGAAGTGGGTGTATGAGTATCAGAAAAAGGCCATAAGATGCGAGTCGTTCCTACTAAGTTACCTTTATACTGAGAAAGGTTTCACTCTCCGGCCTGGAGAGATTTGAGAACAGTTCGGAACGAAGCTGCGGAAAGAGAGGCTCATGAGGGCTTATGGCTAAACAACCTCACAGACATGTGGGGATCCGCTCTAAGCATATTACTGGCAACGGGAACAAGGCGATTTACCTAACACATGGCGTGAGCAGTGTAATCACTAACTCACTAAATTGTATTATTTTATGGGTGTATTAGCGTGACGAACACGAGGAAAAGACACTTTTCGGGTTCCAGGTACTGGCTCCCTCGGTCTGCCTCGTATTTTTGACTGGAATCGGCATTGGTTTCCTTCGGGTAGTTACCTAAGATTCTCTTCGCGTATGGATATATTGAATTTCTACTCCGCCTTCCTTCTGACTCCGACTATGGGTGTCATCACTTCATGATGGATGACTGGGAATCTCCGAAGTTTAGGCAAATTTCTCACCGTTGTCCCTAAAAGAACACGGGCACTTGGTGTATTCAATAGTCTCGACCCAGTTCATTTATTTTCGAACATGAAATCTCCTCAATGAACCTCTTCGGGGTCGAATTCAACTCTTCTGTTATGCACTGAAGTGGGTAAGGTTTTCTACAGGGTTCGTGCGAGAATGGAAATGTCTAAAGAATCCTAAGAGATTATTAACATTTCACTGTGTGATCCATATCGAGTCCTGCTACGATTACACAGGGTATACGAATCATATATAGTTTAGATCCGATAGGCCTTCGAATATGTGATACTACTCTAGAACCACATCCCAACGAGGAAAAGGTAATAGAGCGAAACCACACATTCTTAGCCTATGGGGTCCTTATTATATATATAACCTTGGGAGTACACCCTCTGTAGTTGTAGGTATATCAACAAGGATCTTTTTAGTTATTCACGCAAAGTTGTTTATGCTTCCTAAAATACCCCTATGGTATTTTAATTCCTGTTTGTTTTCTTATCTTCTGAATAGGAATTCTGGGATTAGTATGAATCTTTTAGCGTTCTAAAATACTCCTATAGTATTTTAACTTTATGTTTGGCTCTAACAATCCTAGTTGGTAAGTTTCAGCCCTGTTGCACACCACAATCACTCCCGAGCACACGTTCATCGCATCTCGAATAAAGGTAGTTGATCAAGTTACATTTATTCCAGTGTACGATTACATAACTGCCTAGATTTGTCTGTAGTGCTCAACATCCGAAGACTTTTATTCTTATTCTTCTTGTGATACTTGTGTTCGAGTGCTTAGATTCTGGGTGTTATTATACTTTGGTAAAATATGGTTATATTTTAAAGTATAATTCTTGGTCAGAGTGTTTTATCCCTTTTGTATTTATAGGTTGTATATCTTTTATGAATTGATATACTTAGCTCACTATGAACAATGCTCTGATACCAATCTGTCACACCCCAAAACCGGAACGACGGAAACGTTCTGGGGTGGATGACGTCATGTCAAGTATCACAACACATGCATTATAGTAATCAAAGTACAACAAAATATTGCATTAATAGTAATAGTTTTACAAGGTTTCATTACAACGATTTAAAGTAATACAAGTAATAGAATAAATACAGCATGGTACTAGCTATCTTCATCAACAGCTCCGGGGATGTACCTGTCTAATGCTAACCTGAGAATACAAGTTATTTGAAAAGCGAGTATCAGCATTTTTACAAATGCTGGTGAGTTCATAAGTATTTAGTGTCATTTAGTCAAATAACTTTATAAAGCAGTAGTTTAAGTGTTTTCAATGTATTATTGTTCTTTCCAGAAAATCCTATATTTTCTTTAACAAAAGCAGCCTTCTACCAAGACTGGTCAGTGTAATATGGTAAAAGAAGTTTCCCTTAATTGCTATTATTATCAAAATACTGAATTTGATTATTAAAGAAAGCAAGAGGCATCAGGGAATAACATATGCCTCAACAGTGAGGACTGCTGGCTAAGGCAAAAGAATCATAGAGTCCAGGGGAGTATCGAACTAACGTCACGCCTGGTTCAGTCTAACAGATGGAGACACAGACCCCAGAAGGTACCAAATGAAAGGTACAGCTGGTAAGGTATAAAACAGTGAACGCAAACCGAAGACGATACCAAATGAAAGGTACATCTTGCAAGGTCATAACAGTGAAGACAGACCGCAGACGATACCAAATGAAAGGTACATCTCGCAAGGTCAAAACAGTGAAGACAGACCGCAGAGGATACCAAATAAAAGGTACATCTCGCAAGGTCAAAACAGTGAAGACAGACCACAGATGATACCAAATAAAAGGTACATCTCGCAAGGTCAAAACAGTGAAGACAGACCACAGACGATACCAAATGAAAGGTACATCTCGCAAGGTCAAAACAGAGACTACAGACCGCAGACAGTATCACATGAAAGACACATCTAGCAAGGTCAAACAGTGTGACTTTGAAAAAGGTGACATCGGCATACAGTGTAAATCGCTGACTAAATACCGTTACGTTAAAGCCATGAATTATAAGGCAACCCAGGATACTCGTAACCATACTGACTAGAGTTCTAGACGCCCTAAAAGCATCTATATAATGTGACATTTGTCACCCCTTGGCTTGGTAGGTCGTGGACTGTAGCTAGCAGTCAGGGTGCCGGGTTGTCAATCCCGTATAGGCCTATACACACAATGTCCGCTCTCCCTACAGGAGACTCAGGTTACTAACTAGACGACGGAGAAGGCCGCATCCCGAAAATGCATCCCAAATAGAGGATAGTGTGTTTCTAGAAGGGAGTGTATTTCTGATGCAAGTGACGTATTAGAGATAGAGACTTCCAAACAGTGGGTAGTATGTTTCTAAAGTAAGTGTAGAATAGAGGTAGAGACTCTCAACTGACTTGACTAGAGAATTTCTTGTATGTCCATACTCATATACATAGTATATAACTAATGAACCAAACGACTTTCGGACGGCCATCCGATCCCACCAGACCACATCTCAACGAAGAAAAGGAAATAGGGCGGATGAGCCTTCCTAAGTCTTTCAATCGTTACTTATATGTATCTATATAAGCACAGACGTACATCTAACTACGGCTGAGTGTGTAATAATTGAAGAAATATCATCATGGTGTGAATTCATACAGTGTGGAATAACAGAGTCGTAAAGTATAAGTGTATCAAGTATAAGTGATTCTTGTGAAGTAGGAGTGTCTAACGAGTGAAGTAGGAGCGGTCGCAAGTGAAGTAGAAGTGTCAAACAAGTGTAAGCGTATCACGAAGTAGAGGCGACAATAAGTGAAGCGAGAGCGTATCAAGTATAAGTGAAGTATAGTAGATATCCAGTATAAGTGAAGTAGAGTCGATATCAAGTATAAGTGAAACGAGAGCGTATCAAGTATAAGTGAAGTAGATTCGATATTACTAAGTAAGAGCGTGAATAAGTATAAGCGTCATCAAGTATAAGCGACTATAGGTATAAGTGAAAGTGTTACCGAGTCAGAGTATAAAATAAGTATAAGCGAAGCAACAGTATTTAACAAGTAAAAGTATACATCAAAAAGGGAAATCTTAAATGAAAAGCCTTTATGTACAGAGAAAATCACAAATTTTATTCTTTTGTAAAATATGTTTAAAAACCTTAGAGGATCTTTCATAAACCAATTCAGAATGGATTTGGATAAATCAGTATAAGTAAAAGCTATGAAATAAGTAAAAATCATTATAGTGTCCCACTTGGTAAAATAGTGTAAAGTGGTAAAATCTTGTGCATGCGGGTTATCAATCACATGTGATTGACATGATAACTGGCATGTTTAACTTGTATTCCCCCTATAAAACATTTAAAAACATTAAAAGGTTCATTCAGGGGTATGAACTCACCTGGTGTAAGTAGGTCCGACGAGAGTGCTGTTTGGGCGTTCGGTGCCACGTAAGGACTCGAACACACTCAATGACCTATTTAACATATGATAACATATGTTCACATACAATTAGTATATTTAATACTAATTAAACAAATATACACGCTCACAGGAGCGGAAAACACTTTGGCTAAGTGTTTGGGTGTCCCGGGTAGCGTTTAAGGGTGTGAATGGCTAAGGAACGGAGTTTGCTATCCAAGAATACCCCTTTAATATATAGTTTACGGCCCAGGGACTTCTCACCATGAGTTTACGGCCGTAAACTCATGGTGATGTGTCCTAGGGTGTTTTAAGGCTTCTAGCTTGTTCATGGGATTTTTCTAAGTACTTTTCATAAAAGGCATGAGTAGATTTGAGGCTTCTAATGGCATTATATTGGAGTTTACGGCCTAGGAACACTCCCATGGGAGTTTACGGCCGTAAACTCTCATACCTTGGATTTTGTGAAGTCTTAAGCCCTAACTACCTTCCTAGCAATTTATAATGAAGTGTGATGCTATTTTGAGGGATTAAAACTACCATTTGAGTGGGTTTTGGGGAGTTTACGGCCTAGATATATGCTTGGGCCATAAACTCCAAGTCAAGCCTCATTTCATTGTGTTTAAGCCTTTAAATCTTTCCTAGTATTTTATGGTAAATGTCTAAGGTCATTTGGGGGACAAAAACCAACATTTTGGCTTAGTTTGGGGAGTTTACGGCCTAAGAATGTGCTTGGGCCGTAAACTCATTTTCATCCTTCATTTTGATGTGTTTAAGTGATCTAAACCCAATGGAATAAGCCCTTAATTTATGTGTTAAGCCTTAGTGTGGTTTGGGAGTGTTTTTGGGGCCTTTTAACAAGATTTTGAGGTGTTTACGGCCTAAGCTTGTGCTTGGGCCTTAAAATCACTTTTAACCTCCAAATCCATGAGTTTTAATGTTTAAACACTCCTAGGCTAATACCTCAATTTATTTCCAAGCCATTAGGGACAAGTTTGGGTCATTTTGGCCTTGTTTTGGGTGTTTACGGCCTAAGGAGATGCTTAGGCCGTAAACTCCTTTTCCATTGCTTCTAAGTCCGATTTTTGGGCTATAAACACACATCAATATGTTTAGAATAAGCTAGGGTAAGCGGACTTACAATTTGGAAGCATTTGGTTGCGGATTCGGGGCTAAAACGAGTCTAGAGAGAGAGTATAGAGTGAGAGTGTTAAAAGTCTCCAATGGACTCCACTCACCCTTACATAGGGTTTTGAGTCGGGACACAGTGGAATTCTACCCGATACTGCCGTTAAATGGGGCTTTTGGTCGCACCCGATTTAGTGGTCGTAATAATAAACTAATATTTTCCAAGTAAATGGAAATATGTGTTATGTATTTTTATTTCCTTTTATCACGACTTAACAGCATATAAACATACACAATTGAAATGTTTATTAAATTTGACGGCTTCTCATTAACGGAACTTTTATACAGTGGAATATTTCGTTAACGGTAACGGAGAAATGTAACGGGGCAACTTGGGTTGTCACATCTTCGATGAACAGGAGATTCTCGTTTACTTTGATGTATTCAAAAGGAATGACAAGGGTCTCATTTTAAGCACTTTGTCAAATTTGAAACGTGGAATGCGGGGTGTACGTTGTTGAGCTCAGAGGGTGGCTGCAGCTTATAGGCTACCGGACCAATTCGGGCATGAATCTTGAGCAGTCCGATGTATCGCGGTTTCTGTTTTCCCCGTTTCCTAAAGCGAATCATTCCTTTCCAGGGAAAGACTTTCAATAGTACCTGATCTCTGACTTTGAATTCCAGAGGTTTTTGTCGTTTTTCAGCATAACTCTTCTTTCGGTCTCGTGATGCTTGAAGTTGAGCTCTGAATTGGATTATCTTCTCTGTCATTTCGCGAATGGTTTCCAGTCCTATGAGAGTACTGGCGGGTGATCTGCATTTACGACAATAAAGAGCCTCGAAAGGAGCAACCTTGATGCTCGTGCCATAACTGTTATTGTATGAGAATTCAATCATGGGCAACTGGGTATCCCATGACTTGCTGAATTCAATCACCCAGGCTCGGAGCATATCTTCGAGTGGTTGAATGGTCCGTTCACTTTGACTGTCGGTTTGAGGGTGGTAAGAAATGCTCAAGTCTAGTTGGGTTCCCATAGCCTTCTCAAGTGACAGTCAAAATATTGAAGTAAATTTTTTATCCCGATCCGAGATAATAAATACTGGTACTTCATGGAGTCTCACGATCTCTTTGATATAGATCAATGTTAATCTTTCCATCTTTTTTGATTTCTTTATTAGCAGGAAATGGGCAGATTTTGTTAACCTATCGACGATCACCTAGATAGTACCCAATTCAACTCTTATAACAATAAGCTTCATCTTTTGACTTCGAGAGTTTTATCCCATCCGCGATATTCTTCGGCTTTAATGCCTTCAAGGCCGGTCTTAGGTGTTGACAGTGTTTTGTTCTTGCTTCGTGAGCAGAAGAGTATGTTATCGATGAAAATAATTAAAAGGCTGACTAGGAATGGTTGGGAAAACTTGGTTCGTAGGGTCCATGAATACCGTGGGGGAATTCATTAGACCAAAGGGGATCACAACGAATTTGAAATGGTCGTATCGAGTTCGAAAAGCAGTTTTTGGAATGTCTTCTTCTCGGACTCGAAGCTGATGATAACCAGACCTTAGATCTATTTTGGAGAAGTAACCAGCTCCTTGAAGCTGATCAAATAGGTCGTCAATCTGAGGAAGTGGGTATTAGGTTTTTTTTATAGTGAGCTTATTCAATTTCCTAAAATTGATGCACGTTCTAAAGGATCCGTCTTCTTGATGAACAAGACCGGAGCTCCCCAGGGTGAGAAGCTTGGTCCGATGAATCCTTTGCTCAACAATTTTCTTAATTGACTGGATAACTCCTAAATTTCGGTGGGAGCTAACATGTAAGGTGAATTGGTAATTGATGTGGCTCGTGGTATGAGGTCGATTTGAAATCCAACCTATCTTTCTAGGGGTATTCCCAGAAGGTTTTCAGGAAATACATTCGGAAAGTTGCTTGCCACTGGATGTCTTTAATGTTGATTTTCTTATTTGGCTTCACCTACAACATAAGCGAGGAACACATAGTTCTTCTTGTGAAGGCACTTATGTGCCTTGATGCATGAAATGAGGCGAAGATTGGCACTAGGTTTATCACCATAGATTATTAGGGTTTCATGATTGGAGAGGTGAAGGCGAATGGCCTTCTCGCGACACGTAATATTAGAACTCCTAATATTTACTGGCATCAAATCTATTTGAAATGAATGGTCGTTTAGTGTTAAGGTGCACCCTACATAAATATCTTTGGTTGATTTGGTTTTTCCCATTAGCCATCTCCACCGTGAAGGCTTCGTTTAGCTTTTGGGGTTGTTGTTTTAGTAAGTTCTTGAATTTGTTACTAACGAAGCTTCCCTCAGCTCCACTATCGAATAAGATGCAAGAGAAAAAGTTGTTAAGTGGGAACGTACCAGTAACAACTGTCAGGTCTTGAATTGCTTCGCCTTGACCCAAGGTTATAACCCTTTCTAATCCTTCTGCCCCTTGACTGTTAGCCTTGGGGAAATTGCATCAGAAATGGCCAGTTCCTCCACACCTATAGTAGATGTGACTATCCCCAACATTGCTGCTACTTTTGTTGTTGTTGTTGTTGTTGTTGTTGTTGTTATTGTTGTTGTTGTGGGACCCTTTAATATTAAATAATTTGTTTCTTTTTTTAAAATAAGATAAATCTTCATAAATGGTCCATGTGGCAGTGAAATGACAGAAATACCCTTCACTTAACAGCCAAAAGCTAACGGAGTTAACAAAAAGGACTATTTGTTAAAAGTTTTGAAACCACAGGGACCATCTGTGAGGTTTTTTGAACTTAAGTACTAAACTCAATATTTTCGAAAACCACAGGGACCATTTTTGAAGTTTTGTCTTTTAGAGCATTACCTTGTAATGGTGTATATGAAACTGTGATGGTTGTAGACAACTTAGGAAATAATGTATTGCATATCGATTCTTCTAATGATTTAGATAAGGCATCCTTGCGGCATTGTCGTCCTGGACATGTCAACAAGAAACGCATAGGCCAACTCCAGAAAGCTGGAGTTTTGGAGTCATTCGAATTAAGTTCGAATGACATTTGCGAGTCTTGTTTCCTTGGAAAAATGACTAAGTCACCCTTCACCGTTTCTTGTGAAAGGGGTGAGGGTTTCTTGGATCTCATCCACACCGACGTGTGTGGGCCCTTCAGAACCGCCTCAATTAATGCTAACCGCTTCTATGTGACTTTTACTGATGATTATAGCAGATATGCCTATGTCTAATTAATTAAGCATAAGTCAAAAATCATTTAAAAATTCAAAGAGTTTAAACAAGAAGTGGAGAATCAACTGGGCAGGAAGATAAAGATGCTCCGATCCGATCGGGGTGGTAAGTATCTTAGTATCGAATTCCAAGACTATCTTAAGGAGTATGGAATTGTTTCACAATTGATGCAATCTAGGACACCACATCTTAATGGTGTGGATGAGAGGCGCAACCGAACCTTTTTAGAGGTGGTTCACTCCATGATGAGTCGAGCTTCGTCACCAATCTCATTATGGGGTATGCCTTGGAGACTGCCGCCCATATCCTTAATTGATTCCCAACTAAAAAGGTTGCCAAAACACCTCACAAGATGTGGACAGGGAAGGTTCCCTCGTTAGCACACACCAATGTTTGGGGTTGCGATGCTTTCGTGAGGTACGAGACTCATGACAAGCTCGAACCTCGGAGTGAGCGGTGTATTTTCATCGGCTACCCGTAAAAGTCCTTTGGTTATCTCTTCTACAGACCGAGTGGCAATGTTGTCTTCATTGCGAGGAGAGGGGTTTTCCGAGAGAGGGAACGCATATTCCAAGGGGATACTGGGAGGCAAATTGACCATGAAGAACTTCAAGAGTTAACCGATAAAGGAACCTCAAACACTAACGATCAACCTAATGAGGAAACTCCTATTGAGCCAATTGACTAGTCTATACCTCTAAGGCTTTCCAGTAGAGTTAGTGATCCATATGTGTTGTATGGTTTCCATATAAAATTTGAGGGGGATACATTTATCAGTGATAGCACACTAATAAATCTGGATGAACCTAATAACTACAAAGAAGCCATGGCAGGCCCCGAGCCTACTAAATGGAAAAAGGCTATGGACAGCGAAATTCAGTCCATGTATGGCAATCAAGTTTTGAACCTGGTTGATAATGTACCGGTTCGTAAGACAGTCGGGTGCAAATGGATCTTAAATAAGAAGAACGAAATGGATGGGAATCTACACACTTATAAGGCGCGACATGTTGCAAAGGGCTTTACTTAAACTCCCAGAATTGACTATGATGAGGCCTTCTCACCAGTAGCAAAGATTAAGTCTATTAGAGTTATGCTACCCATAGAAACATTTCATGACTATGAAATATGGAAAACGGATGTCAAAACCGCTTTCCTTGATGGGAATCAGACAAAGGATTTTTTTGATGCTAAGTATCCTAATAGAGTGTGTAAGCTTAAGAAATCCATTTATGGATTGAAACAAACATCTCGCAGATGGAATCTTTGTTTCGATGATAAAGTCAAAGAGTTTGGTTTTTCGAGAAGTATGAGTCAAGTGTATATGTCAGAGCTCGTGGGAGTATAGTTAGATTTTTGGTACTATATATGGATGACATACTACTCATAAGAAATGACATCCCAACCTTGCGGGAGGTGAAATCCTGGCTTGGGAAGTGTTTCACTATGAAGGACCTTGGAGAAGCTGCCTATATCCTAGGGATAAGGATATTAAGAGATAGGAGTAAGAGACTAATTGGACATAGTCAAAGTGCTTACATAGACAAAGTGTTGAAGAGGTTCAACATACATAATTCCAAGAAATGTGACTTATCGATCCAGAAAAATGCCAAACTAAGTAAAGCTCAGAGTCCGAGTATAAAGGCTAAGATAGATGAGATGAGTCGATTGCCATATGCTATGACTTGTACTCGCCCTAATGTGGCCTTTGCTTTGAGCATGGTCAGCAGATATCAAGGAATCCTGTAAAGGTTCACTGGACTGTGGTGAAAAACATTCTCAAGTACCTGCAAAGGACTAAGGACTGGGTCCTTACACATGGTGGGAGTGATCACTTGAGAGTGTTCAGGTATAGTCACACTAACTTTCAAACCGATAGAGATAATTTCCGCTCTCAGTCAGGCTGGGTGTTTACCCTGAATAGAGGAGCAATTACTTGGAAAAGTTCCAAGCAAGAAACTGTAGCTGATTCAACATGTGAATCAGATTACATAGCATCAAGCGAAGCGACGAAGGATGCAATATGGTTGAAGAACTTCATCGGAGACCTTGGAGTTGTACTAGTTATATAGGAGCCCCTGGACATTTTCTGTGACAGTGATAGTGCGGTTGCCTTATCCAAGGAACCAAGGGATCATGGGAGGTCCAGACACATTGACAGGAAATATCATTTGATAAGACACAAGATAGAAAAAAGACTCCTCGTGGCAAAGAGGGTATCATCAGATGAGAACCCGGAAGATCCCCTCGCGAAGGGACTGAGTAGGGTTACACATTTACAGCATGCGAGGTGCATTGGGCTGAGGGATGATATTTGTTTTAATGATTAGATAGCTTTCAAAACTTGTAATAGTTAAAATGTAGTTGACATTTGATGCTTAAATAAAAGGTGCTTTTTATTTACTAGTATGGTACTGTCTTCTGTCAATCATTTACTATTGTTTCATTTTTGCATGTTTTGACTTCCAGAATAATTGGATTATTCAAACCATCCACAATTGATCATACTTTGGAAGTAGGTATTGAAGCAAGTTAGTCATGAATTTTGCTTGTAGATTGTCAAAAATTGTTAGACATTGCTATGACATTCATGAGTGTTCATAAGGTACAAGTATTGGATTTAACCCACGCTCACTTATATCATTTCATGGAATTTATCTCGAGTGATCGTGAGACAATAATATCATATAATCTTCAAACCTAGATATATGAGTTATTGACTATGAGTTGATCGTACATTGATAATACGATAATGCATCGTTAACTCGATGTTATAAACCATGTTGTCATGTATGGTATAGTGACTAGTAAGTACAAGCATATACTGTCAAATTTTATCAGTTCCTTTTAGTCCTTGGAGGATTAAAAGTGATATCTTGGGCCCCTCGATGATTTTGTTTTGACTTATGTGCTGGGCCCGGTCAGAACTAAATTAATGTGCTCGATTAAGTTCTATGCCAAATGAATCAGAAATCGGGAAAAAGAATGTTGGACAATAAGATTGGTTGTGTTCCATGTGTTTCTCCGGCTGATATCTTGAGAACAGAGGATTTTGTGATCACTTATCTAAAATGGTACGTCTAAGTTCGACAAAGGCATTTAAGAGCCACGATTGCTAGTCAGATCTTGAAGTCATACTTACAACTATAGTTATTAGACTTATCCAAGTAGAAGACTCTTGGACAAGGTGTCTAAGTCCATAACTATATTTGGTATGTACCTAACCCAAGAGTAGCATGGTTCATATAGGTTACACTTCACCAGAACAATTGTAAGGATGGACTTTTGAGAAGAAGTTATTTATGATTTATTAATATATTATAAGTTCTAATATATTAATATGAAATCATATTATTTATTTAGTATTGACCAAGAATTAATTTGGATTTAATTTTGTGATCAAAAGAGACTAGTTAAATATATGAGGATGGAATGTGTAAATCAATCATTCTTATAAAGTAGGCTAATGATCCATGATTACCTATGTTGGGCTAAACCCATGTGGTGACCCATGGATACTCAATGGAGGTTAAACTACATGGAGCATGAGGAATGTGGAAAGTCATGCACATTAGGGTTTGCATGGTGTAACCCTAATGTAGCCACACTATATAAGAAACCCTTTCGAACATGAAATCGACACTAATGAGTCCTTGGAAGAGCTTATCCGATTTTGTGTGCAAGAAACATTCTCTCAAGCCCTCCAATTGTTGGTGGTGATCTGTGGTTCCATTTGAGGCATTCACATTATCTGTGCTACGCTATTAAAGCTTGAAGGTTTTCAACTACACTAAAAGGTATGTCATCTAACTAGAATTTTGTAGTATAGACACTCCATTGTATGCTATTTAGGATGATGCTTTAGAATTTTGAAAGTTTTCATGTATATTACAGAAAACATAGATCCAAAACATATAGGGTTGCATGTACACCATAGGAGTGTTAGAATGCTCAAAACCCATCACAACCAACCCAGAATCCGCAAAGAAACAACAGATTGTGGTGGTTCACGCTGCTACTGCCCCTGCTGCACCAGCGCATGCCAAGCCATATGCAGGAACTCTCCCAAAATGTGATAAATGTAACTTTCACCACAACGGTGCTTGCCAGGAAATGCTATACACCAGCTATAACTAAAAATGGCACACTACCCGATACTGCAGAGCACCTACACAACATACCACACAACCCACTAATGTCGGGGTGAGCCAAGCATGTTATGGTTGTGGGGAAATAGGTCACTACAAGAGGAACTACCCAAAGACCAACAACCGAAATACTGCGGGAATAGGAAAAGTCCTAGAAATAGGACATGAGGAGGCGATGAAAGATCCCGAAGTGCTCACTGGTATATTCCTCCTCAATAACATTTATGAATGCATACTATTTGATAGTGGGGTGGAGAGAAGCTATCTGAGTCATAAGTTTAAACATCCACTCAAACAAAATCCTCAAACACTGAACGAAACATTTACTATGGAAATAGCTAATGGAAAAACCAAAACAACAAACGATGTATTCATAGGGTGACATTAACTTTGAATAACCACTCATTCCAAATTGACTTAATGTTGGTTACCATAAGGAGTTTTGATGTGATCATCGACATGGACTGGCTAATTCCTCACCATGCCAAAATTATGTGTTACGAGAATACCATTTGCCTTCGCCTTTCAAACAACGAAACCTTGGTCATATACGATGACAAACCCGGTACAAACCTTCAGCTCATCTCGTGTGTCAAGGCATATAAGTGTTTACAAAAGAAGAACCATGCCTTCTTAGCCTATGTGGTCGAAAAAAAGAAGGGAGAGAAGAGAATTAAAGACATCCTAGAGGTATGTGATTTCCTCGACGTGTTTCCCGAAGACCTCCCGGGAGTACCCCCGAACGACAAGTCGAGTTTAGGATTGACTTGATACCCGGAGCCACACCAGTCGCCAAGTCACCATACAGATTAGCTCCTGTTGAGATGAGAGAACTCTCGAATCGATTAAGCGAATTACTAGACAAGGTATTCATAAGGCCTAATTTCTCACTATGGGGAGCTCCGGGCTTGTTTGCAAAGAAGAAGGATGGATCCTTTTGCATGTGCATCGATTACCGAGAACTAAAAAAGCTCACCGTAAAAAACCGATACCCTCTTCCCTTGATCGACGACCTATTCGACCAGCTACAAGGAGCAAGTTACTTTTTAAAGATAGATTTAAGATCTGGGTACCACCAACTATGAGTCTGTGAAGAAGATATTCCTAAGACAACCTTTTGAACTCGCTACGGCCATTCTGAATTCGTAGTAATGCCCTTCGGTCTAACAAATGCGCCCGCAACATTTATGGACCTGATGAACCGAGTTTGTTGACCCTACCTTGACAACTTCGTGATAGTATTTATCAATGACATACTAGTCTATTCAAAAAGTAAATAAGAGCATAATCAACATGTGCGACAAGTCCTTGAAAACTTAAGGGCGGAGAAGTTTTATGCAAAATTCTCCAAATGCGATTTCTGGATCCGAAGGGTGAATGTCATGTAGTCAGTGAAGTAGCGATACATGTGGACCCTTCCAAAATCAAAGCAATCGAAGGCTGGGCAACCCCAAGAACCCCAACGGAGATCAGGAAAATCTTAGGCCTCACTAGTTACTACAGGAGGTTAATAAAGAATTTCTCCAAAATCACTAAACCACTCACCGCCCTAACAAAAAAAGGTGTAACCTTCGTTTTGGATAGGAAACAAGAAGCTACTTTCCAAACTATGAAACAAGCTCTGTGCACCGCCCTTGTCTTGTCTCTCCTAGAAGGGATAAAAGACTTTGTGGTCAATTGTGACGCATCCAATCAAGGATTAGGTTATTTACTCATGTAGCGAGGAAACGTCATAGCCTACGCGTAAGGACAACTAAAGAACCATGATGTGAACTATACCACACATGCTCTTGAGCTGGGAGAAGTCGTGTTTGCACTAAAAATTTGGATGCACTACCTCTACGGTACAAAGTGCACCATTTTCACGGGTCACAATAGCCTCTAGCATATCCTAAACCAGAAAGAGCTTCACATGAGACAACGGCGATGGGTAGAGCTACTGAACGACTAAAAGTGTGAGATCCGATACCATCCGGGAAAAGCCAACGGGGTAGCCGATATTCTTAGGATAATAACTTTTCCTTGAAGTTCATCCACTCCCTTTCAAGTGCCAAGTCGAAATCCTCATCTCATTCCTTTAGGTCATCCACGAAAACCCACTCAAGGTTAGCTTCATACCCACATTTTCGAGTTTTACATGCTTTGGGGGGGGGGGGGGGGGGGGGGGGGGGGAATACAAGTAAAAATCTTTTTGTCCTTTGGTTACTTGCATGTTTCATGTTCACTATTTGAATGTGATATGATATTTGTATAAAATGTAAACATCACCACTTGTTCACACAAAACTTTCATGACATATTTAGTTTCATGTGCACAAATATGAATTATTTTGTGATACAAATATTAACGTGAAAATGAGTTGTACAAACTACATGTTTTTGGTAATTTTTACTAAAAATAGCTTTTCTAGTAGAATTGGTACTATTTTTGGTCATCACTGTTTTGGTGGGATAAAACCCAAGATTATTATGTTTTAACAACATATATTACCATTTGACAAGATTACAACATGATATTTATAGAGCTTATATAAATAGTTTACACAAAAGCATATAATGCAAACTATAAATGGTACAGTTTGGGTGTTAAAAAACACATGTCATAAATTTTCGATGGTGTAATTATTTCATTTTACAAGAAAAGGGGAGTCGTAATTCACGTAAATCTGTTAATGCTTTAGTGAAACATTTTCTTCACCGTACCTACCTAGCATACACCTTATGTCTTGAATTATAACCAGAGTCTTATGGTGGGAGAGCGAGATAGTTGTGTATAGATCTATACGGGATTAACAACCCCACAACTAAACTATTCACTACAGCTAGACGGGCCAATCTAGGGTGACAAATATTTTCCAATTTCGATGCCTAAAGAACGTCGTACATGCATATCAATCACATTAAGCATGGTTATAATAACTCACCTAGGGATTAAGGATACAGTCTTGATTTACAGGAAGCTTACACTTCACCAGTTTTTATAAAAATATAAAACTACATACTACTTTACAGTACACTATTGCTTACATTACTGGTCTTAGAAACTAAGACTACAGTTCACGTATAAGAAAATATGGGATTTTTTGGAACAAACATGGCCAATTTACAAGAAAAAATTCAAAGGACATTCATATATTTTTAGTATTGGTTATTAGACTAACAACCTATTTAGAGTAAAAATTGGATTTTCTAAAACAATCAAATTTATTTTAAACAAAGTAGTTACAACCCTTTTCATAGAAAAAAACTTATGAACTCACCAACATTATTGTTGACGCTTTTCAAAATTATTTGTATTTTCAGGGAACCAGTAACGGGTATTCAACTCTTTTGAAATCAAGTGTTGTTGCATTATGGAATTTTACTTTTCAGTCATTATTGTGTAACTTTTAAACGAACACAACATGTAAACTACGTATGTTTGTATTCTTAATGTATATGTTTGTATTCTTAATGTATGTTGTTTGGGTTACTATGTTTCATTTATATTCAACTATTATGGTAGTATACAATTGACGTCATCCGCTCCCGGATGTTTCCGTTGTCCTGATCGGGGGTGTGACATCCATGGTGCCACATGTCACCCGTCTGACGGTATTTATTTATTATTTCTCTAAAAATCATAGTTTTCGCATACAGACTCCATTTTCGATGGTTTTTATATCCACGTCTAGCTATTAAAGAATAAAAAACTTTTATTTAGACATCATCGGCTAATTTTTACTTTTTTTTTTTTATCGTTTTATGGTTTAAGATTGCTTAGTCTGAAAATAACGCTGCGAAATTCATACGTTCTTCAGACGGGCTCTGGTTCCAACATTCTTTATATCGTTGAATTCATATTGAAGAGTAATACAACTTCTATTTAGATTGTTTTGGCTACCAATCAACCAATTTTTATTTCGATTTCTGTTTCGCACTTGGAAATTTGAAAAACATAATTTCCTCATACGAAATTAGATTTGGGCGTTCGTTATATCGGCGTGTTCCTATTGAAGAGAACTTCGACTTTCATTTACATCACTTTAGCTAAAAAACAACTTATCTCGGGTTCACTTTTTATGACGCATTATATCGTATCGATTTGAACGCGAAACTTAGAAAAATCATATATTTCTCATATGAAATCGGATTTGAGCGTTCTTTATATCCACTGAATTGTCATCACGTCTACTACAACTTTCGTTAAGATTATTTATCCTAAATAGTATTTTATTTTTAAAGTTTTTTTTATCGTTTAACGATAAATTTTTTATTGAGGTTTTCTACAAATATTATATACAAATTATATTTATCCACATAATGTGTATACAGGAAATATTCATTTTCTCGAAACAGGTATGAGGAAAAATTACCCTAATCAATAATTTTAATTTTTCGTTAAAATATATAATTATTATTATACTCTAAACGTCAGGCCCGAAATCGGGGCATTACGATTTATGATAGAGGCTTTATTGATACTATTGTGTGTCATGTATACCCCTTTATGAGATGCATTGTTTTTTGTAAATGTGCTGTAAGGTTACGACACGCAATACATGTCGTCTTCCAATTATGGTAGGCTTTAATGACATTTATATGTGTGTCATATGTACCCTTTTATGGCACACAATGCGTGTGTCATTGAAGGGTAACTTTCTAGTCGCGTCAGGATCTTTAACCTTTGGTATAATAGATATGAAGGAGGCCTTACATCTTCTACTAATTTCCCACATGGATTCCAAATGTTTTACAACTATAACAAGGTCCCATTGTACAATTATTTTGGAGATGATAATATGAATGGATAAAATACAATAGAGATTTTATTTAGTTCTTCTTTTCACACATGCAAGAAAAACAACAAAATAAAGACAGTTTTATAGATTGCATCTATCACCTACATAATTTCTCCATAAATGACTAGAGCTCTCATTTGCTACATTTTATTGCTAGCTTTATTTCTACCTTTATAGCCATTATTTATTTTGTAGGTTAGAAGAACAAGAAATAGAAGCATAATAATCAAGGGTCTTATGTCTACCTTCTCAAATAGTGGAGGGTTCAACTTCGATCCCATAACAAATTTCTCCATAGTATCATGCAAGTTTATTTGTTTTGCTAACAAGGATTGCCTAAGGTATGATATAAATACATTGTCGTAAGGTATTTGCATTGTGAAAGCACCACGAATTTGAATACGAATTAATATAGTCAGTTTTCAACAAACATAAACAAAAGGTCTTAGACACATGAAATCCATTATTCCAACACAGCACACACACAAACCCTAATTTGGTTTATTAGGTGCAACCTCTTTTGACATTTTTGCACTCCACAAGAAAAGACATTCCCAAAAGGCATTTTTCTTCCATAAAAGCTTTAGAACCTTTTGGTTCATCTCTAGAATAAACTTTTAATTATAGCTGGCACAGACCAATCTAATCTTTTTTTAATTCCACAAGCAGACAAAATTCTTTAAAAGGTCAATGCATTCATCTTTAAAATCTATTTTCTAGGCTAGAAACTCATATACCCATGATTTATGCACCTTTATTTTATTATACTCTAATCAAACAATTATCTTGAAGTTCTTAGACTCCATCTCTAGCAGCTTATATGCTGGCTTTCTTTATGTCAATTTTTTAAATCTTTGTTCCCCAAGTTGGATTTTTCTACTCAAGATTTTTGTTTTTATGTGGGTATCATAGTCAGTGAAGGTTGGCTAATTCACATGTATAACTAAATAGTTTAATCATAATAATATAATTAATTAATTATCCAATTAAAATTTTATAAAATTACTACAAATACGCGTGATAACTTCTTGTATCACAGTGTTTAAGGGCATGCTAGATGAGCGTCTTTATTGCAATCCATGTTTGACGATCGAAAACTGTATATAGCTCCGGATCAACGTCAACTTATTTATTATTATTTTTTGAACGGAAAGGAACGTCAACTTATTTAAACCAAGTTCACAAACTTTTTTTTTGGGGTTGATCATTTGTAAATTAATTATTATGTGGCTGAGATGTGGTTATTGGGTAATGCCAGTAATTTTTAATTCTTTAAGAAATGTTTTCTCGAGACGACTGCGATTAGGTTGAAGATCAACCCAGTTAAAAGATACAATTATATAAATGACCAAGCTCGATAATATTCACGATTTAATTTATTTATAAGAGAAAAAATTAGCAAAATTATCAATCACAAATCGAAGAACGTTAAATAAAAAACATACCAAATATTACTCTGTTAGTTCGCGTATATATAAGTTTTACAATGTGGTTTAATAGGCTATGTAGTTTTGACATGATGCATGCGCAGTTGACACTAAATCTGAAATTTTTTGAAATGCTAAAAAAGAAAGAACTGAACAAAAGAAACGATTTTTACCATTTTTACTGCCCTAAGAGAATAATATTAAAAACAAAAGGAATAAAAGTGGGAAAAACCCCACAAAGTTTTCACAAACCCATACTTCCCTAGCTAGTAGTACTTGAGATGATGATGTTGAGGAAGATCATGATGATGACAATGATGACGAAAGTTCATCTTCCATAGTTGGTGCATTAATGATTAGTAGTACATACTTTTTTCTACTTTGGTTTCATCAACAAAAAAGTTGAGATTGTTGTCAATGTTACTGGTGCTAATGAGCTGTTTGAACTCCTCAAGACTGGAATCTAATGAAGAATCCTCATAATACCCTTTTTCCTTATCATAATGCCCACCAAATTCCTTGTAAGAATCACTCAAGTTGTTACGATGATTATCATACACACCAACAGTACTACGATACTCATAATGGCAGCTCCCATCGGAATTAGAACTGCAACTAGCTTGATCACCTCCAAAGAAGACAAGGGTAGAACTGTCTTTTACCCCCTGCTGGTAAGTCTCCGCGGAAACCAAACCGAGAAATCCATGATCTTGTGATTGGAGAGCTGGATGTTGACGATTAGCAGCATTAATTCTAGGGCTAGATGGGATAGATAAGGTTTGATCATGGTAGCTAGAAGTATTTGTACTGTACAAATATGATGGAGACGATGATATTGATGATGATAATGGAGCATTAACATTGATATTACAATTTTGAAAAATCGATTTTGATGGGTAGCTGTAGTTTGTTGAAGAACTGAAAGATTGAAGATGTTGAAGAGGTTTTCTAAGTTCGGGTAGGGTGATTAAGCTGTTCATCATCTTCTTCTTCAGCTTTGTGTTCCAGTAGTTCTTGATATCATTGTCTGTTCTTCCTGGTAACTGTGCTGCCATTATTGACCACCTGCACATTAAAGTTATTCAAACTTCTAGATTTCTGCATATATATTCACATCTGAGATATCTTGACAAAAATCTCCATTTTTGCTTCCTAAATACCATAAAATCGACCTTAATACAGAATCTTGAAAGAGAAAATGTACCTGCTACCAATGCTAGCATAGAGGGCACAGATAACTTTATCTTCATCATCAGAAAATTCGCCATGTTTAATGTTTGGTCTCAGATAGTTCAACCATCTCAATCTGCAGCTCTTTCCACATCGTCTAAGGCCTGTGTAGGTTTCCAAGTCAAGAAACATGTTAAAGTAACAACACAAAGGTGATCATGTGTGGATTCGAGTGACCTTAAATTAAAAAAAGTATCGTTTTAGAAACTCCTTGCTTATAAATACAAAGATTAGCGATTTGAATTAATACCTGCTTTTTGTGGGAGAGCGATCCAGTTGCCACCAGTGCCATGCGTTTCTATGTAGTCTTTAAGCTTTCTATCTTCTTCAGGTGACCATGGCCCTTTCTTCACGTTTGCCTTGTCACAACATGGAGCCCTTCCCATGTCTCTCTATGTGTTTCTCTTTTTCTTGCTTTTAACTTTGTGTTCGTAAAATGAGATGGAGAAAAGGGATTGAAAGTTGTGGGGGAAATGAAGGTTGGATTTATTAAGAAGACGACCTGAGAAATCAACTGTTTTGTTCTATTCAAAGAGAGGGGGAGAGAGATATAGAGGTACAGAAGTCAAAAGACAAGTACTTTATTAATTCACAATAGGCAGTTTTTTTCTCATCAAATATTTAAACCGTGCCTTTATAAACAATCAAGCATAAATTTACAAAATATATGTCATTCAAACTTATTAAATATCAAGAAGTGATTAATGACATAAATTTATAAATTTATGTCATGCAAACCATTTGTATTTAAATAAAAACGAAAAATAATTAATGTAATAAGGACCAGTTCTTCGTAAGATCTTAGTTTTTTTTAGTTGTTTTTTAACGTTTATATAATTAATTATAAAATATAATATATCAACAAGCTTGAGCCTTTATTTACGTGAGGTGTCTTCTTTATTGTCCTATTTTCTCAATGGATCCAAAGTCTTTGCCCTAATAATAGAATACAATTCATGTACGAAAATGATGGCCATTTTTTAATTCAAAAAAGTTGATAGTCACTTCTCACTTCAATTTTTTTTTCTTTGTTTCCTCTATAATGTTTCTTTATAAAGAGGAAGAACCAAGTCAACGTGGGCGTTGAAATTGATATTTCATTTTTGAAGAGCAAGTAGTAATGGGATAAAAAAAACTAAGATGAAAATAGAGGCAAATTTATGTCTTTAAAAAAAGAAATTAGTTACATATGGTATAATGTTGTAACAAAGAAAAGAAGAGAAGAGAAAAGAAAGTAAGGAGAGAAAAGAAGATAAAAGAAAGGAAAAAAAAATTGTTCTTTCATTTGTGTTCCCAAGTTGGAGAAAATGGAAGGAAAGTTAAACATTTTATTCTTTCTTTTCAAATCCTCCCAAATCGGGAGGAAAGTTAGGAGGGAAAGTTTTTCTTCCATTTCCTTCCACTTCCTTCCTTTAATGAAACTCGGGAGCACCATTCTCTCTTACTTTCCCCTCATTTCCTCTCATTTCCTTTCTTTTCTCTCTTAAGTTGAACTCGGGAGCGGGGTGATAGAGTTGAGCCGTATGTGTGTGGGTGGGGGGTATATGGGCAATTGCCCAATTAATTTTGAGGCCCCAAATCAATTTCGATTGTTTATTGGGAGTTTTTATCGCCAATCCAAAGGTATTGAAGCGACTAAAATCAGTAACAACAATTGTTTTAAATGGAACCGAAAACGAATCAACTAAAATTTAAATAGCTGAGCGAAAAACGAAATAACAGAAATACAAAGAGGTAATTGTCTCAGTGGAATCAACGACCCCATTCATCCAATCATGTTGTACGCCTCATTGTTTGTTTGGAGTATTTAAAGCAACTATGTATCGTTTTATGATTTAACTTTTTATATGTATTCCATTCTCTATCTATGTAATAAAGTTTCTATACTTTAGACTCTATGCTTCTGGTATCCTGTTGTCTTTATGCAATTGTGGTTGATAATTACACGAAAGAAGCTATTTGCATATTGAATATCAAATTTTCTTTTGTTTTGATGTTTCATAAGTACATTTTGATGGTGAACCTTTCCATGCACACCATGTGTTTGATTATTGTGAGAGTACCTTCTATGGCATATTGGATTTGTACTAATATTTAATTAGTTAAATCTTTAAATTACTCTAATGGTGGTGTGAGTTTTCTTTGTGTTGAAAAACATCAATTAATATATGCATTGGCACCACAAATCATGTTTTTATCCCTACATAGACCTAAGCTCTTTGTGTGTACATGGAAATATTTTCATTTTGATGTGCAACAAAATCATGTTTCATTGCTTAAAGAGGTTAAGCATTTGTGTTTTTTCATACTGCAATGTTGTAATCTTGAATTGTACAAACAATCGACAAGTCTTGAAGATCCTAAATGTAAAATATATGCAACTACATACCCTTTAGATATATTTTTTCAACCTTGATCATTTAAAGCTCAATCGATATTAACATTTACACTATTAACTAATTGAAGCTTAAAACCGATTTTCTTTTCAATAGTAAGTTTTATATTTTCTTCATTCATTTTACTATTTCATACATTAATTTTAATAATATTTTTAAGGGCCTTAATTTATTTTATTTATTTATTTTTTTTAGACCTCAAATCGGCTAGGATCGAACGTGGTTGCTTCCAATGTTTACGTGTCTTGAATAATTTTTGTACTACTGGTAAATTTTGTAAACTTTACTTTTCAGTTTTATTATAATCACATCTTTTAATTAAATTGTATGTTTTAAAAATTAGTTAGTATGATGGGTAATGGGTTGCTTGTAACTATGATTTTGCTTAAATAAGTAATATGAATAGTTGTTTTGCTCATGATCATATGCAATTAATCATACTTAGCTAGATTCAAATTATATTGTCGGTTAAATTGACGCAAAGAAGAAATATTGGATTGATAGTAACCATATGACTTTGCTGACTACATAATTATAACATTTACTCATCAAGTCATATCTACCCTAATAAATGAAAATATTATTGTCACTTGTCATTCTCTCATTTATTTGGCCACATGTCATTTTATCATAATTTTAAAATATATTTATTTTCCACTTGTCAATTACTTCATTATTCATTTCCACTATATCATTAATTTAGTTTCCATAAATTAAACCTACTATAATAACTATTAATTTCAAATTTTAAATTTCAAATTTCAATTTCAAATAAATTTACACTTTAAACATTTGTATTTAACATTTTATTATAATAAATCGTTTAGTACACGGGTCTAACAATTAAACACATAACTTTAATTAATTTATTTTTTGCATGTTTTTTTATTTTATAATTTTCGCTTATTTCATATTTCAAATTTAAATAAACTTTTCATTTAATCGCTCCTGTTTAACATTATGTTTTAATTAACCCGTATAATATACGGGTTTCACAACTAGTATGGAACTATATCAATAACACTCAGCTACAATTGTGCTAATGTAATAAATACACTCAGCTACGAATGATCCTTATGGTTTGGGGTAATTTGCGTGTATGGTCTTTAACTTATTTTTGTAACTCGGATGGTCACTACTATTTGTTTTTGTTGCGCGATTGGTCTCTACTGTTTATTTGTGTTATGCACTTGGTCTCTGTCTTACCTAAAAAGATTATTATTTAAATGAAGAAAAATTATGGGTATGTAAGGTAAGGTGAAGGAGATGTAGTTGGAGGTGTGTTTATTTAAATAAATTAAAAAATAAAGGGCAAAGTAGCATTTTTAGGTAATACATGGACCAATCGCGTTACAAAAATAAATAGTACGGACCTTCCGAATTAAAAAATTAAGTTATGGATCAAACGCGCAAATTACCTTAAACCATAGAGACCATTCGTGTAATTTACTCAAAAAAGATTAAAGATGAAATTTTGTTGAGAAAAGAGGTTGACATTAACATTCTAAATACGATGTCAAATCCATTCAGTATTTTGGAGTAACTAAATGAAAAACAGTTATGGATAGATGATGAAAAAGTAAAGGGTAAATTACATCAATCGTCCCTCATGCACATGTCAGAAAACGTGTTTAGTCTCTATTTTCAAAAATTAACTCGGACAGTCCCTCGTTTCATTTAAAATTGCACGATTCATCCCTATTTACATAAAATGACTATTTTGCCCATAATAATTTCTTTTTTCATTTACATTTATTTATATATAATTTTTTATTATAAAATAAGAATAAAACAAATACCCCCACCCTTCCCCCTTCCATTTCCCAACCTATTCTACATTCGTCTCCTTCTTTCCCACTCGATCCCGATGCCAATGAAAACCCCATCACTACCACCTTAACCAACCCTGCCATCATCACTATCATCTCTAACCATTAAAACCTACAAAAAAAATCGACCATAGCCACCATATTCTCCACATATTACCCACCCTATGAAGAATCCATCAAAACAAAATCAAAATCAAGCGGGACACCCATGGTGGAGAATTTTCCAGATTTGTCAAGTTTATACATGTTGGGGTTGCTTTCTTCATAGAGATTTAACAAAAGAATATACCTAACTGACCATAGCTTTATGTGATTTGCCAAATTTCATGACGAAAAATTGAGTTTCGAGATTTCGTCTGTACTAAGCCCTAATTTATTCTTGATATGATGTGATGAACCATCAAATTTCTTTAACGGGAGAGGGAAATCCATGGTGGTTATTTTCTAGATTTGGTAAACTTATATCTGCCTAAAGGCTGAACTAATACAAGTGTGTGTTTCCAGAAGATCCATCGAAACAAGATCAAACCTAACCCACCTGAAACTAAAAATCAAAATCAATTTTGGAAGGATGGAGAAGGGGGGACGAGGGAATGGAGATAAGCTGCTCAGTGAAACAATTGGGAAGGGCAGCTGTCGGAGAATAAACCTTCACCCATTTTCTTCGATCTCATATTTCCCTCTCATTGGAAACATAAAATTTTGATGGTGTGTTCGTGGTGTTGTTGGAAGGGTGTTCATTAGATGGAGTGTAGAGGTGGGAAAAGATGATCTAGACACCATAACCTTCCTCCTTTCCATCAACCTGAACGCCGAAACTACCTCCATGTCTATCGGAATTCGTTGATCTAAATGTCATCGAAATATTAGAGAATGAGGGTCTGATGTGTCATCGGAATACTAGAATGTGTGGGTTAGGTTTAATGAGATAGCAGATAAATAATAGGAAGGACCATTTTTTTAAAGATAATTTATAATTAATAATACTAAATAAGTCAAAATAATTGGAAAATAAATAAATAAAGGACATTATGGTCATTTCAGATCTAGTATGGACTAAATTAGCAACAAAACCACGTATTAGCGACGGAGTGTGCAACTTTTAAACAAACAAGAGACGGTCAAAGTTAATTTTTGAAAATAGGGACTAAACACGCTTTCTGACATATGCACGAGGGAGGATTGGTGTAATTTACCCTAAAGTAAAATTGCCTAATTTCCAAAATATAAGTTCAAAAATCTTGATAAGTAGTTAGTGTATGTATTTTTATTAAATGACCTCTTGCATTATCTATTAATGTATTGACTTTTTTGTATCAAGAATGATGGTACATAAAACAAAATAAATTAGCTGAAAAGAAAAGATTTAGGAATTTAATTGATCATAGTCCGAAATAAAAACTTTTGAAATCCATTACCTATCTCCAAATTGTCATTTTAGGTATTATGCTTATTGTAGAAACTGTAACACCCAAAAATTCATAGTAAAATTTTATTGTTAAAACAATAAACCATACAAACGAGTTATTCTAAAACCGATCAAATTGAATATATTATTTAAACATCAAAGTAAATATCGTAAATTGTCAATGCGGAAAACTCTGATGGATGCGGTGCAGTCACGACAGGCTCTTCCTTTTCATACCGGAAGTACCTGAAACCATAAAGATAAAATCGTAAGCACAAAGTTTAATGTGTAACATCCATAAAAATCAAGCCAATTTAAAACTTTTTAAATCATTCAAAAACCAATAATTATTACAAACATGTTTTCAAAATGGTTTAATGTTAGAGTTTCCCAGAATCAAATCAAAAAAACATAAGGAGGTGCACGATCACGCCTTCGACTTCTCGCGGTCATCAGAAGTACTTGAAACAAAATCAATAACTATAAGCCCGAAGCTTAGTGAGTTTCCCCAAAATACCAACGTCATACAATAATAATAATATCATGTAAACAAACAACATTCATAATGAGCTTTCAGCCAGACTGGACCGCCTCGTAGGCCTTAAGTCTATTTGAACCGTTCTCCGAGCCTTTGGCACGTATGTACCGCCTCTCAGGGCCTTCAACCTATCTGGACCGCTTGTCGGGCCTTCGGCCGGACTAATATGCCCTACCACGTCTGTAGTATATCTAGTTTGCCCAAGGTGTGTTGGCCTTCAGCACAAAGCAGCTCCGCCTCAACCCAACCCCAATCAAACAATCATGTGCACATAAATATCATACGCCAGCATGACTATAACAGTCAAACCGATCTAACAGATCACTAATCATAGCAGCATCCTATAACCAGGATACCGACCTAAGCGGTCACTAACATAGCATTATCCTACATAGGAGGATACCAACCTAACCGGTCACTAAACATATCACCATCTTAACTACTAGGATGTAAATCAATAAACATATCATGCAAATAACCCAGATACAAATCTGAAAAGGGTCGGAATTGGTGACTTCAACCCTGTTAGTATAGTGAGGACAACTCACCTCACAAGTAGCTCGAAATGATAATGTCAAACTCCTCCAAATACAGCTCCAACTCCAACACCTACATCCACCAATGATCCACTCCCATAAATTCCCAAATTACTAAAATACCCCCTGAAGTCAAATTGGTCAACCCTTGGTCAAATTCAATGTCAACAGTCAAGGTTAATAGTCCATGTTGGCCTAACTTGTCGAGTCCTTCCAGAACTATAGAATTCATGAAAAACCTGATTTACTCACCAAGTTTCCAGGAAACTCGTCAAGCCCATGCATGTCCAAATGTTAGGAAAACCCTAAATGACTCATTGAGTCACCTTACTGACTCGTCAGGTCCACGCAGAAACCCACCACAACGAATCTTCATCCGACTCATCAAGTTGACAATGCGCAACTCGTCGAGTCCCTTTAGTCCATTTCTCATTCAGACATTTTTAAGCTACCCCAACGCTCCAAAATGCAGATCTAACCTCCTAGGGCATGATTTCCATGTAAAGTTGCAAACTTTACGTACATGCATGGTCGTAGATGCCAAAACCAAGTTAAAGGAAAGGTTTGACCTAAATAGAAGGCCCAAGCTTGCTAAATTTGAGAACCTTATGGCTATAGGGACTTAGAGGAATCCAGATATGAAGTTGCAACTTCAGAACATGCCTAATACCTGAAATAACCCTTAATCTACTAGAAAATGGCCCTAAGCATTTGTATGAAGGTTCTAGCCAAATATAAGTCAAGGTAACAACTTGTTAGATACAAAATGATGCCAAGATGAGGTAGATTCAGATCCACAAACTTCTCTTTGCTCCAAGCTCCTTAGACTTCACGCCTTCTTCACAAAAACCACCTTCTAAGCTTCTTTAGACACAAAAATGGAGAGTATTCGAGATTAGTGTTTTCTTAGCTCAAGAGAGACGGTAAGGTAAGTTGATGGAGGCTAATGACCCTTTAAATAGGGTGAAAAACCCTCGAAATTAGGGTTTCATTGTCCAGCTCCTACTCGTCGAGTTGGGGTCCTCCAACTCGTTGAGTAGACCCCTTAATTGCACGCGGTCTGAATCGTTTCTACACGACGAGTTGGGGCATGCAACTCGTCAAGTAGGTCTAAGAACATAACTAAAACTTTAAACTTTATACCTGGGAGTCGGAATGCTAAACTTTAAACTAAGCTCCTCCGGGAGATCCAGTCTATACATCACCTTGCCAACCATGGCAACGATGTGGAATGGTCCAATGTATCGGGGACCCAATTTCCCCCTCTTCCTGAAGCAAATCACACCCTTCTATGGTTAGACCTTCAGTAATACCATGTCTCCCACTTGGAACTCCAACTCAGATCGGTGCCTGTCGGCGTAGCTCTTCTGCCGACTCTGAGTGGTCTGGCAGCCTTTGTCTGATCTGTTGAATCCTCTTAGTAGTTTTCAGCACTACATATGTCTGTCCTATCATGTTGTGACTGATCTCACTCCAACAAACTGGGGTGCGACATCTCCGTCCACACAATAGCTCATATGGTGGGGCACCAATACTGGAAAGAAAGTTGTTGTTGTTGGATAACTCTTAAAAGGGTAGGTAAGAGTCCCAACTCCCATCGAAGTCAGTAACGCATGATCTCAGCATATACTCGAGAGTTTGTTTGGTCCGCTAACTCTAGTCGTCTGTCTGTGGATGATAGGTTGTACTGAAGTGCAGCTGCGTGCCCAGTTCCTCGTGGAACTTCTGCTAGAAATGAGAGGTCAATTGAACATCGCAGTCTGAGACAATAGAGACCAGCACCCCATGGCAGGCTACGATCTCAAGGATATATAAGTTGGCCAGCTTCTAGGTCGATGAACTCTCCCGTATACCTAAAAAGTGGGTGCTCTTTGTCAATCGATCCACGATGACCCATATAGCATCATATCCATCGTGATCTACTCCCATTTCCACATGGGAATCTCCAGAGACTGTAGCTGACCATGCGGCCTCTGATGTTCGGCCTTGACCATTCGGCAGGTCAAGCACCTCGCAACATACCATGCAATCTCCCTCTTCATGCATGACCACCACTAACTCGATCACAAATCCTAGTACATCTTGGTGGCCCCCGGGTGAATAGAGAAGCGAGACTTATGAGCCTCCTCCAGAACAATCTGTCTGACCCCACCAGACATCGCAACCCAAACCCGACCATAATGGGTCAATAATCCCCGGCTATCCTGAAACAAAATCAATAACTATAAGCTCGAAGCTTAATGAGTTTCCCCAAAATTCCAATGCCATACAATCATACTCATATGATGTAAACAAACAGCATGCATAATGAGCCTTTCACCTGAATGGACCGCTTTGCAGGTCTTCAATCTATCTGGACCGCTCTCCGCGCCTTCAGCACATCTGTACCACCTCTCAGCGCCTTCAGCCTATCCGGACCACTCGTCGGGCATTCGGCCTGACTAATATGCTCTCCCGAGTCTATAGTATATCCGATCCGCCCAGGATATGTTGACCTTCATCACAAAGCAAGTCTGCCTCAACCCAACCCCAATAAAACAATCATGTGCACATAACTATCATACGCTAGCATGAATATAACAGTCAAACCGATCTAACAGACTAATCATGGCAACATCCTATAACCAGGATACCGACCTAACCGGTCACTAACATAGCATTATCCTATATACCAGGATATCGATCTAACCGGTAACTAAGCATACCACCATCGTAACTACCAGGATGTAAATCAATAAACATATCATTCAAATAACCTGGATACAAATCTGAAAAGGGTCGGTATTGGTGCCTTTGACCCTGTTAGTATAGTGAGAACAACTCATGTCACACTCACGAACCAGACGGCGGAAACGCCTAAGGGCTCGACTGACTTTAACTTGGGATATCATCATGATGTATATAATTGAAACAAGACAACACTATCATCATACATGTCACAATACAACCAACATTGTTTACATCAAGTATAGTATTACAAAATTACATTTCCAAAACATTCAATGTATGATGATTAACAGTGCACAAAATAAAATCCACATACTCTTATTGATTCTTCCGCTTAACGATTCCCTAAGAATACAAGTTATTTTTCGAAAACGGTCAACATGTATAATGTTGGTGAGTTCATAAGCATGTTTGAATGAAAGACTTTGTATTGTTCGTAAAACACCAGAAAATCCGATATTTTCTATAAAATAGTTTAAAAGTGATGTATCAAATCAAGTATTAAAAGCATGTGTGGTTTCCATTGTAGAAAATATGTATGAATATGTAACCCAGAAAATTCTGTATTTTTCTAGTTGTAAGTAGAAGGTAGCGTATAAATGTATTTTTTCCAGAAAATCCGATATTTTCTGATTATAAAAGTATCGTGGTCTTAAAACCCCAAGACCATGTAATAGTGTATGCATGTTTTTTATCGTCACGATTTGTATTTGTATTCCATAACGTTATGATAGTATTGATCTCTATGTAAGTTGTTTTAACCATACTTGATTATGACGAATTCGCCTATCGTGGCGTGCTTTCAGGCGTCGGCTTCATTAAGGTAAGGTTTGTCACCCTAGACTGGCCTAGTCTAACTATAGCGAACAACTCAGGTGTGGGGAGTCACCCCATATAGATCTATACACAAACGCATAATGTTTTCATGTTCTCACTGGATCCTTAATTGTTTTCATGTGAGTATTGAATTACACTATGCATAATGTTTTTGTGTATGTATTAATATTTGCAAAACCCAGAGAAAGTATGTATATGAATGTATGAGGCCTAACAGACATGAAAAAGGGCAGCTACGGCCCATTAAACATGTACGTTATTTCTGGGCTCGATAAGCATGCAAAAGGACACTTAAGGCCCACTAAGCATGTGATGTATAGTTCAGGCCCAATAAACATGTAAATGAACCACTAAGGCCCAATAAACATGTAATGTATAATCCATGCCCAATAAGCATGTAAATGGACCACTAAGGCCCAAAAACATGTAATGTATAATCCAGGCCCAATAAGCATGTAAATGGACCACTAAGGCCCAACAAACATGTAATGTATAATCCAGACCCAATAAGCATGTGAATGGATCACGAAGGCCCAATAAACATGTAATGTGGGTATTAGGCCCAATAAACGTGGAATCAATGTATTTTGTTTGTTATAACGTTGTTCATTTTAGCTTGATAGTTTACCAAAATGATGAAAAATACCAACTTTTTGTAATAATGACATTTTTAGCCCGGTTTGGTTAAAAATAACATTTTTGGCCCAATATTATGAAAATTGACATCTTCTGCCCAATTATCTATAAATTGACATTTTTGGCCCAAGTATATATATATTGATATTTTCGGCCCATTATTGTAAAAAATTACATTTTCAGCCCATTTTAGATAAAAATGACATTTTCGGCCCAAGTTTTGTGAAAAGAACATTTTAGGCCCAAATTCAAATAAAGTGTCATTTTCATCCCATAAAACCGTAAATTTACATTTTTGGCTCAAATTCGTATTAAATGACATTTTAGTCTATAAAAACCATAAATTTACAACTTGAACCCAATAAAACCGTGAAGGCCTATATTATGGCCCATTATGAGAAAAATTACACTTTTGGCCCTTTTTAAAACTATGAATATCATAAATATCCATTTTTATAATAAAATGACTCTTTTGGCCCTTGTAAAACTGTAAATGTCAAAAAAGTCTTATCTTTTGTTTATTTGTCAAAATGGTCCTTTTACAAGATTTTGTGTAGTTTTTCAACAACCTTCACATGTTTAACACTTTCAACTTCATAATATGTTGTATAAGGTGTTTTAGTTTACAAATATCACTAAGTTTTGTTAGATTTTTCGATATTTATGAAGTTTTATCACATAGTCACAACACATATCATAGAAAACTCACATATACATGCACAAATACATAGATCTACACAAAAGCAAGTTGTATCCTCCCTCAAAACAAAGTAAAACCGAAAATAAGGAGGTATGAACTCACATTGGGTTGTTGCTCTCAGTTTGATGAAGAGGTGGAAGGAGATGATGTGGTTTTTGGCCTTGAGTGCTTCTTTAGAAGAAGTTTCAAAACTTAGATGGTCCTAGGAAGCTAGAACACGAATAAAGCCATGTAAGGGAATATCCTTAGCTTAAAAATGGAAATCAATAACTTATGTATAATGGTTACCAAGTGGGTGATACTTATTAAAGAACACTTGGGATCACACCAAAGATCACAAAAAATAGCAATGATGGAGGAGGGAGATCTTCTTGTGTTTGAGAGAGAAGGAATATAAGTGAGACAAATTGAAATGGAGAGTCATAGAAGAGAGGTTCTTCGGCCAAGATTTAGAGATGGAAGAGAGATAAGTGATGAGGTGATGTTCCATTGAAATCCACCATGCAAAAATGATGTGTCACATGCTAGATTTAATCCCCTTTTCTCTTTTTTTTTTGTAAATTTATTGGGCTAAGAGGAATGAAAATGAAATGGTTTTGGGCCCATTCTTGGCTTTTGTTCGAATTTTATGAAGCCCAATAATATCTTTCGGCCCATTGGGCCCTTATGAGGGTTTACGGCCCAATGAAGCCCAATTAAAAGGTTTCACAGCCCATTAGGGCAAATGAAATCATTTTTGGCCCATTATGGCCCATTAGAGATAAGATGCATGATTCTAGGCCCACATAGCCCAAAATGCTAAAGTTTCATGAATGTGGGTCCAGTTAGAGCCCAATTAAGGTTCCTAGGCCCAAAATGGTCAAATTGAAAGTTTATTGGTCCATTAGGCCCAATAAGAGAATCCTAGTTCATATTAAACTGGAACCGGGATTTTTAGGGCTTTCAACCCATAGTTGACGATATGAGATGTATTGTATCAGATTTTGAACTTCACTTAGGAGTTTTGATTCAAATGGTTTATTTTGATTGAGCATACAATATGACATTCACTTAGAGTACGTGCCTTACAATAGTTGAATGTTTACATGAGAATAGAATTTCCTAGCTAAAATGCTAGTTGTGACAACTCACCTCACAAGTAACTCGTAATGATAATGTCAAACTCCTCCAAATACAACTCCAACTCCAACAACTATATCCACCAATGATCCACTCCCATAAATTCATAAATTACTAAAATACCCCCAGAAGTCAAATTCATCAACCCTTGGTCAAAGTCAAAGTCAACAGTCAAGGTCAACAGTCCATGTTGACCCAACTCGTCAATTGCAGTTCACTGACTCGTCGAGTTCTTCTAGAACTCGAGAATTCATGAAAACCCTAATTGACTCGCCGAGTTTCCAGGCAACTCGTCGAGTCTATGCGTGTTCAAATGTCGAGACCCTAACTGACTCGTCGAGTCACCTTATTGACTCGCCAAGTCCATACAGAAACCCACCACATAAAATCTTCATCCGACTCGTCGAGTTGACCATTAAACTCGTCGAGTCCTTTAAGTTTATTTCTCATTTACATGTTTTTAAGTTACTCTAAAGCTCCAAAATGCAGATCTAACCTCCTAGGGCATGATTTCCATGTAAAGTTGCAAACTTTACGTACATGTATGGTCCTAGATGCCAAAACCAAGTTAAAGGAAAGGTTTAACCCAAAGATAATGGTCCAAGCTTGCTAAATGTAACAACCTTATGGCTATAGGAACTTAGAGGAGTCCAGATCTGAAGTTGCGACTTTAGATCATGCCCAATACCCGAAATAACCCTCAATCCTTTAGAAAATGGCCCTAAGAATTTGTATGAAGAGATCTAGCCAAATATAAGTCAAGGTAACAACATGTTAACTTCAAAATGATGCCAAGATGAAGTACAGTCAGATCCACAAACTTCTCTTTGCTCCAAGCTCCTTAGACTTCAAGCCTTCTTCATAAAAACCACCTTCCAAGCTTCTTTAGACACAAAAATGGAGGGTATTCGAGATTAGGGTTTTCTAAGTTCAAGAAGTCAGGTAAGGGAGGCTAATCAACCTTTAAATAGGGTAAAAAAAACCTTGGAAATCAAGGTTTGTCCACTTCCTACTCGTCAAGTTGGGGTCCTCCAACTCATCGAGTAGACCCCTTAATTGCACGCGGTCTGAATCGTTTCTACACGACAAGTTGGGGCATCCAACTCGTCGAGTGGGTCTAAGAACATGCTTAAACTTTAAATTTTATACCTGCGAGTTGAGATGTTACATAGTGAATTCCCCAAAATACTACATACTGCACATATAATAGAGATTGTTATGTGCCAAGCATAATCTTTCCATTATTCCATGAGTCGTATCTGTTGGATTAGTGTCTAAGCCCGTAACTATATTTGATAAGTACTTGACCCGATTTTGCATGGTCCTTTTGGGTTGCCTTCACCAAAGCATCCTGACAAGATGATTTATGGAGAAAGAGAGAGAGAGAGAGGTTATTATGGTTTATTAATATATTATATGAATAATATATTAATGGAGAAATCATATAGTTTAATTAATATTAGTCAAGAATTAATATTGTGGCTAAAAGAGATTAATTAAATAAAGGGGACTGGAATTGTCAATTTTGTGATAGTTGATTTTGGGTTGTGGATCTTCCTAGATATATGGGGGACGAAACTAGGAGTGGAAGCCCACTCTAATTTCGTCCAAGTAGTCCTTATTCCAGAAGGTTCTCAAGCTACTTAGGGCCTAAATCATCAAATTAGGGTTTTGACTAAACCTTAGCAACACAAGTATATAAGGACCCCTAGGGCTAGAAAAATTAGCCACTTGATCCCTTGGAAGCTTGGAGCCAGTTTTTGACCCTCATCCTCTTTCCTAAACATCATCCTCTTGCTTGTGGTGTTTGTAAGCCATTAGAGGTGTTACACTTGTGACACTAAGCTTCTTGAAGATCAAAGGATTCTTGCAACTATTGAAAGGTATCATCTAAACTTGTTATAATGTAGATCTCGTTTTAATAGTATGCTAGATTAGGGTTTCTAGTCTTGGATGAATTCCATATACAATAGAGAGGCCTAGATCCAAGCATTTAGGGTTTTGCATGAGCACATAAAATTGTTCTTTTCTATATAACCCATCAATACCATGGTCTTTCCTTGCCAGACCGGGGGGCTTATAGAAAAGTTTCAGGAGCCACCTCCTAGTATTTCATGCAAGTATCACAAAGATAACTAGCATAATATATATAATTGCCAAGGTCCAAACCCTGGTCTTGCATATATTTTTTCATAAGTCATATCTAGATCTTTCATATAAATGCCAAGGGATACCCCTGGTAATCCTATATAACATAAACCAGTGGGTGGGCATTAGTTCCTTTGACCCCTAAGCACGGTGAGGAGACCCACCTAAATCATAATTCTATCGAAAACATCACACAACGTCACACCGATCACAACCAACAGCTCTCACCACTGAAATATGGGTACAAAACACTTCCTAACAATTCACATAAGTCAAACCCTAACTCCTTCTAAAAATAGAGATTGACCAAAAGTCTACCCAAGCCAAAAGTAAATGTTTGAAGTCAAAGTCAACAACCCATAATATCAACTATTCATCCTCATGTCGTAACCAACCCTTGGTCACATCATGAGAGCTCACTCATTCCGGTTCTAACTCATCTCAGCTTAACTCAGCTAACTCAGACGTGAAAAGCCACGGGAGTTAACCTCACAACTTGAGCAACCTTCTCTCACGTCATGAGCTCCAATAAGCTTAACAGAACACGGGATTCAACCCTCACATCGTGAGACCCTATGTCGCATGTCGTAAGCACACTCTAAAGTCAAAATCCAACTATTTAAAGTACTTAATCCATTAAGCATTTTACTCTACCTTTCCAAAAGGTCTTATAACTCCATAATACACTTAAAATTTGATGCTTTATGTGCATGTATGTCCGATACATGTCTAGATCTCAATTGGGACCAAAAAATGAAGAAAGTATCATCCAACTTTCATGCAAGGTTCTAAAATCCAACCTTTCACTAGATTTGAACTGCATTACACTCTAAAGACCCTTATAACCCATAAAGTTGCCAACTCTATGGTTTCCATTCATTAAAACTTAGATCTAGCCACAATCAAAAATAAAGATGGAAGCTTTGACACTTATAAGAGTCCAGAAAAAATATGAGGTGATGATGATGATGATTCCTTGCAAGCCTCTTCAAAAGTTCACATTCTTCATATTTTTCTCTTCTTCTTCGAACAATAAATGCTTCAAAATGGCCAAGAATCAAGTAGAGGATGGAAGCTAGGGTTTTCTAAGGTGAAAGAGGGTTTGGAGGCTGACAATGAACCGAAAATAGGTTTAGAGGGACTTAAATATGAAGGAACCCCTAAACATTCATGGGCTTGGGATGCATCAGTTCTCATGCCGTGAGCCTCTATGCCTCACGTTATGAGACCAATCTGGAAAAAATCTTTTCATATTAGCCAATCTAACGTCGTGACCACTCCAAGGTCACGTTGTGAGGCTTCATTTCTTCCAAAATTTAACCTTTTGACTCCTTAAAACCCTAAATTAAGCCATCCCAAAAAACGGGTGTTACAACTCTCCCCCACTTAAATTTGATTTAATCCTCGAAATCACTCTTTACTACTTACCAAATATGCCAGACAACCTAGCCATCCTTTCACAACCTCTATAGGAACTGAGAAGTCGACTCATACAAATGATTGTTTTCCAATACTACAATCAAAAGCCAATTCTAAGAAGAACTCACATACCCTGAAGAATAATGAATCCTTGACCCACTAACTTGAACCAATGAAGAATAACCATCACTACTCTGCTTGGACGTCGGAAATCCAATACCTTGTCTGACTCCTCGATAGACAAACAATTCTAAAACATAGCAAATATAGCCCCATTTTGCAACCTAACCCGAATGAGATCCTTACAACCCTGAATTATCCTGCAGATATCGGAGAAAAGAATCTTGAACTTTTGTTGGCGCTTATAACCTTTCACTAGAAAACAAAGGCAATCCACAACGCGCGTCTTAACCATTGATGTCGCAACCAATGCAAAATTACATCTTGCTAACCAAACATTCACATTATCGATATACCAAAGATCTTTTGAGCTTCGAGCTCGTCTAACAATTATCTGAAGTGTCGGATTCCTGGCTGATCGCTGAAATCGAGTTCTTCTCAAATGGCTGTACCACAAGACTCTATCTAGGAGTCTATTTGGCAAAAGAAACTCTACCCTGCTTGTATATAAGGCTCCAACAGCCATCTTGTTCCAACCAAGGATCACATAACCAACCACTACAATGATGCAACATAACCTACTTTGCTCTAAATGAATGTTACATGCACAACTGTGGTCTTACATCACAACTGGTCACAAATGAACCATAACCTTTCTCAATCCCATGAATGTTGTGGCCTTCCCACAGTCTCGCAGCCCAACCTTCTCTGGTCTAATTCCACCTAGAGGAAACTACAAGCTTAATCGTAGCTCCTTAACATCCTTTTAACTGCTCATGGACCAAGTGAATACTACATACCACCCTATAGTCTTGCAACACTACTACACTATCTAGCAACCTAGTGAATGCTACGGCTACCCCACAGTCTTACAACACATATATTGTTATCTGCCAACCTAGTAAACACTATGGCGACCCTGTAGTCTTACAACACTTCTATTGCTACCTGCCAACCTGTAAAATCATGGGTCAAAGCCTCATTTGACTATACTCCATTCAATTATCCGGGTCATACTTCGAGTCCCCATGCATTTATCAGACATGAACAGGAAGAGAGGCTCTAACACAACCCACACATAAACCTAATCACATACCTGTCATGTTCCACCACTGATGTGCAAGGTAACTTGAATTCCCATTCCTTATGTAATCCCTTAGTCCAAACGGTGCTTCCCTACTTGGATTCAACTACGCTCTTCCAATCACAAAATGATAGTTTCCAATCTATCTCGCAACCTTACTACTCAATGTTTTCGACAACCTGAGCTTACAAGAACTAGCATTCCATTACTAGCCAATCTTGGAAAACACACACCTATCAATATTGAATAAATACTCCCTAAAATCTCAACGAGATCAACATTCTCGAGCACTTTCCACTGAATCCACTATATGTCCTTAGCGACTTATCGAATGATGAAGAACAACATCTCAATTATCTAAACGGGTACCCAACCAAATCAACGACCTACTTGCACTAGAGTAATTCCCATTCGAACCTACAACTGACCACACTTCGAAGGTATGAACTTGACAACTGATAGAGTAATTACCGATACCACCAAAGATCGAACTGACGGTTGGTCTTCTTTCACGTAAAGCTTGTTCTGATGGTGGTCGATTCTCCTACATCGAAATCCAAAACTTGATCACCCAAATATCCTCTAAGCATGGCTCTTGGTATGCAAAATGACATATGAAGATTCTCAAAGTAAAATGTCTAGACCATCATGAGGAAAACTCTAATTTCTAGGTGGAGACTTAGATAAACCACACATAGCGACTCACACACAACATAAAATCAAAAACGCAAATAATAACAACACGAACGAAAAATATAACACATGCCTGCGCCATCAACTAGTGGAACTTTAATCTCATCGGCATGTAACTACAATGCTCGGCTCCTCACCATAGAAACAGTCACTCGGTCCTCGCGACCATCAGTAATCCTCAGTGCTGCTGGAGCAAGTGCCCTCACTACTACCCTCATCAAATATGGATAGTCAGCCTTCTTATGGCCCACTTGGTTGTAGTGGAAACATAACGAACTCATTCCCTGGGGACAATCCCTATTGACATGACCAAGCCTGCCACTTGTAGCAACCCATACCCCTAGATCGACAAACCCTATTGTTCTTCTTCCCTCACGTGTTGCACTAACATCGGCCCTGCTGGCCTCTCACTCGTTGATCATAAATATTGGGTCTCTTCACAGGATCCCCAACTGCCTACACCTATTTTGGCTTCCTCTTCTCGAGGTGCTCCAAATCAATTTCCTTCTGTCGAGTTCTAGCTATCATGTCCTCCAAATTCCGACATGCTAAAAAGGTAACAAACTCCATGTTATTATCTTGTAGCATATTATGGTACCGAGTATTCTTAATCTCCTCAACTGCGGCATATTATGGAACTAAAAGAGCCATCTCCCTAAATTTGGCGGTGATCTCTACCATAGTCTCAGTTGTCTTGTGAAGGTCCTGAAACTCCCTCGCCAACCGATACAACTCGATAACTAGTGCAAACTCCACCCTAAATCAGGGCACAAACTCATCCCAATTTATCGTCTCAATAGCCTCGCCTCCCAAATCAAAGTTTACTTATTCCCACCAATTTTGCACTCCGTCTTTCAGAAGATAAGAAGCAAATGTAACATTCAACCCCTCGGGGAAGAAGCTCATCTGGAAAGTGTTCACCATATCCGTTAACCACCTCCTACTAGTAATGGGGTCCTTCTCCCTAAAGAACTCAAGGGCTCCATAAGCACTGAACTCGCGGATGGAAAGAGTGCAAGCTCCCTAAATAGCCATAATCTCAGTTCAAAATATGCCCAGACGCTCATTAAAAATCTTCATGAAACCTCCTAGACTGAACCGAAGATCACAAGAGTCTGCTCCAAAATAACACAAGTGATCTCTGATGAAATGAATTCCCATGTCTACTCATCCATCGGTTCAATGCCAGTACCTGAGCCTAAACTAGAACTTGAACCTCGTCCACGTGTGATCATCACCATTCTGAAAAGCAACCATATAAAAATAAGATCATACCTATAAAATTTCTCATCCTACAGGCTTCTTAGAATCTCTATGACCCTCATTGATTTTAGTAGGGATAAGCAAAAACTGAACCAAAAACCAAAAAACCGACATAACTAAAATCGAAAAACCGAAACCAAAGCAATAATCGACGATTTAGGTTTGAGTTTTACAAAAACAAAAAAATAACGGCTTAGTTCGGTTTTGACGTATAAAACCATCCATAAAAACCGAACCGACCCACATATATATTATTTATTATGTCTTAAACTTTTAATTTTAAACTTTAGACTTATTCCTTTTAGTACATTATGTTTATTTTCAACAAACATTTAATGGTGTTAAATTTTTATCTTTTGAACACTTTTATGATTTTAAAATATTATAATACGTACTCTTTAATCTAGTATATTTAAAGAAGATACAATACTATTTAGTATAACAAACTTTCATTGGTTTGAACCCAAAAACTAGAAAAAAAAAAATAGGAGCTCATTAACCCACAATTTAAACCGAAAACTCATAAACCTGACCTGGAAAACCAAAAAACCAAACCTATATGGGTTTGAAAACCGAAAAACCGACTTTCTACAATTTGGTTTGGTTTTAGCCAAAAACCGACCCAAACCGATCCATGCTCATCCCTAGATTCGAGTAAAGATCTTGTAATTTCAATAGTAGGGGCCGAATACTACTTTCCACACCTATCCATACTTTCCTCGAGAATCAATCCGAATCTTCTAAGTCATCTTCTTATAATGGTATTCCAAATACCCATTAAACATCGCATCCATACCCACTAAAATACTTCCTAGGCTCTCCTAGGTTCCTAACCTAACCCTACCATAAACTGCCAAAGGACTCCCACTTATGTCAGTTAACCACTTCATGAATATCATTACATGCAACAAAGCTCATTTAATCCTTTGCCTAACAGGCTCAACTCTACAATGATTGGACTCAGACAAGAATTACGCAACTTCCAACAACAAGAATCCTACAAAGCACAAAACAAACAACATTCGTGCAATAACACTCCAAGCCACAACCAATGATAGGACATCACAAGTTCACTTGCTACTACCATGCTAGGAACTTCTACTCTCACTGTCGGTTGCCTTATGCATGCAAATTATACACAACATATGATCAAATAAACTGTCGAATAAATGATTTTACCCTAGGACCACAACCAGACGAGGAACATGTAGTGAGAGTAGAATTTTCATTTTCAAAACAACAAACCATACAAACGAGTTGTGCTATAACCGATCAAAGTGAATGTATTATTTAAACTTCAGAATAAATATCATAAATTTCCAATACGAAAAACTCCAGTGGATATACCCACTAAAATACTTCCTAGGCTCTCCTAGGTTCCTAACCTAACCCTACCATAAACTGCCAAAGGACTCCCACTTATGTCAGTTAACCACTTCATGAATATCATTACATGCAACAAAGCTCAAATAATCCTTTGCCTAACAGGCTCAACTCTACAATGATTGGACTCAGACAAGAATTACGCAACTTCCAACAACAAGAATCCTACAAAGCACAAAACAAACAACATTCGTGCAATAACACTCCAAGCCACAACCAATGATAGGACATCACAAGTTCACTTGCTACTACCATGCTAGGAACTTCTACTCTCACTGTCGGTTGCCTTATGCATGCAAATTATACACAACATATGATCAAATAAACTGTCGAATAAATGATTTTACCCTAGGACCACAACCAGACGAGGAACATGTAGTGAGAGTAGAATTTTCATTTTCAAAACAACAAACCATACAAACGAGTTGTGCTATAACCGATCAAAGTGAATGTATTATTTAAACTTCAGAATAAATATCATAAATTTCCAATACGAAAAACTCCAGTGGATATATATATATATATATATATATATATATATATATATATATATATATATATATATATGTGTGTGTGTGTGTGTGAGAGACTTTTGTGTGTATAATTGTTTCCTTCAAACATTACTTGTTTAAAAATTTAACAAACAAACCTTCATTTAATATGTTTTCTAAATGGAATTGGCAAGTCAAGTGTGACTTGAAAGTAAAAATTCTGATATACTTAACAAATTGACAAAAGTAGGTTTCTTATTTACATTTGACTCTATTTTTCCTTAGCATGTTCAATTGTTCGATAATCTCTTATTAATTTATCATATCCATTAACAATCAAGCAATAATTTGATATATGATTATCATTTTTTTTGGAATGATAGAATTATATAAAATAGGCCCAAGGATAACCAGGAAGCTAACCGGGGCAAAAGTATAGAGTTCACAAGGTATAGATGTTCATGCAACAACTAAGAAAGGAAAGGTGCAACAGGAGTACTTCCAATGAGAACATCCATTCTAGTAAAATACTTTCATCCAAACACGTTTAACTATCGAGTTCTGATAAGATCTGGCACATTAATGTTGGTATAATCGTGCCGATGATAAATTTCATCAACAATTTCAGCATGCATGATGTCATTGTATACGTGTTACAAGCCATAACATTTTTGCCTTTAGGATTCCAATTATTGCATCTATTGAAAGTAAGCAGTTTTTGTTTTTAGTCAAGGAAAAGAAATACACTCAATTTCTTATCGCTTATATCATATACGTTGAATGGTTCTTGGTGATTCATGTTTACCATTTCCTATCAGATTGTTTTATTATTTTACATGATGATTAAGATATAAAATCGATAACTGTCGTACGGTCGGTTGTTGCTTTGGTCTTGAGATCATAGGGCGTTGAATCATGGCGGCTAAATTGTAGTATCTTTGCGGACAAGATGTAATAAAAGATACAATCCGATTTATGATCAAGTTACATTACTTTTACGTCAAAAGGTGTAACCATGAAATCAAAGTTGACTTTATTTGATTAAACTAAAACTCAGTAGATAAATTAATATAATGTTGTCATTTGTGTGATTAAAACGAATAATAATAGTCACCACTAGGCTTTATTGCATATAAGAAAACAATGCCACAATTGTTAGATGATCAACATCAACTAGTCAACCAATCGTTTTGTATGCACATGTGGCAAAACTTTATACTGTCCGTTTATATATACTTTAAAAAAGATAATAAATAAACTATTTTTTGATTATTATTGTAATTAATATAGTTGTTTTGAGACATAGGTGAAATTTTATATAATATATATATATATATATATATATATATATATATATATATATATATATATATATATATATATATATATAAAAGTAGGTTCGATCGAAAATGAATGATTAGGACAACATATACTGAAACTAATGATAATGTGACATGTGTCCATTTCATTATTCATAATTAATGTATTATGTAAGTTATTCATGTAATATTCTAAAGTGATGTGTTTGCATGTTTTCATTGATTTCAACATTTGTTGCCCTAACCATACATCATCCATATAACATTTATATATATATATATATATATATATATATATATATATATATATATATATATATATATATATATATATATATATATACACTAGCCGTCTACCCGCGCAAAGCGGCGGGCGGCAAATAATTTGATCTCTTTAGAGTTAAAATCATTTTGCATTCATTTCGAGAAATGAATATTAAATAATATCTATTTTTCAAGAGCATTACCATACCATATTAAGGGGGTGTTTGGCTAAGCTTTTTCTAAAACAACTTATTAGGTTCCACATCACTATAAGTTAAAAAAGTGTTTGGATTAATATAACTTATTCCGGTGGGGAACCTCTAATGCATTATTTTTTCATAAGTTACCCTACACTTACTTATTAACTTATAAGCTAATAAACTAATAAGCAATAAGTTTTTTGCCAAATACCCCCTAAATGGTTATTACTTCCATATTTACATACCCAAACCACTTGTACTGTTTATCGTTCTCTCTCTCTCTCTCTCTCTCTCTCTCTCTCTCTCTTTTCGTTTTCCTTAATTTTTTTATTAATTTAATGTCCTACTAAGTAAAATGTTAAAATATATAAATAATAGTTTATAAAAATAAACACTTACAATATCAGGTGTTGTGATTATATATATATATATATATATATATATATATATATATATATATATATATATATATATGTATATACTAGCCGTCTACCCGCGCAAAGCGGCGGGCGGCGAATAATTTGATCTTTTTAGAGTTAAAACCATTTTGCGTTCACTTCGAGAAATGAATATTAAATGATATCTATTTTTCAAGAGCATTACCATACCATATTAAGGGGGTGTTTGGCTAAGCTTTTTTTAAAACAAATTATTAGGTTCTACATCACTATAAGTTAAAAAAGTGTTTGGATTAATATAACTTATTCCGGTGGGGAACCTCTAATACATCATTTTTTTCATAAGTTATCCTACACTTACTTATTAACTTATAAGCTAATAAACTAATAAGCAATAAGCTTTTTTGCCAAACACCCCCTAAATGGTTATTACTTCCATATATACATACCCAAACCACTTGTACTGTTTATCGTTCTCTCTCTCTCTCTCTCTCTTTTTCATTTTCCTTAATTTTGTATTAATTTAATGTCCTACTAAGTAAAATGTTAAAATATATAAATAATAGTTTATAAAAATAAACATTTACAATATCAGGTGTTGTGATTAAAAAGTCGATAAATAGGCCTTTGAGAATGCCAAAATACTCAGGTGTCAACTTGTTCATTGTGATTTTAAACCACGTTTGGTCACAAATTAAAACATTTTCAACGATGCTATGTAATTCAAGGATTCATATTGATTTAGGTTCTCGAAACCTTAAAATATTGAACAAAATCTATATAGAACCTTATAATGAGGACAATAATCACCGTAATCAAAAAGTTCATGTGATGAAACTTGATATTATATGGACCAATGATGAAAAATGATTCATTTTTAGACTAAACAAGATGAAAAATATACAAACTACCTTAATCATATCAAATCTTGTGTTTAACCGTTCTTTATTGCAAAAGTAAGATGTCAAAATATACAAGCTAATGATAATACAATGCTCTAACTGGCCCTCTTGGTTGAGTTCTTTGAACCTGCAAAACCAACACATTAAAGAAACATAGTAAAAACCTTTTTAGGAACAAAGTTGATATAATAAAGCCTTCACCCAATATATTTATAAGATAAAAATACAAAAAGTTAAAAATGATGAAATCAATTACAAGTAAGGATTAAAATAAAAACCTGTTAAGAAAAAGTCATCTGCAGGAGGGATATTTGAATCAACATGTATTTTCTGATGGTTTCAAATTTCGAATTATCCGAAATTCAGGGAAGGAGATAGAATTTGTTGAGAAATATAAGGATTCAAAACACAAGTTAAAATTTAATATTATTTTATTGATGACTACTTGTACTATTAGCTTAATGATTTGAATGTCTTAAAAAAATAATATTATTATATTCAATCTATTTTTAGAAATAGTGGGATTTCTTTTATAAGATAGTATATATATATATATATATATATATATATATATATATATATATATATATACACACACACACACACACACACACACGGCGAATAACCGTGCGTTGCGCATAAACACCCATAAAGTTGAAATCTTTCCAAATATATGCTTTTCTTTTTTTAAATATAAAAAAAACGTTATGATTAAATTTGATATAATAATTTATATATTAAATTGATATAATATATTAACTATTTTGAATTATATAATAATATATACATCTATTGTAATTTCATAACCTCAATCATTTGAATGACCTATACCCGCGAGTTACACATTAATAAAATTAAATATAGTATATGGTTGAATGTTATTTGTAGTTGTTGTTATTGTTAATTAATTTTCTAAAATTTATTTGTTTAATATTTTAATTTATGTCATTATAATTATTTAAAACATGAAACATTAATTTTTTTTTATTTTAAAAGTAACAATATAATCATTTACCTAGACTTATTTTTTTACTATTGTTATTGTAAGTTATTTTAAGCTACTTATTTGGAATCTTTTAACGCTTATAAAAATATCTTTAAGAAATATTTTAGTTAAATTAAAATTACAATTTGGTTTTGCATTTATCACTATAATTTATCACTTTTAACTATTTACAAAATATTATTTGATTTTTAAATGGAACTGAAATTTATATTTAATTTGACATTGTAATATGAAGAAACACCTATATAGTTGAAGTTTTTACAAATATAATATTTTTTAAAATATAATGATAACATTGTTGTTAAATTTGATATAATAATTCGTATACAAAATGATATAATATATTGATTATTTTGAATCATATGATAATATATACATCTATTATAACTTCATAATTTCAATCGTTTCAATGACTTTTACCCGCAACTTACACATGAATAAAATTAAATATAATATATGGTTTAATGTTATTTATAGTTGTTGTTATTGTTAATTAGGTTTTTAAAATTCATTTCGTTAATGTTTTAATTTCTATAACTTATCACTTTTAACTATTTATAAAATATTCTTTGGTTTTTTAAGTGGAACTGAAATTTATATTTATGTTGACATTGTAATATTATATTTAAGTTAACATTTTAAGTATTTTATCTAAACTGTTCAAAAGTTGTAACTTTAAACACATAATGATTTACATATAACAACATATTAAATCTAATAAATTAAGTATAATATGTTAAAAGTTAAAGATATAACTTTATAAGTAAAAGTAAAGATATTATTTTAAAATTGAAAATTAGTTTATTTATGATTACACTTTAGATTTGATATTTAACCAACTTATAATCATTATTAGAATGACACTACAATTTATCACTTTTAACTATTTACGTAATATTCTTTGGGTTATTTAAGTTAAACTAAAATTTATATTTAAGTTGACTGTATAATTTTATATTTAAATTAATAATTGAAGTATTTTAAACAAATTGTTCCAAAATTGTATCTTTAAATGATAATGGCTAACATCCAACAATATACTAAATCTAACAAATTAAGTATAATATGTTAAAAGTTAAAAACATAACTTTATAAGTAGTAGTAAAGATATTATTTTAATATTGAAATTTAGTTTATATATGATTACACTTTAGGTTTGATATTTATTTAACCTGATTAACTAAATTATAATTATTATTAGAAAGAAATTGAAAACTCATCGGAGTTTCAAATGAATGTGGTGAAAGGAAAAATGAATGGGAGTTTCAAATGAATGTGGTGAAAGGAAAAATATTTCCTTTATAAGTATACTAGGCGAATGCTTGCGCGTTGCACAATAACACCCATATAGTTGAAGTCTTTACAAATATGTGTTTTTTTTAAATATAACAATAATGTTGTTGTTAATTTGATATAATAATTTTTATACTAAATTGATATAATATATTGATTATTTTGAATTATAGGATAATATATACATCTATCATAACTTCATAATCTCAAATGTTTGAATGTCTTCTATCTGTGAGTTACACATGAACAAAATTAAATATAATATATGGTTTAATGTTATTTATAATTATTGCTATTGTTAATTAATTTTTTTAATTTATTTGTTTAATGTTTTATTTCTATCATTATAATTTTTTAAAACATCAAATATTATCTTTTTGATTTTAAAGGTAACGATATAATCATTTATATGGAGTTATTTTTAAATAATGCTATTGTAAGTTATTTAAATATTTGGAAACTTTTAACGATTATAAAAATATTTTTTGGAAGTATTTTAGTTAAATTGAGATTACATTTTAGTTTTTGCGTTTATCACATCAGTTTATCACTTTTAACTATTTAGAAAATATTCTTTGATTTTTTAAGTGGAACTGAAATTTATATTTAAGTTGACATTATAATGCGCAGAAACAATTATATAGTTGAAGTCTTTACGAATATATGTTTTTTTTAAATATAACAATAACGTTGTTGTCAAATTTTATATAATAATTTGTATACTAAATTGATATAATATGTTGATTATTTAGAATTATATGATAATATATATATTTATTATAACTTCATAATCTTAATCGTTTGAATGACTTCTACCCGCGAGTTACACGTGAATAAAATTAAATATAATATATGGTTTAATGTTATTTATAGTTGTTGTTATTGTTAATTAATTTTTTAAAATTTATTTGCTTAATATTTTAATTTCCATCATTATAGTTATTTAAAACATTAAATATTATTTTGATTTTAAAGGTTATAATATAATCATTTATATAATATTATTTTTAACTATTGTTATTGTAAATTATTTTAAGCTACTTATTTGAAAACTTTTAATGATTATAAAAATATCTTTAAGAAATATTATAGTTTAATTAAAATTACAATTTAGTTCTTGCATTTATCACTACAATTTATCACGTTTAACTATTTACAAAATATTCTTTGGTTTTTTAATTGGGATGGAAATTTATATTTATGTTGACATTATAATGTTATATTTATGTTAACAATTTAAGTATTTTGTTAAAACTATTCAAAATTTGTAGCTTTAAACTGATAAGGGTTTACATATAACAACATATTAAATCTAATAAATTATGTATAATATGTTAACAGTTAAAGACATAACTTTATATGTAAAATTGAAGATATTATTTTAAAACTGAAATTTTGTTTATTTATGATTACACTTTAAATTTGATATTTATTTAACAGTATTAGCCAACTTATAATTGTTATTAGAAAGATTCTACAATTCATCACTTTTAACTATTTATAAAATATTCTTTGAGTTGTTTAAGTTACACTAAAATTTATATTTAACTTGAGCCAGTAATGTTATATTTAAATTAATAATTTAAGTATTTTATATAAAATGTTCCAAAATTATATCTTTAAAATGATAATGTTTTACATCCACCCATATATTAAAACTAATAAATTAAGTATAGTATGTTAAAAGTTTAAAAACATAACTTTATAAGTACAACTCAATGTATTATTTTAATATTGAAATTTAGTTTATATATGATTACGCTTTAGGTTTGATATTAATTTAAACTAATTAACCAAGTTATAATTATTATTATAAAGAAATTGAAAAGTAATGCGAGTTTCAAATGAATGTGGTGAAAGAAAAAATGCATGGGAGTTTCAAATGAATATGGTGAAAGGAAAAATGCTTCCTTTATAAGACCTCAAGCCATCATAAAAACCTTTAAGTTTGTTTTTATTCTGAAATTTGTATATGATTTGTATGCATGTCTTTCTAAAAGATTGGCATTTTTATAGTAAATCTTTCACTAAATGTTAATTAAACATAATATAAGTTATAAAAATTTTGAATGTTACTTCATAATTAAGAAAACTTTTGAGTTGCATTAGTTAAAAAAGGGGGTTTCAAAGGAATGTGGTTTGAGGAAGTTAAAAAAGGGGGTTTCAAATGCCTGAAATTCAAGAAAAAATGCAAGCTTTATAAGTACGTAGTATAATGAAATGATGTGTGTATATATATATATATATATATATATATATATATATATATATACATGTATGTATGTATGTATGTATGTATGTATATATATATATATATATATATATATATATATATATAGGGTTTATATTATTATTTTGCATTAAATTTAATGTCTGTAGAACTATGATATGAATATTAATCTACAATTATTCATATATTCATTTTTTATGTTATTATTCTACAAGAAATTTTATGTATATTAATTTAGTAAATTTTATGTTATTATTCTATTATAAATTTTATATATGTATATTAATATAGTAAATTTTAATGTGAATATGAATGTGTGATTACTCATATAATCATTGACGAATAATGATAAAAAGTTGTATATATAAAATTCATCGCAGAATAGTATCATAAAATAGTGTTCTCACGTTCTTATTTTGTTTGTTGTTCTTATTTGAACCATCTCATATATATATATATATATATGTGTGTGTGTGTGTGTGTGTGTGTGTGTGTCTATATATATATATATATATATATATATATATATATATATATATATATATATATAGTTTTGAGATATTCGCAGATGGTTTGGATACTAAAGGATGGATCTGACTTGGATGCTTCTCTAAGAACACAATCAAAGAAGAATTGTTAAAGGACGAACGAGTGTTCTCCCAGGACGTTGCTCCGACGATCAACTTAGTTTTTTGGAGAGAGAGAGAGAGAGAGAGAGAGAGAGAGAAAGAAAGAAAGAAAGAAAGAAATTTAGGGTGGTCTTCATAAGAGAGAAGATGGATCCCTTCCTTGAGGAGGAAAAGATCCTTTTCATACCTGCCTTTAACGGATCGCGGGGACCTCGTCCAATGAGCGTAAAACATGGCCTCCTCTGACTAGGAGGATCAGGCCCATGATAAGTAATTGCATGGTGACGTCAGTTATGGGCATCACCTAAGCTTTCTTTCTCATCCTGATTAGTCGTGGGTGAGTGAGAAGATTTCGGGGAATATTCGTCCCTTGTGGAGGGAAACGAACTGCTGCCCTTGTGCTAGACTGCCTTGGCCAAGATTGGGCCTTGACCAAAGTCCTGACGAGATAACGTCTTGTTTTAAATATCTGTTACATTTAACGGGACCATTTATGGTGACGTTAACAAGTCCCTTAGACCATTACACTTCTGCATTTTTGACATAACAGAGTTGTTCTAGGTTATTCGCAGGCACGTGGAGGGCTGCTATTGGCAGCTTATACAGCTGGCAGGGTCAAATCGTTGTGTGTTCGGCGATTTCATCATGAAGACGGTTTACTACCCCTTTTGTGGTATTTAAGGCTCTGTTCTCCCTTATGTTTCCTTCCTACCTTCTACTTATTTCTCTTTAACTTCATGTTCTTGAGAAAAAACCCTTTTAGTCCCTTCTTCATAATTTTCATGGCCAACATTTGCGCTTTGGGGAGAGATATAACCACCGAAAAGTGGGAGTCTTTGGAGTTTCGCTTCGGTTTCGTTCCCGAACACGGAGTGCAAATCCCCCGGGCCAATGCATCACTCTACAGTCTACCTGATGGCAAAGTCAGCATCCCAATCTCCTTGTTTTAGGCAGGTTTGCGCTTTCCCACCACTTATTTCTTTAACCTGCTTATCCGGGAATATGATTATTCGATGAGAGGATTGATCCCTATCGTTATAAACAAGATAATGGGTTTCGAACTACTCTGTCGTGCTCTGGGCCGCCTGTCGACTGTTCCAACTTTCAAGTACTTCTTTAACACCTCTACTCAGTCGGGGACTCAAACCCTCTCTCGGTGGTGGGGAGTCCCTACTCTTATCCATGATAAGAAATCTAAAAAGAACTGGCAGGAGAAGTTCTTGTGGGTGAAAACCGGTCTCGTGGTGCCCAGTTACCCAAGGGATAAAGTGTACGTCGACCGTGCTCCGACGCTTTTTGGTGCTGACAAGGAATTGGCCGATGTCCATGAGAAGATTAGCATCGACTGCTTCTTGGTTGTCGGAATAAGTTCCGCTTGGAGGAAGTCAGTTCTTTAGAGACAGCTCTTCAGGGCCAGTTCGACGATGAGCTTCAGTGTTATGATGTTGATCTTGTGGAGGCTCTCCCCCCCCCCCCCCCTCCCCCTCTTTTTTTTTCTAGACGAGGAATCGAGGCAACTGTCGATTCTGATAGTACCACCGGCACCGAGTCGTAAAAAATGTAATTTGAGTTTCTTATAGGAGGGTACCAAGTATTCCACTCGTGCTCCCGATGAAGGTCCTCCGAAACTGCTAGAGGGGGCGCAAACTAGGGCGACTGAACCGCCCTGTCATATAGGAGAAAAAATCAGCGAGAAAACCAGCCCTGCCCCCACAACTTAAGGAGTCAGGGAAGAGGTTGGGTCTTTGCCTCCCCATGGTCTTGCCTTAATCTCTTCTAGTAAAACCGCAACCACTACCCTTCTGATGGGTTCTTATCCGGATTCCTATAAGCCATCCTGGAGACTAACTGCTCAAGATCTTATCTCTGACCATGACACCACTCTTGAGTGGTGTTAGCACACATTTCCACTTACCACAACTGAGGCCATAATTGTTAGTCCGATGAACATATGGCTGACAGCTTACGCTACGCTGCTGCCCAAGTGGCGTCTTATTCGGTCGCGACTGTCGAACGTATCTCCGAGATGGAGACCCTCCAGTTTAATTCTGACAGGAGGGGCATTGAATGAGAAGATCTGAAGGCCTAAGTGATAAAGTTAGAAGCCAATAACAACAATTTGGAGTCCAGGAAGGAGGCGGTGTTGCTTGATAGGGAAAGCTTGGCAAGTCAAATGCTGAAGCTGAAGGATGAGGTGGGGCGCCTGAACAATCGCTTGGGGGTCCTAACTTTGGAGAATGATGGTCTGAGCAGGCGAACGATAGAACTGGAGGTTGATTTCATTGCTAAGAACGCCACAAGGGGAATGCTAAAAAACAATGTTTCTTGGATCCTTAATTACGAGCTCAACCGGGTGGTGGACCAGGTAATCGACAGCCCCCAGTTTCTCTATGGTTTGGTGCAGGTGTTGGTGGCTTGCATAGTTGCGGAGGTGAAGCAGGGGAAAAAGCTGCTAAGGAGCTAGTGATTTTCGGGGAGTTTGGCATGGAGGTTGAGGTGGACGTGACCACCAAGGTTGACGAGATGGAGGATGCCTTGGCTGCTTTTACTGAAACAGATTATGCTAGATATCTTCGCCCAGGTGATGTGGATATGGTCGGGCTTCGTGACCTTTGCCAATACGCTCAGGGTGATGGATCAGGCCCTTGCCCAAGCTCTTCCCCTGGTGATGGTAACACCCTCACCCACAAGTAACGTTGTTTCTTTGATTTGTCGTGATGTAATATCAATGAACAATTTTTCTATTTCTTGTTTTGTTGATTTTTTCCTTTGCTGCCCTCAGGGTGGCTTGAAAGTCCGAGTTTCCGATAACATGAAAATTACTACTTTATATTTGTGGGTATGAATGTTTGTTGTTGTTAGGATGTAAATCCTCAAAGATCGATTAGATTCAATGGGTAAGTAAAGAACACAAAGATAATCAAATTGATGTTGAATGATTAAAAGTCACACACACAGATGAACTCGATGAAGAATTTCAACTGTAGAGGCGTGCTAAGGTTTACAAAGTATATCTTAGCAAAAGCGTTGACAATCTACGGTGCATGCATGCACTATAAATACTTAAACCCTAATAAATGTGACATCTTGAACAAGCCCAATACCCTATACAAAATGGACTAACTATTACAAGCCCAATGTTGCAACATCTAACACCTAACAATTGTTATCACACATATTCTTTTGTATGGTTTCTTCATATGTGGTTTATGTTGGCCATCACATGGTATTTACGCAGGGTTTGCTTGCACCCGTGGTTTGAGTTCTAGTATTGGTGAACTCTGTATGTTTGAGCAAAATTGGTCTTTGAGAAATTTGTTCTAATTTTCTACTTAAAGACCCTAGGTGTAGCCAAGATCGTCGTCTTGAGGCTCACCCGATTATGCTTTTTTGTTTTATTAGTGGAAGATTATGATCCTTCTACACTCATGTCACACATTCATTTGTATGTTTACTATGATGTAAATGATGAACATGTTTTGGGAAGAAGGTTATGAGCCTTCTATATGAGAACTTTCTGGCTGCCTCCTTGTAATGATTTCGCTCGTGTGACGTTGAATGACCAGTCCTTGTTGTCACACAGTAAATGTACACAACCTCTTTGTTTTGTTTTTCAAGCATGAAAATAAGGTGCATCTGAATTGCCCTTTTGGTTTAATCTAGTTTTTCTTAGAGTGTAATAAAATTGAAAGTAGTAAAGTAATTTTTGCTAATTACGTTTACATGTAAAACTTAATACACAATGCCTTTTCTAGCATTGGTTCAACATTTAACACTTGTTTAAAAGTAAAAGTGGTGTAGGCTCTGAGCATTCCACGTTCTTGGAATGGCATGCCCGTCCTGAGCTTCTAGGACATAAGCAACATTCTCATGGGCTTCCACGATTTTGTATGGTCCTTCCCACATGACACTGAGTTTGTTGGATTAGATGTCTAAGACCATAACTATAGTTAGTATGAACTTAACCCAATAGTAGCATTGTCCATTTCGAGTTGCCTTCACCAGAAAAACTTAATACATGGATATTTGAGAAAGAGGTTATTTGTGATTTATTGATATATTATAAGAATAATATATTAATTGAGAAATCATATTATATAATTAGTATTGATCAAGAATTAATTTTGAATTAATTTAGTGATCAAAAGAGACTAATTAAATCAACGGGGAATGATTATGTAAATCAGTGATACATATGGTTTGGGCTAATGATCCATGAGTGATTTGTGATGGGTTAAGCTTATGAGTTAGTCAATGAAGTGTTAGTCCAAATAAATTATTGGATAATAAGCTTAAGTGTAAGAATTAGGGTTAAACATATGACTCTTGGAATTCTACACTATAAATGTATACGCTAAGCCCTAAAATCGGACACCCTTGGATTCTAAGAAGAGTTATCCGATTTTAGTATCTCCCAAACCTCTCTCATATTCATCTTATTGTTTATTGTTGTTTGTGACTTGTTTGAGGCATCACACTTGAGGTGCTAAGCTCTATTAAGGCCATGTTCTACAAGCTACTACACAAGGTAATCCTCTAACTAGTTTTTATGATCCAAATATCACCTTTGCATGCTAGTTAGGCTTCACGCTTTGGAAAATGAATATTGCATGTACAGTTAAATAAAAATTAGATCCAAATCATTAAGGTCATATGTACTCAATAGGAATGTTATGTAACATAAAACCCAATAATGGTATCAAAGCCATGCATGTTTTCTATTAGATTGATTTAATTGTGTTGTTTTCAAAGTTGAAAATTTATGATTTTTGCTTTGTGACTGCTGGACTCGTCGAGTCCCATCATGGAACTCGACGAGTTGGATGATATGACCATGAAATCGATGAGTCCAATGCCTAACTCGACGAGTTGGATCATCAGTTGGAAGAATTTTCGATGTTAGGATGAAATCCTTAAATATCGAATAGATTAAAACAGGTAAACAAGAACACGATATGATCAAACCGATGTTGAATGATTAACAGTGAAGCCTCAGAAGAGCTCAACAAAGAATTGCTTCTGTAGAGGCACAAAATAGGGTTACAAAGATAATATAAAAAACTTAACCAAAATACATAACATGCATGCATCTTATATATTATAACCCTAACAATAAATACGAGTGGACAAGCCTAACTCGTTTGTACAAAATGGACTAAACCAAATAGGCCCAATGACGCAACACTTTATCTTTAATAATCTCCCCCTTTGCGACAATTGAGATCATAGCCCTTCAATTCTTGATTCGCTTCTGCACTTCGTAGATCTTTGGAATGAAGCTCAACAGCAGCTTATGAACCTGGATATACCACGTGATCATATTAGAGAAACATTTCAAGTCATCCTTGTGGTTGACCTTGAAATTCGTAACCAACTCCAAAATAAACTCTAGAAAAGTAGTTGTATACAAGTGTTTGTCTTCAAGATGAAAATATAGCTTCTGACATTCTGCTCCTGGGCAATCTCTAGACATGTACACAGCCAACCATCCTTCATTGTAAATTTTTCCTGGTTTGAGCTTCCGTAAGTTATTCGGGGCTTCCTTAGGAACAATACTTGGTTTCGTCCTCAAAATTGTGGCAATATCCACATCCATCGTTCCAACCTCCTAAATGTATGATTTGATCATTAGTTGGAGATGGATCATCACAGGTTCGTACTTTTCCTTTTCTCTTAGCAACATATTGTATAGCACTATCTAGTCATGGGGGTTCAGTCAGGGCAGGTCTACAAGTTTAAATTCAAAGGCTTGACATGCCGATCCTCTCGCAACTTTAAACTTTGCATTAGGGAAGCTTTCAGTCTCGATCGGTCCAGTGACTTTCACAACGACAATATTGTGAATGCTCCAAGTCTCGTGTTGAGGCTTCATGTGCTTCAAGTAAAAGGAAAACAACATCTAATCAGCCCAACTACTTGTGAGAGGTGCATCAGCAACCTTCATGAAGGTACGAAACCTGAAGGCCTTTGGAGTAAGTGAAAGATCCAACTGCGAATCCTGAGAATTTTGAACTTCAAAGGATGCAACTAGATCCAACCAACATTGGCTCGGCAGATCCACAACCTCATTATTAATCCGCTTCAGGGTCCACTTGGGGAATAGCATCACTTGGCTTTTGAGTGTTGTCTGAGCTTCTTTATCAGCCTTTTCCTTTTCTTCTACCTCTCTAACGATGTGAGCATTTTCATCCAACTCTGCCTCGCGAGCCTTCCGCCTTTTAAGCTCAGCTTCATCAGGCTCTTCGTCTCTTTCATCATCAATAATGGGTTCATTGTTAAATAACTTTTCTTTTCACTTGGGTTCTTTCTTGATGACAGGAGGGTTGACTGGAGCTTTAGGGGGGTTCATTCAATTGAAATTTGGAGCCACATTCTCCCCCTTGTTGCGAAAACGCCACCGGTTTCGTAACACCTTCCAAACGGTGTAACATAGCGAACACTGGGTGTAGCTTCTCAGCCAGATGCATCTTTATAGTGATGGAGATCATGGGATCACGAGTCTTAATGATATTAGAGAGCAATCCAGTAATGTCGGAGATACAACTTCTAGTGACAGTATTTTCCGATAGCAAATCATCGACTTGCTTCTCAGTGTAGTGAAGCTTTGTTTCCAATACTTTACATTTTTTTTCTTCTTTGATGGAAAGAGCATCCATTATTTTACTCTCCATTGCCAGTTCCTCCTGAAGCTTTAAGATCTTCGCATCGATGGAAGACTAGAATGCTTTATTATCAGACTGAAACCTCCGGAGAAGTTCAACAAAGTTCGCTCTTTCTATTTTAAACATGTCACATACATTCTGAATGGCCTTGTTCGCAGTGACGATGTTGGAGTTGTAGTTAGTCTTATAATCTTCCATAAACTCGATGGTGTCAGCAATAGTTTATTGAATTTTTCGGTTGTGGATTTACAAACATCAGCTGAGTCAGAAACTGCCTTGTTCATGGTAGAGGTGTTAGTTGCATGTTCCCTTGTGACCCGCTCAAGAATGAACTCAACACCTACTTTGGAGTAAGACGAAGAAGAAGAAGGATTGGATGCAAGAATCAGTTGGTCGATATTAGCGTGAAGGGACTTAAGTTCCCCTTTTGTAGCAGAGGCTTCATCTTCACTATCAATACTGATTTGAAAAGGACTGTAAGTGAATCCGCCCATATCATCTTCATCATCTACAAAAATCATGTCTGGGTCATCGGTGCGAATGGGAGAGATGGGTGGATTAACATGGCTTGAACAACCTGAAGTGTTAGCCCCCGTATCAGATACATTGACTGAACTTAAAGGTGCAGTAGATGCTTGGGGTGGAATGGTGGATTCTATAAAGATAGGAATTAAAACTGGAATAGATGTTTGTGGTTGAGATGAAATAGGTGGAGGATAATATGCAATATTAATTGGTGTAGAGGTGGTTGTTTTTGGTGAGGGAGGAAGAGAAGGAACATAATCATTGAGTAGTGGAGTTACCTCACGATTTTTTGGTGGAACTTTAGTGCGAACAAGAGGTTCGTTGTGAACATGTTCGTCCTCCTCATTATGAACTGGCCCTTGATCTTCAGTGTGAATGGGATGATTCTCCTCAATGCACATCTCCGACTCGGAATCAGATTCAGATCGTTCGCCTTCACTCTGGTATGGAGAAGGAGTGGGAGATTTTATCCTTTTATCAGGTTGCTTTCTTCTCTTTGGTGCAACAGTAGATGCAACATGAGCCTTTCACTTTTTCGATAGGGTTTTCGCAACCCATGAAGGTCCTTCTTTAGCAGTGTCTTTCTTGCTAGCTTTCTTCGACCCTCTTCCCCCTTTCTTGCCTTTGTCAGCATCAGCCAATATGGCTTGGAATTTAGCAGTCATTGGAGGAAATCCTGAGGGAGTAAGAGTTTGATAACCCTCAAGGATTTTGCTGGTGGCAGGCACATCATGAAAGATTGCCTCCGGTATTGATCCACTGAGGGAAAACTTTCAAGAATTGGACACAATAATGATGGTAGTATGAAGTGTTGAAATGGGAGCCATTAGTGCATCAGACATCACTAGAATCTTGAGTTGTTGAATCGCTCTATGTACGATGACGTTCCATGTAGGTGGAACATTGGGTTTCTTGAACTTGGAAACGACAGTAAGATTTTCCTTGTACCCCACTTGATAAAACATTTCCAAGATAGCAACATTAGAAATGGTTTATGGGTTAACCATGTTATCAGAATGAGGAAGCCCAAACAGACTGCAGAAAGGGCTTTGGAAATAGAGGTCGACTAGTTATGGATGTCTAAGTATATCCGTTGTTCATCCTTGATATAGTTAGCTGTTGTATATGCCTTGGATAGAATCGAGATCGGAACATTCTCAAGTTCAGTCAAAGCAATAGTGAGAGGGGGTATTTCAAGAACTTGATAAGAAGGAGCAAGAAAGGATCATACATAACTGGATCCAGATCGATGATGAGATTTTGGTGTTGCTTGATGGCCAGAAGAGTTGAAAGAGCAGTTTATTTGTGAACTGAAAGATTCTCAGATGATCCTGCCATTAATGAAACGTAGAGAAGAAGATGAATAGTAGAGAACTTTTTGATCGCCGAAAATTGCTATATGAACTTTGAAAATGGTAATGAGAGATGGAAGCGTCAAAATCTTTATATACGATTCGATATGTGAGCAAAATCCGGAGAGTGAGTGTATCGGTTACTCAACCGTCGCCTGAAAAACCGCGATGTGACAAATGTGAAGTGTTAGATACACGCGTCACACGGCGTAGTAATAGCTGTCCGTTCATCTTTGCACGTGCCCGTTTGAATTCTTATCTTTTAAATTTTGTTGCGTCTGCTCATCTCCATGCGCATTTAAGAAAATGATTTTGATTCATACGAACGTTGAAAGACACGAACGTGGGTACAACTGCGAACCTGAAAAATTATTAGTAACCACGAACCATACTTTTTGAAAATCACTAGGATCTTCGTGCAAGAGTGTAAAAGAGAATGAAATAAAATGAAGTATATATGTGGGAATTAGTGATGTCTAAATAAAGACATAAAACTATTGATCCCAGCCAAAGATCTCTTCATTCATAGTCAAGAGAGACTAAGAAGTGTCTGTGTGATTTCCTGTTGAATACAATCAAATGTTTGATAAGAAACATTGAAAGGCATCTTATCATGAGGCTTTATAAAGGGTGGTTCATCCTTCAACCAAACTACGAACTTGACATAAGTGTGAAAGTTGGTAGAAGTACTCGTGTGACCAGTGTAGTCAGTTGAACGAATAGGTTTGGAATTTATGTCATTGACTTGGATAAGTATTGAAATCTCAAAAATAAAATAAAAATTGGATCCATTGGGAAGAAATGTCTTGGGACGAGAGCATTTCATTAGGATCTCACAAAAGAGAAGAGATTTCTTGGTACTGACCATGAACATGGACTTTCGTTAATTCCTTGGTGAAAATACTAGAACATTTAATTGTTCACCGTCAATTCATATAAGGTATTGAATTTTGGGTTTCACTCAGTTCATGGTAGAACGAAACTAAGATCATTAACAGATGTTCTGTAACCATAAACCTCAGTGGTAATTTTTTGAGAGTCTCAAGGGTTACATGTATGGATGTGAAAGTGACCATGCAGATAAGTCTTAACTCAATATGAGAATTGTAAGGTAGCTCATGACTAATGTGAATTCATAGCCTGATTGGGAAGAATTGATTGGTAGTATCAAGTCATTAAGGCTTCATAATCGAGTCGTTGAGGCTTAGGTCAACATGCAGCAGCATGCTTCTAGGGATACTTAGCTAATACATAAGTAAAGCGATTTCTACCCGCCACATCACACGAATGGATAGATGTTGCGAACATCTAATGGTATGATCGTAGTGTGAACCTGTTGAATGTTTGTGAAAAGAAAAGGGATAAAAATAAACACAAATTAAAAATCTTTTTATGATTTTAATTTTCTGAAAAACACAACAAAAAAATAGAAAAGAATAAACTATTTTTGGTTTTTGAGATTTTCTGAAAACCAATGAATAAAAACAAATAAACTAATTTTGGTTTTTTGAAAATTTTCTAAAAAGAAATAAAAAGAGAAAATATACGAGCTAAAAATAAAGATAAACAATAATATACAAATGGTACAAAAGGATATATGAAAAACCAAACCATGAGTGAACAGTGGACTACGAACTACTGCGAACATTTGCACCAATTCGCATTCAGAAAGAAGACTATCAATGAACAGTTGACTGTGAATTACTGCGAACGTTCGCACCGATTCACAGTGTAACTTTATGAGTGCAAAAGTGGTTTTGGTATAGATTCATCTTCCATCATTCCCAGCCCTTGAAGTATTCTATTTAAGGTTGCTTCTGGTAGGGCCTTGGTGAATATGTCGGCTAATTTTTCAGCGGATCTTAAGACATGAATTTCCACATTGTCATCTTCCACATCATCCTTGATAAGTGATACCTTAGTGCTATATGTTTCTTCCTTGAATGTTGCACTAGGTTGTGACAAATGCGAATAGCACTTTCAGAGTCACAATAGAGAGGGATTCTTTTCATACTTAGGCCATAATCGAGAAGCTGGCTTTGAATCCAAATGACCTGAGATGTGCACGAAGTTGTAGCTATGTATTCAGCCTCAACTGTTGACAACGAAACGCATGTGTGTTTCTTTGATTGCCAACTCACCAGCTTGCCATCAAGAAATTGGCATCCACAAGTTGTGCTTTTTCTATCTAAGTCGCAACCCCCTAGGTCATCATCTGAGAATGCTTTCACAAAAAATCCTGAGTTCGCAAGATACCATAACCAAGAGATGACTTTCGTTTAGATACCTGAAGATATTCTTGATAGCCACCATATGAGGTAGGGATGTCAACGGGGGCGAACGGGATGGGGAGTGCATTCCCCACCCCCGCCCCCGAAATTTCCCCATTCCTCCGCCCCCGCCCCCGCCCTCGGAATGTTCAGCCTTTCTACCCCCGCCCCGCCCCCGAATCCCCTTTATTACCCCCGCCCCCATCCCGTTCCCCCACCCCCGATTGATTTTGGGCCACCTTTTTTTGGGCTAAAAGAAGTTGTTATTTATGCTAAAAGAAGCTATTTTTAGGTAAAAAATAATTATTTATAGCAGAATTTTACATGTTAAAAATAAAATGTTATAGCATTTTAAAAAATTATACTAACAACTTAAAAATATGTTTTTTGATGAATTTTGGAAGCTCAAAATCATGTTATTGTTTATTATATTTATATAATTAATATATGTAAATATATGTGTAATTTATTAACGGGGTCCCCATGGGGGTTTCGGGACGGGATTGCCTACCCCCGCCCCCCAAAAAAAAACGGGGGTTAACATTGCCCCCACCCCCGCCCCCGCTCCCGATTTTTTTTTTAAAAAATCCCCCAAACGAGACGGGCCCCCCACGGGAACGGGGTCCCACAGGACTTTTTGACATCCCTAATATGAGGTTTGCGTGGGTTGGCTTGGAATCTAGCATAATAACAAACTGCGAACATAATATCTGGTCTACTAGCTGTTAGATACATGAGTGATCAAATCATCTAACGATAAAGAGTCATATCCGCAGACGGTTTATCCAGTGAAGGGGTCAGTTTTGTTCCAAATGTCATTGGTACCTTCATCTTCGAGTCTCCCACCATTCCAAACTTAGCAAGTAAGGTCTTTTTGTAACCTTCCTGATTAATCTAAATTCCTTCCTGTCCCTGTCTAATGTTTAATCCAAGAAAAAAGTTAATTGGACTCATTGAGCTCATCTCAAATTTAGTTTCCATCAGCTTTCAGAACTCAGCTGTAAGGCTGGGATGAGTAGATCCGAAGATGATATCATCAACGTAAATTTGTACAATTATCAAGTGGTCACCCTCTTTCTTGCGAAAGAAGGTTGGGTCAACGAACCTTGTTTGAATTTGGACATTTTAATAAAACGAGTTAGTGTTTCATACCAGGTTCTTGGAGCTTGTTTTAGACCATAAACTACTTTTTCAAGAATATAACAGTGGTTGGGATATTTTTCATTTACAAATCCAGGTGGTTGTTCCACATAAACGGTCTCTTCCAGTTTGCCATTTAGGAATGCACACTTCACATCCATTTGAAAAACTTCAAAATTCTTGTGTGCTGCATATGCCAAGAAGATATGAACGGATTCCAACCTTGCAACGGGTGCGAAGGTCTCTTCGTAGTCAATCCCCTCTTCCTGGTAATAACCTTTTACCATTTGTCTAGCTTTGTTTCTGATCACATTCCCTTCTTTATTCATTTTATTCCGAAACACCCATTTTAAACCAACAATCGATGTATCTAGGGGAGTTGGAATCAGTTTCTAAACTTTGTTTCATTCGAACTCAATGAGTTCATCTTGCATCGCTTGCACCCAATCAGAATGATCGAGAGCAGTGTTGACAATTTTGGGTTCAACCTTGGATATGAACGAATTAAACATACAAAATTCTAATTTGGAGAATAATGTAGTTTGCTTCACTTTTGTGCATAAGCTTTTGTATATAGAGTTGAAAACATTTCTTTGTAAATGAAATGTATGCACAAGAAAAATCCAATATTTTCCTTATAAAATGAGTTGCAATCTTAAGACCCAAAGACCAAAATATACAAGTATTTTACCATACTTATAATAGTGTAAGCAGTCTTATAAAAATAACACCCATTTTGAATGTATAGATCCCCGTAAACTAGGTATATTGTTATATCCCTATGTGAGTTATTATAACCATACCGATTGACATAGTAGCCTGTAACGATGTTCTTCAGGCGTCAGAATGTTATGACATTTGTCACCCCAGACCTGCTGGTCTAGCTGTTGCATGCAACTAAGGTGTGGGTTTTCAATCCCAATATAGATCTATATACAAGTATCACACTCTCCCTACAAGAGACTCTGGTTATAACTACAAGATTTTAACCCGTATTCTAAGAGTACAATGAAGTGGTGCCTCACAACCTGATTTAATGAGTTTACGTGTAGTGTAATTGAAAATCCTTTTTGGTAGTAGGAATATAACCTTCCTTAGTAAGTTCATAAAGTTGATGTAACATAAACTATACCTATTATAGCTTATCATGAATGTATGTAGTAATGAAAAACCCTTTTGTAGTGAGAATTGAACATTTTCATAGTGAATAGTAATTTAACATATCATAAACTATATTTATTATAGTTCATCTTGTATGTTTGTAATGACTAAGAATCCTTATAATGAATGAGTATTTCAGTTACCTAAGTGTAACTTAACATAAAACACAATTAAATATGTAGTCATCATTGATAAACACTTTGCTCAACGCATTACAAAGTGGTTGTAAACTGTTTGTAACTAGTTTTACTTTTCTGTCTCTGATTTTGTAAAAATCTTAGAAAAATTATCGTGAATTAAAACATAAATTTGTAAACTCCGGAAGTGCATAAAATGTGTCTAGTATACACACAATTTTTATTATGATTTTTAATGATTCCTAACTAGTCTCAAAAGGACCATTTTCATTGACTGGTCCAAAATCTTTTCTGCAGTGATAGATAGTTTTGTAAAAATCACCATAAATTTTAGAAAAATCGTATGAACATGTGAAAGTAGTCATTTTAAAGGTATAAACCAGAACTATTCGCATATTGAACAATTTTGAAAGTTATGGAGTTTAAGATGGTCAAAACAGATCATGATTGAGCCATAACTTTTCTGTTAAAGCTATCATTTGAGATTAAGCATGTTTTAATGTTGTAACTTGTATTCTCCCCCATAAAACTAGATGAAAACATGAACAGAAAGGGGTATGAACTCACCTTGAGTGATTCCCTGAGATGGATGCTTGAAGAACAAGAGGTTTCCAAGCCAAGAACACTTGGAGAATGCATAAGGATTTGAAGATCCTAAGAACAAATATGATGATATTTGTACATGAATTCCATGTTTTGAGTGAAGAAATGTAGTATGATAAGAGTAATGATGAAGAACTTACCAAAAGTAAGGGAAGAATTCATGACTTCTAGGAGTTTTGAATTCCAGAGAGAAGAAAAGAGTAAGAGAGAGAGAGAGAGAGAGAGAGAGAGAGAATGTTTATCTTTAGATAAAGGTAAGTGGGACTCTTGGGAATTTTTTAGAATAAGGTCTCTTGGGAAAGGTTGAGAATAAGATCTCTTGGGTGGATTTGATTAAGGCATTCTGATGGAGTGTGGGGATGAGTTGAAAAAGGACAACGATTTGACTAGGTAAGGTGTGAATAGTGACATATAATGGGTGATTACCTTATGAAAAAAATAATAAGTCTTAGAAAATATTTGTAAAATGGGTTCTAAATCTTCAAGGTTGGCGCAAAATAGGATTTTAGAGGGTTTAAGTCATGAGAAATACGAGTTTGAGGGTTTTCTTGATGTTAAATACTCCTAAAATTGCTAAGAGGTCCAGAATGGTCAAAAATTCAGAATGGGGTCCTAGTCTGCGAGGGTTCCGGGACAAAGAAGTCATTTCTGAAGCAAAAGGAGGAGTTTCAAAGCTGGCCTTCGATTTCCAGAGCCATTCCGCAGTTCTTAAGTCACCTGATCCTTCCGAGATATAATGCTTCCGGTCTGCGATCCTTTCCGGAGCGAGATCTTCCGGAGCATGCAAGATTTATCAGTTCCTCAGATGGTCCGGAGTCAGCAATGTTCCATATCAGAAGTTACAAATCAGAAGGGATTTTCCGAAGTAGAAGTGTGTTCTGACCAAGAGGGTCCTTTTTTGTGGTTTTCTCCTTTGGTTTTGAGCTGTTTTCAACAAAGGAAGGGGTTGGGATAGTACGGATTTTTATAACAAGTTGAGAGAGATCAAAGAGAGATTTAGGAGAGAATTGGGAGAGAGAGAGAGAGAGAGAGATACAGTGAGGCTTTGCCGTTGGCCTTCATTAGTGTTTGGCCTCATAAGGCAAGGTTCGTAAACCCCATTATGCCTCGCTATGAGTTTTCTACACCCCCAAAGGGTATGTAATGGTGTTTTATAGAGTTCTTACCTCACTCACCCTGGTTAGGGTTTAGAATTTCTGAACAGGTGAAACTTCCGAGTGATACTTTGTATTATGATAGAAAGTTATACAATAGAAAGCATAGAATATATGCTATCATACAAGCACTAAATGAGTTTATCGGTTTGGCCTGTTGACTTTTGTTGACTTTGATTTGACCAGAATTTGATGTTTGTCACACCAAACCCTCTAAGCCTATCCCTAGCATCTCCGAGGTGTTAGTAGTGAGTCCCAAAGCGCCAGAAGGCCCCGAGAAGAAGAACTTTCAGCTCAGAAGTTCTGTCTGTGCAGAGCCCGGTTGCTCGCTAAACCCCCTTGTAGGTGAGTTATGCCTACCCTACTTTAAGTATAACTTATGTTTAAGTTCATTATCGTTATTATGAACCTGTAAAAAAGATTTATCAGTGATTTAAAGTTGTTATAATGGTTCATATTCTTACGGGGATGATGTCTAGGTTATGATTTAGTGAGGTGTTTAAAGTGAGATTTCCAAACAGTATACTTCGTATACCAAACGGACCCTACCTTCGATATGATCCTACCTGGTTGTTCCTTACTTGATAGATCATGAAAGTAGACTTTGAGTTAATGATGAGTCTAGACAAATAATTAGTCACAATAAATATTAGACTGCAATTTAGTGATAATAATACTAGGTTTCGTCAAAGGAAAAGACAATTCTTAGAAGCGAAGCGCTGCCCGAATTTTGAGTCGTCACTTTAACAAGTGAGTGCATAGTTACTTTCATCTTACACATAGATATGAAGTATTTAATATAAATTACTTGTTATATGTGCCTATTATCTGTGTTCTTGATATCTATGTTTGATGAACGATTTATACATGTTTTACTTGATTTAAACTATATATGTATTGTATACCTATGGGTATGATGGGTAAAGATGGGTAGATGATATAGATTATTAAAGATGAAATAAATGATGGGAGCCCTCAATGTTGAAGCTTGTTCAGCCATCTAGCGGAGTATAGATGATGACCACGAACTATTCTAGGCAGTCTAGTGGAAAGCTGGCGGGCTCGCAACTTGTATGTGTTTGTGAACGACGTGTTCACCAGGTGTACTCCATCCCTCTCATGGTTGCCTTACTGACATATATTGTTGAGGAATCCCCTAATCAGTATTGTCTTCCTGATGATAATCCTTAGGATAGGTCCCTTAAATTAGATGTTTTATGGACAGGAGGTGAGGATAACGACAACGGGTAATCGGGTTGAATGATTAGATAAAATTAAAGAACTTAATTATTGTGGGTTGAAACACCTATGTGCTCACCGGGCTCAAAAGTCTAACCCACTCAGTTTCTTGTATTACAGATAGTGGCAAAAGAGCACAGTTGTGATGATCCCATGAGAGATCTATGGAATATTGGCCGTTATAATAATAGATGTTTGTAAGGATTGTACTAATTTTATTTATGTTTATACACTGTATTAACGATGACATCCCAACATTTTTAATATAATTAAAATATATGTCTTCGGAAATGTTTTGATAATATATTTATTATATTTTTAAGAAAAAATTCCGCAATATTATTCTTAAAAGGATAATCTGATTTTTAAATAAAATATAAACAAATCGGTCTTTTCTGGCCATAAAATTGGGGATATCACAAAACATTTAGGAAAAACTACAAGTAAATCAAAAATAAATTTTAAAACACAAGCCTTTTGGTAAATACTATCTATATCTATATCTATATATATATATATATATATATATATATATATATATATATATATATATATATATATATATATATAACATTATCATTATCATTATATACTTATAAAGGAAACATTTTTCCTTTCACCACATTCATTTGAAACTCTCATGTATATAACATTATCATTATCATATATATATATATATATATATATATATATATATATATATATATATATATATATATAACATTATCATTATCATTATATACTTATGAAGGAAGCATTTTTCCTTTCACCACATTCATTTGAAACTCTCATGTATTTTTCCTTTCACCGCATTCATTTGAAACTCCCATGACTTTCCAGTTTCTTTCAAATAATAAGTATAATTTAGTTAATTAGGTTAAATAAATATCAAATCTAAAGTGTAATCATATATAAACTAAATTTCAATATCAAAATAATATGTTTACTACTACTTATAAAGTGATCTTTTTAACTTTTAACATATTATACTTAATTTATTAGTTTTAATATATTGTTGGATGTAAACTATTATCATTTTAAAGATACAATTTTGGAATAATTTGTATAAAATACTTAAATTATTAAATTAACTATTACATTACATGGTCAACTTAAATATAGATTTTAGTTCAACTTAAACAACTCAAAGAACATTATGTAAATATTTAAAAGTTATAAATTGTAGTATCTTTTTATTAATGATTATAAGTTGGTTAATAAGGTTAAATAAATATCAAGTCTAAAGTGTAATGAGAAATAAACTAAATTTCAATATTAAAATAATATATTTATTTCTACTATAAAGTTATGACTTTAATTTTTAATATATTATACTTAATTTATTAGATTTAATATGTTGTTATATGTACATTACTATTATATTAAAGCTACAACTTTTGAGCAGTTTTGATAAAATACTTCAATTATTAACTTAAATATAACAATACAATTTCAACTTAAATATAAATTTCAGTTCCACTTAAAAAACCAATAATGTTTTAAAAATATATAAAAGTGATAAATTATAGTGATAAATTCAAAAACTAAATTGTAATCTAAATTAAACTAAAAAATTTCCTAAATATATTTTTATAATTGTTAAAAAAATTTCAAATAAGTAGCTTAAAATAACTTACAATAACAATATTTAAAAATAAGTCTATATAAATGATTATATTGTTACCTTTAAAATCAAAAAATAATGTTTGATATTTTAAATAATTATACTGATAGATATTAAACATTAAGCAAATAAATTTTAAAAAAATAATTAACAACAACAACTATAAATAACATTAAACCATATATTATATTTAATTTTATTCATATGTAACTCACTGATAGAAGTTATTCAAACGATTAAGATTATGAATTTATAATAGATGTATATATTATCATATAATTCAAAATAATCAATATATTATGTCATTTTAGTATACGAATTACTATATCAAATGTAACAGTACCGTTATTGTTATATTTAAGAAAAAAACGTATATTTGTAAAGACTTTAACTATATAGGTGATTCTGCGCATTACAATGTCAACTTAAATATAAATTTCAGTTCCACCCAAATAATATTTTGTAAATAGATAGAAGTGATAAATTACTGTGATAAGAGCAGAAAATTAAATTGTAGTCTCAATTTAACTAAAATAATCACTAAATATATTTTTATAATCGTTAAAAGTTTCAAAATAAATAACTTAAAATAACTTACAATAAGAATTGTTAAAAATAATTGTATATAATTGATTTTATTGTTACCTTTAAAATCAAAAAATAATGTTTGATGTTTTAAATAATTATAGTGATAGAAATTAAAACATTAAACAAATAATTTTAAAAAAATTAATTAACAATAACAACAACTATACATAACATTGAACCATATATTATATTTAATTTTATTCATGTGTAACTTACGGGTAGAAGTCATTCAAACAATTAAGATTATACAATTATAAGATATATATATATATATATATATATATATATATATATATATATATATATATATATATATATATATATATATATATATATATAATAACAATAACGTTGTTAAATTTGATATCATAATTCATATATATATATATATATATATATATATATATATATATATATATATATATATATATATATTATCATATAATTCAAAATAATCAATATATTATGTCAACTTAGTATATGAATTATGATATTAAATTTAACAACAACGTCATTGTTATATTTAAGAAAACATATATTTATGAAAATTTCAACTATATAGGTGTTTCTATACAACGCACAGACATTCGCCTAGTTCTCTAGTAAGACACAAGATTTGGATTAAAAACTCTCAGAAGGTATTAGTCACACGGTTGTTTCCTTTACCAGAGTGAACTTGTAAGAAATAATTTCTTGTTTTGATGATACCTATAGCAACTAAAGTGTCCCCTAGGCATTCATTTCTCATGATTTCAAAGACACTTTGGCTAATTTGGTAAGAGAAACAGATTTGTTCAGTGCGGGTTTGTTTAATGGAGAAAAATAGCAATAGAAATATACATGCAAAAGTAGAATGAATCATAAGTATAGGCTTTGATCTAAGAAGTGGATCTTTTGGATGGTTCACAAGTGAACAAGATGTCATCTTAACTATCATCTTTCATTCAATTTCACAAGAAAGAAGAAATAATATAAAAGCAACAAGTTAAAATATAAGAACAACAGATGAAACTGGTGAACGGCCATGGCTTGATGCGCTTTACAAAGCATCAACTACAAAAAGTGCTTGAAGAACATAACATGTGTACCTAAATGACAATTCTTCATTCCTTTTCTGGTCCTCATCGCCTCAAAAGCATCCTCCACCACTATGTACAATGATTTCACGACATCCATCTTCTATGTAAATTCCTTATTTTCTCTGTTAATTTGAAGAAAAAAAAAATGAAGTCGGTTCGAAATATCAGAATGCAGATTCTTGTGTGGCCGGAGATAGGTTTGCGCAGGATGTCTGGTGTGGCGTACATGATGGATTCACACAATAACAATTGAGTTAGTGCGTGATTTTGTAGATTAAATCGCTAAACCAACTTGTTTGGTAATAAGTTTAAAATTATACCCTTTAGTAAATAATTTTTTCAAATACACCGATTTGGTTAAAAAAAAAAAAGAAAAAAAAAAAAAACATTTACGTGAAGTAGTTGAAAATTTTGCTTAAAATATGTGATGTGAGTAACGAAATTCAAAGGCTGTGAAGATTAGTGGTTAATGTTGCTCTACCTAACAACATATCATTTCTCACTTTTTGTGCCCCAATCATTATTTGTTTCAATTTGGACCTTGAAAGTTTGACATGTCTTTGAATCATAAATACAACTCATGCCACCTACTATCATAACTACTCTATCCCTTTGAAAATAGTATAAGCTTACACCTTTGGAAAAAAAATAGTATAAGCTTACACCTTTAGAAAGATACTTAAACTTATACAATGCCGAGTATTCTAAATGAATTTAGATTCAAAGTACATATACTACATGTAAAATGATAATATATTTTAACATATCTGGAACCTTTTTTTCCCAGTTTAATGGTTATGAGGATCAATCCACATACAAAAACGATACGACAACATTAAGTAAAATCAATCTTATATATTTTTATGTGAACAAATACTACTCTATGATTCATAATCTAAATATGCACGAGCTGAAATAAAAATCATATAATAATATAAATATCTATTTATAGAGGACAATAATTTATTAATTTGATATATTTAGTTTTTTTATACAAAAATAAGGTTTAAAAAATAAAAAACTAAAAATACTAAGTTTAACATCATAAAATGAAGTTGGACAAAAAATGGAATTTTGATATTATATAATTACATTATTTCTATTATACAATTAATAAATAAAAAACTGAAAAAGAAAAAATAAAGGGAATATAGTTCTTTTCATTTTTACCGTGATGAAAAAGCACAATAAAATGATAACACAAGAACGATCACTTTCAATGCAAAATAAAAATTACAAACTTAATATGTAATTTTGATCAACCCATAAAAATGATTTCAATAATTTACTTTTTTTTATCAAAATAATCAAATTAATTTATTTTTGTAAAATAACAATAAATAAAATTATTAATTTAATAAAGATGTTCATTTGCTAAATTTTCCAAGATTTTGGTTATTTCTTCGGTTAGTTATAATAGAATTTACAATATTATTGATTAACTATGTAATTTATTAATATTTTGTTATATATATATATATATATATATATATATATATATATAATCAAATGGTTTTGAAATTATATAAAATATACTCGAATGGTTTATAATATCATTTATAATATTATTAAAATAATAAACATGTTGAAAAAAATAAAATCGTTTTATGTAGAATAATATAACTTAAAGTAAGATGAGAAAATGTTTGAAGAAGATGGTCCAGTATTGCGTCACGCAACAAACATTCAACAATTTTTAAGTTAAAAATCTATTAAAAAAAATAGTCATAAAAAATCAAGTGTCTTGTGTGTTATGTATGGTGGATCAAAAAATGATCAAAAGTGGTTTATTTAGAAAAACAAATAGCATTAAATGTACTAAGTAACATCAAGTCTAAAATATTTTGTTTTCTGTAAGATGTTGGATAGAAATAAAGGTTGTATAATAAGTACTCCCTTAACCATTTTTACCCTCTAAAATCAATCAAATCAAAATTTTGATATTTGATTTGACATTATTTTTTTCTTTTTCTGTCTTTTGTTGTTTTTTTTCAATTTTGTTTTTTTTCATTATTTTTAATTCTTTTTTACTACTACTACTAATAATAATAATAATAATAATAATAATAATAATAATAATTGTTGTTGTTGTTGTTGTTATTGTTATAAATTTCGCACAAAATTTAAACATCCGGATAAAAATATAAATTCGAATGGCTATATAAATCGGTTTTTAAATATTTTTTATTTCTAATAATAATATATTAAAATATAATAATAATAATAATAATAATAATAATAATAAATTTAAAAAAAAATAAAAAAACAAAATAGGAAAAAAAAAACAACAAAAAAAACAACAAAAGATAAAAAAAATCAAATCATAAGGTTGGAAAATGAGAAGTAAACATATTCTAACAGGCAAGTCAGAAATTGGGCAAGTCCAATTAACTTTTATATGCAGCATTTTACATATTCGGGCCAACTACAAAAATTGGGCCACAAGTTACTAAACCGCAAGAGTATGTCAGGGCTGGAATATATAGTCTACTTGCTTTAAGGATGAACTAATAAGGTTCGGAAAAGGAACCGATACAGGTCTGCTTTTGATAAGATCAGTCCAAATGTATTTTTGGTCCGTGGTTGTTTAAAGAAAAAATTATAATACAACTCTTTAAATTATTTATAAAAATATATATCTTATTAGTTTTCTAAGATGAAAAATCACTGATAATAGTAGATATTGAAATACTACGTAATAATTAAAAATATATTTTTTCAGTTTTTGTCTTTTGATTCTTGGAAGATCACTGTAACAAATGAATATAAACAAACACGTCAGTTTGATATATGCATAAATAATTATATACATATATTAAAGGGATAATGACTTGAAAGGATAACGAACTTTCGACTTTTGTCACATTTAATCACTAAATTTTTTTTCGTTATCTATTTGCCATTGAACTATTGAAACTGTTCACATTTTACCCTTATGACCGGCTGTTACCGATCATAAGGGTAAAATGTGAACAATTTCAATAGTTCAATGGCAAATAGATAACGAAAACAATTTTAGTGACTAAATATGAACAAAATCGAAAGTTCGTTTCCCTCTAAAAAGTTCAATGACTAAATGTGAACAAACCTTCTCTTGTATTATGTTTTAGCAAGTTATTTATTTTTGTTAAATTGTAGCAACATTTGTTGATGAAGAAATCTATGAAATAAAAAAAAATAAAATAAAATAAAAACAAAACAAAACAAAACCCTGAAAATATATTTAAAAAAAAAAACAAAAAACCAAAACCGAAATAAAAAACCAATGGTTTGACATTTCCCAAAATAAAAAATCAAAATCTCCAATCTGATTTTGGTTTTACAAAAAAATGAACCATTCTCACTGATATGAATTATAACCATTGGTTTGATATGCGAAATTTGTGACATCCCATGAATATGTAGTTACAACATCGTCAGAACTCGTAATTCATAGTAAGGAGTTAGAGTATCATCACATGAATACGTAGTTACAACATCGCCTGAACTCGTAATTCATCACCTACAGGTTATGGGCTTGCTGGTGTTTCCACTGTATTTTTATTTCATAGATTTCTTCATCAACAAATGTTGCTACAATTAAACAAAAATAAATAATTTTGCTAAAACATAATACAATAGGAAGTTTGTTCACATTTAGTTATTGAACTTTTTAGAGGGAAACGAACTTTCGATTTTGTTCACATTTAGTCACAAAACTTTTTTTCATTATCTATTTGCCACTAAACTATTGAAACTGTTCACATTTTACCCTTATGACCGGTAACAGCCGGTCATAAGGGTAAAATGTGAACAGTTTCAATAGTTCAATGGCAAATAGATAATGAAAAAAAGTTTAGTGACTAAATGTGACAAAAATCGAAAGTTCGTTACCCTTTCAAGTCATTATCCTTATATTAAAACCCATCGTGGTTATGAATAGTAAATTTTATCTGTTTCAGATTTTAACCACATTAATCTACAGTAATTAACTTTTATCCTTCAAATTCCCGTTTCAGATTTTAACCACAATAATTTGTAGTAATTGACTTTTGTCCTTCAAATTTCAACATATGTCTTCCCAGATCGTATACTCTTACCAATAACGCTTTTCATATATTTCTCTAAAATCTTTGAACTTCATCATTCTTCCTTTTCGACTGCCTTCCTTTGACATTTAAGACATATTTTCCTCCAGGAATTTTGGGTTTGAATTCCATCTCTTATGAGCCATAAGATATTTCAAATCCATTGTGTATATCTGATTCTTTGAATTACTACTTATTTCCTTTTCATATGTCTGTTAATTTATTAGTTCAATTGACTTTTTGTTGTGAAGAATATGAAGATGCAGTGAATTTAATTCCACCGGAGATGTCGCCGTCTACTGTTTGGAGTTTTATTTTTTACAGTGGAACTTTGCATGGGCGGTGGATGTGCTGGAGAATTTTAATTCATGTGGCAGTGGATGTGCTGGAGAATTTTAATTCATGTGAAGCAAAATCGGGGAACCAACATAATGGTGATTGCGATGGAGGTAAGGAATTGCTCAATGAAGGAGAAATCAATGGTCTATTTTATCCTAGAACACTTACGCAGAACAATTTTCAAAGAAAATCATATGTTGATTACAATTTTCCATGAAAACACTTGAAAATTACTCTTGATTTTACAAATTCCTTATTCGATGTCTAATTGTTTACCCTGGTTTTTGGTGTTGAAGACTTCGGTTCTTCATGTGAGCCCTAATATTTTACAATTTGTGGTTTTGTTGTTCATGATTTTGGGATTGGGCAGATAATATGCTCTGATGGTGTTCTTCATTCCGATGCTCTTCCACCTCCATCAGATTTTTTTGGTTGTTATTATAGAAATCAGAAATTGAAGATTGTTTATTTCGTTATCGTACAAACCAAACATCAAAAATGTGTAGGAACAATAGATTTTTCTTTTTTCAGACCTTCTAAGATCTTAAACCCCACTTTTGAATTCAAAATTCAAGAGGATGTTGCATTCCCGATCTGCTTGAACGCAAATTGTATAATTATTTTTCAATCTCATGCGTCATTCATACAGGTAAGAATCCACATGACACTTAGATTTCTGTCAATTCACAGCAATAGACAACCATAGGACCAACAATCATATCTATGTAGAATTTCCAACAACAAAAAAATTGCCCTAATTAATTTACTGTCACTAAATAAAGGCGTCCAACTCGCATGGAAGAACATACACAAATTATTGAAGAATGATGGTCCATCACCATTTTCTTAAGGTTCGTTTGCATATCTATTATCTAATTCTTAGTTTTCTGATCCAAATATATACACATACAATGCTCTTTAACAGCATATTGGGGGCTATTTTTGTCATTTTGTATAGGGTGATCAGGTTGTGCTTATTGAAATGCTATAGTAGGTTCTTTAAACAGCATATCTATTATCTAATTCTTAGTTTTCTGATCCAAATATATACGCATACAATGTTCTTTAACAGCATATTGAGGGTTGTTTTTGTCATTTTGTATAGGTGATGAGGTTGTGCTTATTGAAATGCTATAGCGGGTTGAATCCAATTTAAATTCGACTTCAAGACAGTTGTTATTACACATGGATGCCACGGATGCTTCAAATGACAAAATGTTTCTTAGTTCTGCCACTCTATAGATCATCAACTTTTCCCACGTGTGGTTATCTGTTCAACGAGTTTATTCCACATTCCAAAATCATTAAATATTATTTCAAAATATATGTTACTCTCAATTGAAAACTTTAGTACATGTGGTCAACATATTTTCTAATGGATTCGTGAAGTAAAAGATTAAAGACTATTATCACCCAGTGGAATCATGCTGTGACACCATCAAATAATTTTCTTTGAATTTGCTGATTTAATTAGTAAATTCCTTGAATTCAGTTATGAACAAAACTTTTATTTTAGAGTTTAAAAAAACAAAAAATGAGTGATTTCTTGATAAAAAGGAACAACAAAAGGAGTGATTTCTTGATCAAAAGCTTTAGTTATGAACGAAACATTACTATAATATTTACTTATGAATGAAATTTTACTATAATATTTACTTATTTTGTCGTTTCATATTGAAGAAAGGAATGAGTCGTTAATATGTTTAGTTAGATTTCTAAAAAAAAATCTGAGTTATAATGCTGAATTTTTTTTTTACTGATTTTTGGTCATACAAGCTACTGTATATCCATTTAACAGTGTTTAGGAACCAACTGCCTACTGTTTTATAATTTTTATTATATGTGACATTACATACTATTTATTGTGTTTAATGTCAAGTTTTGTGTTTGGTTTTCTGATTATTCAGATGCCGCAGAGAGTTAGGAATGCTAGACGGAGGATGAGCAAATTGGTGGTATGGGAACTTATCCCACATGGACAAAAAGTGAAACTTGTGGTGCTCTTATTGTTTTTTCTATAATGAAATTGGTTGGGAAACTCCAAGATGGAACTCCGTTTGTGAATAAAGGACACAGTAAGACACCACTTCAGTTCAAGATAGATGAAGGTGAGTATCATTTTGGTGTTTAAAAAGAAAAATGAAAAACACGAGCTAACAATGACATGGTGTTGTTTTTCTTTAATGATACAACAAGTTAGAAGTATGAAGAAAGGTGAAGTTGCAGTGTTAACTATTCATCCAGAGTATGCATTTGGTTTAACTGAATCACATCAAGAAGCATCAATTGTTCCTGCAATACCAACATGTATTATGATGTTGACTTGATTTCATTTGAAAATGTATGAAAATTGGAATTTTTTGATCTCTTTATACTTCTTGAAGAAATTGCAAGGATAAAATTGGTTTTAAGTTATTACAGGAAAAAGACATATGAGAATTAAGTACACAATAAAATATCGAAACTTCAAGGAGAAAGAAAGAAGGGAACCACACAACAATTTTTTTTTTTTTTTTACTATTACTCTCACAGATTTAATGTGTCAATATATGATATAGATATAATTCAGAAAAATGTTGTTCTTTAACAACATATAATGAAAAGGTACATAGGATTCAAATGCAAAGAGTGTTGTTAACAAGTATGTATGTTTTTTACTGTTGCTTTTGGTTATATCTTTTGAATTGATCATGATGATGGTGATGATTTGGTGTTAGTTTTTGTTGTTAGTATTATAGGGTTTTGGTTGATGGTAGTTAATATATAGCCGCAACTCGATATATTGTAATTATTTTATACACGTATTATTATGTTAGTATATGTACAACTTATGTGTCTATTGACATGAATTCATCAGGTGTTGCACTAAAATCATATTATGAGTTATGAGTTAAATAGAAAAAACCCAACAAAAAAACCTACCCGATCCGATCCGACCCGTGGTTTACCACAGGTTCACTTACTAGTTAAAGATTAAAGTAAAGAAGTTGCAATTGAAAAATACCAATTTTGTTTAACAAAAAAAAAGTACCAACAAATTACTTATATAAAATTAAACATACAACATTCAAGACCAATTGGTTTCATTAATCATTAGAAAGTACAATGTAGTAGTCAAAAGGTATACACGATTTCTTTTATGAAACAAATACTAACAAACTCATTATTATGTGATGATTATAGAAAAGTATTAAATATTCAAACCAACTAGGTTATAATCCGTGTAAACCACGGTATCATGATTAAAATTATTATATAGATAAATAGATAAAAATATAATTAATGTAAAAAAGATCAGTGTATTATTCATTGTAAATAATTCTGATCTATGAATAAATTTGTTAGGTAAAATAAACATAATATTTTATTATAAATTTCGAAAATGTTATTATGAATAAGATTTTGTATTTTTAAAATTTTAATTGAAGTTGATTTGTTACAAAAAAAAAACATATATATACTAGAAAACATAGAAAATTGTCACTTGTCAAAAATGAATGCTAGAAAATGGACATGTAGCATTTTCAGGTTTCACTTATTAGAACATGTAGATTTGTTTGCCAATTATTACATCTGAAGGGTTTTGAGCACTATAACACTCTTATGGTGCACATGCAACCCTAAATGCTTTGGATTAAGTTTTCTCTAATTATACATGCAATTTCAATTTTCCAAAGCACATATCCTAACTAGCATGCAATTTGACAATTGAACAATACATTTAGTTAGAAACTTTACCTCTTGTTGTAGCTAGTTAACTTTGGCCTTTAAAAGCTTAGCACCTCAAATACGATGCCTCGAATGCTTCACAAAACACCATCAACAATGGAGGACTTGAGAGAGAGTATCTTGCACAAAAATCGGCTCCTATGGACTCTTAGAACATATGTGCTTACCAATTTTAGCTATATGGTAACATGTATATATAGTAGGATTCTAAGAGTCATGGTTAAATCCTAATCCATACCCTTGGGCTTATTATCCACGATCTATGATGCATATGGACTACCTCTTTATGGATTCTTTCATAAACTTAGTCCATCATGTATCATAAGTCCAAACCATATATATAACTAACTTACACAATTAGTCCCTATTAATTTAATTAGTCTCTTTTGATTACTAAATTAATTCCAAATTAATTTTTGATCAATACTAATTAAATTATATGATTTCTCAATATATTATACTTATAATATATTCGCAATTTATAAACAACCTCTTTCTTAAATGTCCATCCTATCAGATTGTTCTGGTAAAATGCAATCCAAATGGACCAGGCTACTCTCGGGTCAAGTACATACAAATTATAGTTATGGGCTTAGACACCTAATCCAACAGTCTCCCACTTAAATAAGTATAATAACTATAACTACAAGTACGACTAAATAACCGACTAGCAATCGTAGCTCTTAAAAGCCTATGTCAAACTTTGACATGCCATTTAGGTAAGGGATCATATAATCCTCTGTTCTTCAAGATATCAGTCTGAAAAATACATGGAACATAATCATACTTATTGTTCAACAATTTGTTTCCCGATTTCCAAATTGTTTGATAGAGAACTTAATTGAACACATCAATTGAGTTATGATCGGGACCGACACATAAGTCAAAAAAAAATCATCGAGGGGCCCAAGATATCACTTTTAATCCTACAAGAATTAAAGGAATAGATAAACTTCAACATTATATGCTTGTACTAACTATTCGTTAAATCATACACAACAATGTGTTTTATAACATCAAGTTATTGATGCGTTTCCACACTATCAATGTACAACTAACTCATAGTCAACAACTTATATATCTTGGTTTAACGACTTATGTGACATTATCGTCTCAAGATCACTCATGATAAATTCCATGAAGTGATTCAAGTGAGCATGGGTTTAATCCAATACTCAGACCTTATGAGCACTCATGAATGTTGTAGCAAATTTTGCTATGTCTAAGCACTTTAGACAATCTACAAGCCAAATTCATGACAATATTACCTTAATACCTACTTCCAAAGTATGATCGGCTATGGACAGTTTGAATAATCTTATTATTCTGGAAGTCAAAACATGCAAAATGAAACAATAGTAAACAATTGACACAAGATAGTAACTTTACTAATAAATAAAACACCTTTTATTTAATCATTAAATGTTAGTTACATTTTATCTATTACAAGTTTCTAAATAGCTATCTAATCATTAAAACTAATATCATCCTTCAGCCCCATGCTCCTTACATGCTGCAAATGCTTAACCCTACTCAGTCCCTTCGTGAGGGGATCTTTTGGGTTCTCATCTGATGATACCATCTTTACCACAAGCAGTCCTTATTTCCGATGTCTTATAAAGTGATATTTTCTGTCGATGTGTCTGGATCTGCCATGATCCATTGGTTCCTTGGTTAATGCAACCGCACTCTCGCTATCATAGAAAATCTCCATAGGCTCCTTTACAGCTGGTACAAATCCAAGGTCTCCAATGAAGTTCTTTAGCCATATCGCCTCCTTCGACGTTTCGTTTGCTGCTATGTACTATAATTCGCATGTTGAATCAGCTACAGTCTCCTGTTTTGAACTTTTCCAAGTTATATCTACTCCATTCAGGGTAAATACCCATCCCTATTGACAGCGGAAATTATCTTTGTTGGTTTGAAAGCTGGCATCACTATACCCCATCACTCTTAAGTCATCACTCCCACCGAGGGTAAGGACCCAGTCCTTAGTCCTCTGCAAGTACTTAAGAGTGTTCTTTAGCGTAATCCAATGAGCTTTATCAGGATTCCCTTGAAATCTGCTGACCATGGTCAAAGCAAAGGCCACATCAGGTCGAGTACAAGTCATAGCATACATGATCGAGCCAACCGAGGAAGCATATGGTACTCGACTCATTTCAGCTATCTCAGCATCTATACTCTGACTCTGAGTCTTACTTAGTTTGGTATTTCTTTGGATAGCTAAGTCACCTTTCTTGGAATTCTCCGTGTTGAACCTCTTCACCACCTTGTACAAGTAGGTACTTTGACTAAGTCCAATTAGTATTTTACTGTTGTTTCTCAATATCCTTATCCCTAGAATATAGGCAGCTTCTCCAAGGTCTTTCATATCGAAAACCTTCCCAAGCCGGGACTTAACCTCCTGCAAGGTTGGTATGTCATTTCTTATGAGAAGTATTCCATCCACATACAACACCAAAAAGCTCACTATACTCTTACTAACTTTGACATTTAGACATGCCTCATCCCCGTTTCTCGAAAATCGAAACTCTTTGACTTTCTCATCGAAACAAAGATTCCACCTGTGAGATGCTTGTTTAAATCCATAAATGGATTTCTCAATCTTACACAGTATATTAGGGTAATTTTCATTAACAAAACCCTCTAGTTGATTTATGTAAACATCTTCAACCAACTTCCCATTAAGGAAAAAGCAATTTTGACATCCATTTGCCATATTTCATAATCATGAAATGCAACTATGGATAGCATAAACCTTATAGATTTAATCTTTGCTAATGGTGAGAAGGTCTCATCATAGTCAACTCCATGAGTTTGAGTAAAGCCCTTCGTAACCAGTCGTGTCTTATATGTATGCACTTTCCCATCCATGTCGATATTCTTCTTAAAGATCCATTTGCACCCGATTGTCTTACGACCCGTTACATTGTCAACCAAGTTCCAAACTTGATTGGTATACATGGACGAAATCTCGCTGTCCATCTCCTTTTTCCATTTTACTGATTCGGGGCCTGCCATGGCTTCCTTGTAGTTGTTAGGTTCATCCAAATTTACCAGTGTGTTATCATTGATAAATGTATCACCTTCTGTAGTAATATGGAAACCATAAAAATCAGGTGGAACTCTAAGTCTACTGGAATGCCTCAGAGGTACGGACTCGTCAACCGGTTCAATAGGAGTTTCCTCCTCAGGTTGATCGCTAGTGTTTGAGGTTCCTTCACCGCTTAACTCTTGGAGCTCTTCAAGGTCAATTTTCCTCCCACTGTACCCTTGACATATGAGTTCTCTCTCACGAAAGACTCCTATCCTCGCAACAAAGACAACATTGTCACTTGGTCTATAGAAGAAATATCCAAAGGATTTCTATGGGTAGCCGATGAAAATACATCGCTCACTATGAGGTTCGAGCTTGTCGTGAGTCTCGTTGTAGCATCCAGATTTTTCCAGGTATTTTATTTAGTCAAATACATGGGATTTTAGAGAGGGACTCGACGAGTTAGTTCCTCAACTCGTCAAGTAGGATCGCGCACGTGTTTTATTGACTGGACTCGACGAGTCGGGGAGCTGACTCGCTAGGTCAGCGCTGCTTGGGAAAACACTAATTGTCCGGGTTTGTGACCTATTTAAAGGACCTTATGGCCATCATTTGCGGCCACAATTTCCCGTGAGAGACCCTAATCGATCTAGAGAGCTTAGAGAGAAAGAGGGAGCCATTTTTCATCATCTTGGTGCATTCTTGCAAGGAAGGAGGAGATTGTTCAAGCTAAATCAACTAGAGGAGCTCAGATCTACTTCTATCCTATTCTAGACTGCTGTTTAAGGTATGAATCTGTACCTATTTTCGTATGATTAGTAGATCTCATGTAATTAGGGTTTCTTTACCCTCTTTTAGTTGAATATATTGAGTATAAGAAGTCCCCCTAAGGCTTAGACTACAGATCTGGACCTTGAGAGGTCCAGAGAGTCCCATGATTCAAGCTTTATGCAGTTACATAAGAATATTGAGCCTAAAACACCATTATATGGGTTATTTTAACAAATAGATCTAGATGTGCGATGCATGGACGTAAACATCGAACCTTTACATGATTATTAGATGTTAGGAGGTTGGATCTATAAGTTAGAGCCACAGATCTGACCTCAGATGGTTGAATGAGGATTCGATGGGGATGGACTCGCTAAGTCATAGCGAATTTATCCCGCTATCTTTGACCCAGTATGAACTCGTTGAGTTTAGGGGCAACTTGACGGACTGAGTGGACTCTAGGGCGAAACCCGAAGAAATATGATTGGACTCGACAAGTCATAGGAGTACACTCGACGAGTTAGGTCGGCCTGGACAGATTAAATTTAGCAGACTTCGGTTAGTTTATGGGATGGGTCATTAAGGGGTATATGAGACCATGGAGGGGTAAAATGGTCTTTTACCCAATTCTGAGAGACAGAAAGAGAACGAAAGAGAACGAAAGGGATTTAGGAGTAAATAGGATAAAAGGATGGATAATGATTAATATGTTTGTCTATTATGATAGGTTGAGGCTAGTTCAGGATCCCGAGAGCGTGTCTGTTATCTTCTAGTTACGAGGTGAGTCTTCTCACTATACTTTACCTGTAATGGTAACTATGTGTGACCGGAAGGTCTTATGTGCTTGTATGAGTTATATGATTTGATATGACATGTATATGTTGTATGGATTGGACCGAAAGGTCGATAGGGTTAGGACCCGAAGGTCAACATTGTACTACCGGAAGGTCTACCTGGATTATGGTATCAGAAGATCCCACTGAGATGCAGTGACTGGAAGGTCTTGTAGCCTAAGGTGTCTATTATGTGTATTTTGTATTTTGGGGAACTCACTAAGCATTTATGCTTACCATGTTATGTAACACCCGTCAAAATTAGGCCAATAACAATCACATGTGATTATGCCAATCATGTAATGTGATTTCGTTAAACTAGTAATGTGATAAACTTACTATATATATAATGTTAAAATATGAACTTTCATACATATTTTATGATACAACTCAAAGTATACGTCCATACGATTCCAAAAATATAGAGAACGTCTAAATCTGACTTCGCGTGAAGAAGTTATGATAATTCCTAACACTATAAATCTATATAAATAAGAGGAATTTAAAATAGACTTAGAATTAGCTATTCGAGTCTAAAATAAAGTTGTAGTACTCAGAAATACCTACGCGTGGATATAAAGAACGTCAAAAACAGATTTTGTATGCAAAAGTTACAACCTTCCGAAGTTACAGCTGTCTAAGAGCACGACACGTGGCAGAAACCCTAATCTGCCAAGACTCACAATGTGAGCATCAAAACTCATGACGTAAGGAGTCAAAATGCATCATTTTGCTTCTAGAAGTCTATGGAACAATAACCCAAAAGCTCATGAAGTGAGCAAGGTTTTCTCACGACGTGAGGACGCTATAGAACACGAATCGGGGCTAGAAAACACGCATTAAAGCTACAGGATGACTCTTGCCATAACTCACGACGTGAACTTATCATTTATCACGTCGTGAGGGCCAAAAATCTTCCTATAAATATCAAGTTCAACCCCAACCATTCTTGCACCTGATCTCCTTCCTCCTCTCTCCGTTGGTGAAGCCGTTTCGCTTCCTGAACCTCGACGACCTCGTACCGCTGACCGTTTTTGCTTAGATAACATAAAATCACGCTACTAAGGTGAGTTTCATGGCCCCACTTTCTAATATTTTCGGGGGAAAACGCATGCTAAATATTGAATAAAAGTTAATATTATGTGTATATGATAGTATGTTCGTATCAACATATATAGTTGTATTAACCGTGATATAGTTGTTTTGCCTCATATATACCTAAAGTATATATGATATTTTTAAAACATACAACTATCATAAACTTGTTAGCATGTTATCATACTAATGTAGACCTTGAGTTATACTCGGGAGTTCTATGTATACTATGTGTGATATAGCCTTGATGCTATACTCGAGAGTTATATATATATATATATATATATATATATATATATATATATATATATATATATATTGATTTCTATGTATGTTATTATTGTTGGTTTTATGTCAAGATAAAACCTAGTTTTACTTCAAGTTATAGCGGTTATATTGCCTAAATGTTATGAAATTAGGAAGTAATGTTTAAAAGCATAGTCTAGTAACTTAGGGTTTTAGACACGAAAATGCTTTTGTTGTTAGAACTATAGAACGTTGTCAAAGTCTACCTGAGCTACTGTATTCATCATCTAAGATTGGGGATCTTAGTGAAAGTCCTCTGACCTGTATTCGTTAATCCCGTGTGAGCGAGGAAGTCATGTATAATTAGTATACGGGTTGACCACCCCACTTGTGATTGTTAGCTACAGTCAACCAAAAGTGAGTGATGAACTATCCTTATAGTTGTTATTGTTCTGGCATCGATGAAACGTGCGGAAACTACCACAAGGTGTGATCCTTGTGCTACCACAAGGTGTAATCCTTGTACTAACATAAGTTGTAATCCTTGTACTACCTCAAGGTGTAATCCTTGTACTACCGCAAGGTGTAATCCTTGTACTACCACAAGGTGTAATCCTTGTACTACCTCAAGGTGTAATCCTTGTACTACCGCCATGTGTGATCCTTGTAATAATAACCAGAGGTATAAAACTAATTAATACAGTCGCAGCTACAGACTCATGGTAGCATAATTTTAGAAGCATTATACTTTGTAGATATACAAGTATGAATGTTAAGTATAAGTTTCCCAAAGACTTATACTCTAAGTATAAGAATCTAGTAGGTATATTACATGTATATTAAGTAGACCGTTATACCTATCCTACTTACTCGTATAGAATTGAAATAGATTTATACATAGCAATTTTACTCGTATAGAATTGAAATAAGATTTATACGTAGCGTTTTTATTCGTATAGAATTGAAATAGATTTATACGTAGTGGTTTTACTCGTATAGAATTGAAATAAGATTTATACGTAGCAACTCTCGTTTGTATGGAATTACAAACACTTATTTTCATAGTATATGAGACTTATAGGTATATACTTATTTGGTAAGTAAAATTTTATACCTAGGATATATATAGTAAACGTTAGAGAGTCAAAATTATACTTTCAAAACTATACTTTTGAAACTTGGAAAAATGTATTATTTTTATATGGAGTCAAAACCTGTGAACTCACCAACTTTATGTTGACGTATTTTAAATTGCATGTGTTTTCAGGAAGTTGATAACTATGATACGAGAAATGACGTTACACTGCCCGGTGTTTCTGCTGACGGCCGGGGTGTGACAGATTGGTATCAGAGCTATTAACTATAGTGAATTAGTACTTTCTAAGGAAAGCACGACTATAGTTTAGGGCTTACTCTGTTAGGTTTAGGTATATCCATTAACCTACAAATAAAAGTATTATTAAATTCTACTACTGAAGGACTACTTACTGGAGCGGTGACAAGATAGACACGTTGTTTGGGTTGTTGGATTTCAGAACGACTATATGCTAAAATGATCCTGCCCTCCGACTGTCCTTACTGGCCGGTGCCTTATCAGCTAGACCTGAAGTAACAAACAATAATTAATAATACTTGTGAATACAACAAACACAAAGATATAGAGTTATGTATGAACTCAGTCCTGCGATGAGAACACATGTATATAAACCAAAAATATAGAAAACCCAAACCCTCGATAAGAATTCAACGCAAGGTTTTAGGTCAAACTACTTAGTCGAGTTTTATTGTACATGGGCCGAACCACAACTAAACGTAGACTGATCACCTATGTTTAATTTTGGTCAAACCGATGCACAACTAAACGTGGATACGGTGGTTGATAGAGTAAAACACATGAAGATTCTAGAAGATTAAAGATAGATCTCATATCAGGATACCATCAACTCGTATTACAAGAAGAAGATGTTCTGAAAACAACATTTAGGACTCGGTATGGTCATTAAGAGTTCTTAGTTATGCCTTTGTATTGACCAACGCTCCAACAATGTTCAAGGACCTCATGAATAGTGTTTGCAAACCGTACTAGGATAAATTCGTGATAGTGTTATCGATGATATATTGATATATTCACGAACCAAGGAAGAACATGGTCAACACTTGCAAATAATCTTGGAACTACTAAAAAAAAGTTGTACGCCAAATTCTCCGAATGTGAATTTTGGATTAGAGAAGTTCAAATTTTTAGAACATGTAGTTAGCAACAAAGGGATTCATGTCTAACCCTCCAAGATTGAAGTAATTAAGAATTAGGAAGCATCGAAGACGCCAACAGAAGTGCGTCAATTCTTAGGACTTGCTGGCTATTACCGTAAATTCATAAAGAATTTCTCCAAAATAGCCAAGCTACTTACAAGACTAACCTAAAGGGATATGAAGTTCAACTGGGAAGATAAACAAGAAGCAGCTTTTCAAAAACTGAAGCGAATGTTGTATAGTGCACCAATCCTATCCCTTCCAGAGGGGACATAAGATTTGATCGTATACTGCGACACATCAAATCAAGGATTGGGATGTGTGTTGATACAAAGAGGAAAGGTTATTGCCTATACATCACGACAATTTAAGGTGCATGAGAATAATTACACTACCCATGATCTTGAATTGGGAGATGTAAATTTTGCACTAAAAATTAGGAGACATTACTTATACAGTACTAAGTGTACTATTTTTACCGACCACAAGAGTCTCCAACACATCTTCGACTAAAAAGACCTTAATATGAGACAAAGAATATGGGTCGAATTATTGAATGACTACGAAGGTGAGATTCATTATCATCCCGGAAAGGCAAACGTGGTAGCAGATGCCTTAAGCCGGAAAGAATATATTAAACCCTGTCAGGTACGAGCATTAACCATAACTATCCATTCTAACTTTCCCTCACAAATTAGAGAAGCTCAACTTGAGGCTCTAAAAGAATAAAACATCAATCACGAAGATTTGTGAGGAATGGAAGAGCAACTTATACAAAAAATGACGGAACACGACAATTTATGAACCGAATTTGGACACCTAAGTTCAGTGGAGTCAGGGACTTGGTCTTAGAAGAAGACCACAAATCCATATATTCCGTACATCCAGGCTCTGACAAATTGTACTTAGATTTCAAAGTACATTAGTATATATCGCCAACGAACATGGGGTTTCTGCTTCTTCGGTCTATCGAGGATGTGAGTTGGAGATCTTTGGGGTGTCTTTCACGATCAACTTGATTCTGATCCCCATGGGGGATGTGTGTGTGATTGTGGGTATTGACTGACTTAGTTGATTCGGTGCCATGATTGATTACAAGGGTCAGCGGGTATTTGTTCGAACCCCAAGTGGGGGAGAGTTGATTGTCTATGGCGAGGGAAACAGAGTGGGATCAGGATTTTGTTCAGCTGCTAGGGCCAGGAAGTATATCCAGCACGGGTGTGCGGTTTACCTCGCGTATGTGGTGGATATGCGAGACAGAGATTAGATTTCAGTTTCAGAGGTCCCAATGGTCAGGGAGATTGCGTACATATTCACGGAAGAGTTACCAGGGATACCTCTGGAGAGACAGGTCGAGTTTAGGATTGACATGGTGTCAGGTGCATCTCCCATCGCCAAGGTGTTCTACCGATTGGCGCCACCAGAGATGCAAGAGCTGTCATAACATCTGCAGGAACTGTTAGGCAAGCGATTCATTCATCCGAGCAGTTCCCCGTGGGGAGCACCGATACTCTTCGTCAGGAAGAAGGACGGTTCGCACCGGATGTTCAATGATTATATGGAGTTAAACAAGTTGACAGTGAAGAACCGTTATCCATTCCCGAGGATAGATGATCTCTTTGATATGTTATAGGGTGCATCTTGGTTTTCCAAGATAGACTTGAGATCTGGGTATCATCAGGTCAGGGTCAGAGAGGAGGACATGGAGAAGATCACGTTTCGAACTTGTAATGGACATTACAAGTTCGTGGTGATGCCGTTTGGTCTCACCAATGCACCGATAATATTTATGGATGTGATGAATCGGGTCTGCAGACCGATGCTTGATCGCCCGATCATCATGTTTTTAGAGGATATCTTGATATATTCCAAGACCAGAGAGCAGCATGAGGAGGATATGCGGGAGTTATTGGGGGTTTTGAGGCGAGAAAGGCTTTATGCTAAGTTATAGAAGTGTGAGTTTTGGTTCCGAGAGGTTCAATTCCTCGTACATCTTGTTAACCAGGAGGGGAATTTGTTGACTCGACCAAAATTGAGGCAGTCATGCAGTGGGAGGTTCTGAAATCACCCTAAGACATCAGGAGTCTTTTGGGATTGGCAGGGTACTACCAGATATTCATACAGGATTTCTCCAAGATTACAGTACCCCTCACTCATCTAACGAGGAAAGGAGTGGATTTCCGCTGGGGCCCTGAGCAACAGAAGGCGTTTGAGACCCTCCGACAGCGTTTGTGCGAGGCTCCAGTATTGACTCTTCCAGAGGAAGTTGATGATTTTGTGGTGTTTTGTGATGCATCCATCAAAGGATTGGGGGTATTCCTCATGCATAGAGGACGGGTTATTGCCTACGCATCGCGGTAGCTGAAGCCGCATGAGACGAGATACCCTACTCATGATGTGGAGTTGGGAGTGGTGGTGTTTGCTCTCAAGATTAGGAGGCATTACCTCTTTGGGGTCCGTTGTAGCATATACATGGATCACAAGAGCCTGAGACATATCATGGATTAGCCGAACCTGAACATGAGATAGCGCAGGTGGATGGATGTAGTCAGGGACTACGACTGCGAGATCCTTTACCACCCCGGTAAAGCGAATCTGGTGGCGGATGCTCTGAGCTGCAAGTCAGCTGGTTCTTCCATCCCAACGATATGCATGAGGATAGCAGTGGATTCTCCACTTGTGAGTTTGATTAGGATGCCCAAGTGGAGGGCATGCGACCAGAGAATTGGAAACTAGAGAGGATCAGGGATGAGAACTCTTGGTTTGTACAGGGTAGCCGAGGATTATTGACCCAATGCGGTCGGGTATGGGTTCTGATGCCTGGTGGGGTCAGGAAGACAGTTATGGAGGAGGCTCACAATTCTCACTTTTCTATTCACCCAGGGGCCACCAAGATGTACCGAGACTTGAGTTTGAGTTACTAGTGGCTGTGCGTGAAGCGAGAAATCGCTTGATACGTTGAGAGGTGCCTGATTTGTAGGATGGTCAAGGCTGAACATCATAGGCCGCATGGCACTCTGCGGCCCCTGGAGATTCCCATGTGTAAATGGGAACAAATCAGGATGGACTTCATTACCAAGCTATCGAGGACGACAAAGGGGTTTGATGCTATATGGGTCATCGTGGATCGATTGACCAAGAGTGCCCATTTCTTGGCTATATGGGAGATTTCATCAACCGAGAAGTTGGCCGACGTGTATGTCTGCGAGATTATCACTCGCAGTGGGGTTTCGGTCTCCATTTTTTCCAACCGAGATGTTAGATTTACCTCCCGTTTCTGGCAGAAGTTCCACGAGGAACTGGGCATACAGCTGCATTTTAGCACAACATATCATTCGCAGACCGACAGTCAGAGTGAGCAGACCATTCAGACCCTCGAGGACATGTTTAGGGACTAATGAAACCTTAATGGGCCTAAGGACTTAGATTTTGGGCCTAATTGGGTTTTGAGGGGTTAGAAACCATAATTAGGGTTTAGAAAACCCTAATTTTGGATATGGGCTTTGGACTTATCGGGACCCACATTTGGGCCATTGGAATGGAATTGTGAATTACACCCGACCACACTACATGATTGACCCAATAGATTGATGGACTTAATGGATTAAGTCCTTAATTGGTTAAGTGAGAAACACTTAACACTAATCATCATTTTATGTGAAAACCCTAATTTCACTTGGGCCTTGAGTTGGGCATTTCTATTAGGCTTTGGTGATTGGGCTACTGATGGGCCATCCAAGAACAAGTATATAGACTAGAATATTAGATTGGGCTTTAGGATAAGGCCCATAGGACAGGCTTGGGCCTAATTCGGAAAATTGGGCCATAGATGGGTCATAACTGGGCCTTAATGATTATGAGATATGAGACCATTAGAACGTCAAGTGTTGGACCAAGAATAAATGGTTGGGCCTTAAGGCAAGACCATGTAGAGGTTGGGCCCAATTTGGAAAATTGGGCCATAGTTGGGCGTTAGTTCATTATTAGACTTTTGGGCCTTTGGATTGGGCCTTAGGCTTGAGTCAAGCTAAGTTAGGGGTAAAGTAGTCTTTTACCTCAAGATTGGACTTATGGTTATGTGTTGGAACCCAATTATTAATTAGGTGTTATTTTGATGTTGATAGATTTGGGAATCTGTCATCCAACAACTAGTGTTTTGTCCACGTGACTTCAGTAGTGTGAGGAGAGTTTTCCTTTAGTAGGAACGGGTCTAAGGCACCAAGGCCAACCCATATATGTGATATGTTAGTAGTTGAGTGTGGGCGGGGCCCGTATCTCATTATTATTAGAGTATAGATATCAGTCAGATTGTTGGATTGCTATACTTGTTTGTGTAATACTTGTATGTGTTTGTTTATGTATGTGAGTGTCGGCGGGGACCGTATCTCAATATTATTCGAGTGTGGGCGGGGTGTGAATCTCATAGTATTCGAGTGTGGGCGGGTCCCGAATCTCATAGTATTATTTGAGTACAGATATGTGACCGCTTGATAGGAGTAGATATACTTGTTGTCTATGTGATACGTGTATGCATGTTAGTAGTGGAGTGTAGGTGGGGCCCAAATGTCCTAGACAACAGAGTATGGGTGGGGCCCGAATCTCCTAGACATCGGAGTGTTGGCGGGGCCCGAATCTCCTAGACAACGGAGTATGGGCGGGGCCCGAATCTCCATCTAAGTGGGCAGGGCCCGTATCTCCTAGTTGCATCTTATGTGTATGGTATGTGGTAGTTTGGGGAGACTCACTAAGCTTCGTGCTTATAGTTTTCAGTTTTGGTTTCAGGTACTTCGGTTTTCAAAAGAGGAGCTTGGGATGATTGTAGTGCACACACCACTTGTTTAGCCTGGGATGTTTACACTCTGATAAATTTTGACAGTAGTTATGATATTTTGAGATGCACTATTTATGCTTTTTATATGATGATGATATTTATGGTTTTATTAATGATTTAAAAATGAATTTTTTACTGTATTTTTGGGATGTTTCAAATTAACTGAGGGATCACTCTCACTCTCACTCTTGGTACCTGTAAGTACTTGACTGAGGGATCACTCTCACTCTTGGTATATGTAACGCCCGTAGATCCGGGCTAGTCAATTTATAGATAATAGGGGTCGAAAATGAATTTTTGACAAAAGATTATTTAGAATAAATAATCTTAACTAAGTTGTAGAATACGTCTTAAGGGTTCCGTACATATAAAGAACGCTGAAATCCGAGTTATAACGAAGAAGTTATAGTCCGTCGAAGTTTTATGGCAAAAAACCGGCACGACACCAGGAGACGTAAATAGTGAATTTACGATGGATAACTTTTTAGCCTTAGTAATCTAAACAAAAGTCGTAGAATATGTTAAGCTGAGATCGTCCATAAAAATAACGCCCAAATCTGACTTCGTATGAGGAAGTTATGAGTTTTCTAACATTTGGCATATTAGTGCACGGCCCGAAACTCGAATTTTAGTTCGAGCGGTTTTTGGCCTACGAGACCTAAATGAAAGTTGAATATCTCAATAATAGGAACTCAGCGGTAAAAATACAGATGCAAACGGAGTTCGTATGTAGAAGTTATGAATTTTACACGGACATTTAACAGTATAATCTCCTCGTACTGTTAAATTTAAGATCATTCGAGAAATAGCCAACGGAGTCAAAATGAAAGTTGTAGATCCTATTTTTACCTACACGTGGATATAAAGAACATCAATAATGGAGGTCATATGTGAAAGTTACGGATTTTAGAAGTCGGAAGTGTGCTGTGTGAAAATGGGTGATGTGGCACAATCTTGGTCATTGCTTTCTCCCCAAGTCTTGTCACTAGATGGTGACATGTGGCACCAAGTTCAACTATTTTCACCCTATAAATAGAACCTCTCACACCCTTATTTTCTTCACACATTTCCCATTATTTCTTTTCTTTACTCTCTCTCTAGAACCTCTCTCTAGCCCCGAAACCCCCCGAAAAGCCTAGGGAACCTCCTTAGCACGAGGCGGAAGCCCCAGAGTGCTCGAAGGCTCCGAGAAGAAGAGCTTTTCAGCTTGGGAACGCTGCTCCAAGCAAATCCCGATTTTCTATAAAGCCCGTTGTAAGTGAGTTACACATACGCTATTTTTAATATAGCTTTTATTTAATTATAATAACGTTATTATGAACTTATAATAAGTACTTGGGCTGTTGTTATGAGTTATATAAGTATTGTTTAACGCTTATATAACAGTAATAATAGCTAGACTATTAATTAGCCTCGGCGAATAATAGACTAAACTCTAGTGGTAATAATACTAGGTTTCGTCAAAGGAAATTATTTTTTAAGAAGCAAAGCGCTGTCTGAGTTCGGAATCACCACCTTACCAAGTGAGTGCATAGTTACTTTCAGCTTACACATAGATATGAAGTATTTTATATAAATTACGTGTTGTGTGGTCATATTATCTGTATACTTGCTATCTATCGTGGATGAAGAATTTTATACATGTTTTAAATAATTTAAACTGTATATGTATTTTATATCTATAAAATGTGTTGGGTAAAACATGGGTACATGTAATAGTTGTTGTGTGACAAAATAAAATAATGAGAGGTTTCGCTATAGATGTTATTGATGATCCGGTCATCTAGCGGAGTATAGATGACGACCACGGACTATTCTAGACAGTCTGGTGGAACGCTAGCAGGCTCGGAACCTGTAGGTGTTTATTTGAACTATCTGTTTATTTGAACTGTGTGCTCACCAGCAGTACTCCATCCCCCACATGGTTGCCTTTTTTGACACGAATTGCTGAGGAACCCCCGAAGCATGTGTTTTCACACCGATGAAAGTCCCTTAGACTAGGTCCCTTGTGTTAGATGTTTTAGGGACATAAAGTGAGGATAACGGGAATAGGTAATTGGGTTTGTTTGGTTTGATAAAGTTAATAAACTTATTTATTGTGGGTTGAAAACCCTATGTACTCATCAGGTTTCCCAACCTGACCCACTCAACTTATTTATATCACATGTGTAGATATGAAGTCACATTACACTGACAGATTAAGGAGATATAAATCACTAGTGATAATGAATGTAAGTTCTGTTTACGCTTATGTTTCTTTATTAACGATGACACCCCAAATGTTTTAAAATGAATAAAAATACTTTTCTTCGGAAATGCTTTGATAATGTATTTATCATGTTTTAATGGGAACAAATTCCGCAACATTTTTATTAAAAGAGGTACTCTGATTTTTATAAAGCATAAACAAAATTGGTCTTTTCTGACCGTGAAAATGGGGATGTCACAGTATCATTAAGTACTTGACTGAGGGATCACTCTCACTCTCACTCTTGGCATCAGTAAGTACTTGACTGAGGGATCACTCTCACTCTCGCTCTTGATATCAGTAAGTACTTTACTAAGGGATCATACTCACTCTAAAATATTAGTAAGTAATCTCTCCTCTCTAGACATCAGTAAATAATTGACTGATGGAATAATAATCATGACTATCGTAAATGATAGGTTATTGTTTATAAATAAAACCATTATTAAACAGAGGGAGAATGTAACAATTGCGACTTTCGGCACCGATCGATATTTAAGAAAAGTGACCAACGTCAAATATAATAGACTTAATACGTTATATATAGGGCTGTAAACGAACCAAACGAACACGAACAAGGTCTTGTTCATATTCGTTCGTTTAAGTTAGCCGAACAACAAACGAACACGAACGGATAAACGAACGAGATTTTCTTGTTCATGTTCGTTCGTTTAACAAATTACTTTGTTCATGTTCGTTCATTTATGTTCGTGAACATGCTAAACGAACATAAACGAACAAACATAAACGAACAAAGAGAAAAAAAAACACAATTGAACATATATGAACACAAACGAACATATAATATAGCAATATAATAAAAAATGATTGAATATAGATGAATATAAATAAACTTAAACGAACGAACATAAACGAGCGTAAACAAACATCATAAACGAATGTTCACGAACATAAATGAACGAACGAGATCATTGTTCATGTTCGTTCATTTAATTAAACGAATAATAATTTTTGTTCATGTTCGTTCATTTATTAAATAAACGAACATAAACGAACTTCCCGCCGAACGTTCAGTTCGTTTACAGCCCTAGTTATATATATCAACATATGATAAAAATATGATGTTTAGTATTAAGAAAAATAGAAAATGTTTGTAAGTAAAAATTAGTGCATCGATGCATATATATTTTATTATATGCACTGTACTTAGTTGTTACGTTGCCCAAATACCCTATTAAAATAACGATAATTAGGATATATATATATATATATATATATATATATATATATATATATATATAGGGAAAAGTGAATATACCCTTGAGGGTATATAAGCTTAGGTACGCAACTCACAAAAATACATTGGTTTATTTGATATATTCATTATAATGTTCTTAAACTTTAACCCTTAACTTGATATACTTTCAATATGTTCAAAAATTCACTATTATATTCCCCGTACATCACATTTTTATCGAACACCTACTAGGCTATATATATTATAGTTGAAAATGAAAATTATGTAAGAGAAAGATAAATGTGAAATTTATAAATATCTTAGAAGTAAATCAAATTAGAAGTTGAATAATAAAAATATTAGACAATTACAATGTATATATATGATAGAAAACCATGTAATATGATGAGTTTGAGTACCTAAGCTTATATACCCTTAAGGGTATATTCACTTTTCCCATATATATATATATATATATATATATATATATATATATATATATATATATATATATATATATATATATATATATATATCATTTGTTGATATATACCCGGGAGAGGTATATACAAATATAGTGTAATCTATGTGTGTGTTTGTCTATATATATATATATATATATATATATATATATATATATATATATATATATATATATATATATATGTGTGTGTGTGTGTGTGTGTGTGTGTGTGTGTGTGTATAGGGGTAATTATGATAAAGATAAAATATTAAATATAAAAGATAAAAGCCTAGGTTAATTCGTTAGTGAGTTGGTTAATCATCTAAAAAGCCTTGATTAAATTCGGCATATCCCTAATACATATAATCATTAATCTTGAGAGAGTTATGAGGTTATGTATAGATCTATACGGGGACATCACAACGCCACATACGATTGCTAGCTACAATCCCGGTAGGATACCTTCCATATAAGTTACTATTCGACGTCCGATGGAGTGTCGTGATTAGGGGTACATTTACGGTCGTAGCGTAGATTATAGGGGCTCACATTAATACATTAAAAATTGCCTTGGAGCTTAGATTTACATTAGGGATGCCTGTTATGGTAATTAAAATATGTTTGGATCGTTAGAAATCCTTAAAAGATAGTAAATTAGGGTTAACAAATATAATCCTAATTAAATTATGTTAGGATCGTTAGATATCCTGAAAAGATAGTAATTTAAGATTAATAAAAGATACCCTAAAAGATAGAAGATTGGGTAAATAAATAAGAAGTGTTTTCACTAAAGAAAAGTATTCTTAAAGGAATCCAAAAATAAAAACTCTATCACTCACCAACATTATGTTGACTTTCAAAATACATGTATTCTCAGGAAGATGAGCGTGGAAGGGTGTCCCCCAAGTATGAAGGAAGTTTTCAAGGAAGCTATTGAAGTTTAGTACAGTTATTTTAGGAGTTTGTGTATGTCCCTAAAACAATGTAATCCTTTAAAAATCAATAATAAATAAATGTTTAAAATATACCTTTGTGTTTGATTGTACATATTGTCGATATCCAATTATCCATACGTCGTACTGCCCGATGTTTCTGCCAACGGCTGGGCAGGGTGTGACATGTCATGACTATCTCTAGTATATGAAATGCCAAGAAAATAGTTCAGAGTACCTAAGTCAGTCATGGAAAATTCTAAACGAAGAATGGTGATTATCTATTGAAGAAGATAGGTAGAGGGAGCAGTGAGAACAATATCATCCACATAAAGTATTAAATATACAATCTGAGCACCCTGTCTATAAATGAATAGAGACAAATTAGACTTGTTAGTGATGAACCCCAAAACCTGTAATAAATCAAGCAAACAGATGATACCATGCTCTAGGAGCCTGTTTGAGTCCACATAAGGACTTCTGAAGTAAGCAGACATGATCTGGAAAGGTCTGATCATGAAATTCTGGTGGCTGAAGCATGTATACGGTCTCTTGGACATGTCCATGGAGAAAAGCATTCTTCACATCTAGATGGTGAACTGGCCAGTGATGTGAAATAGCCAAGTTGAGAACTGTCGGAATCATTGTCGGTTTGCCAACCGGGCAGAAAGTCTCATCATAGTCAGTGTCGAGTCATTGACTATGACCATTGGCAACAAGACATGCCTTATACCGAGCTAATGATCCACATGTATTATGTTTCTTTGTAAGCAACTAAATCATATTAATCACATTAGTAGTTGGGGGCCGATGCACAAGTATCCAAGTCTGATTAGAAATAAGAGCATTAAATTCTTCAGTTATAGCATTAAACCATTTTGGATCATGAAAGGCTTGAGAGTAGTTTTCGGGAAGAGGAGAATATGAGAAATGGGTGTCAAGGTTTAATTTATCAATAGTTTTGTAGATTCCATGATGAGCACGAGTCTCCATGTGATGGGTGCGAGATGAGGTAGAAGGAAGAGGTTGATTGTTTGGAGGTGGATTATGGGTGGGGGGAGGGGGGTTTAATTTAACTGAGAAGTGGATAGGTTACTTGGGTTTTTTGGTTCTAAAGCCCATTAAACATTTTGTAATTATCTAGCTATTTGTTAGTTTTTTGGTATATAAATCATTTGTCTGACATCATCTTGATGTATGACCTATACCCATCCTAAATTTAATGTTGCAGTTAAAGATATTTCGTTTTATATATAAAAAATGCTAATGTTTGCCAAATGAATGTGCATCATTGCAATAATCTCAAGTACCTCTTCTCATTTCATCATTTTCAATGGCATACATGCTTGCATCTAGGTATCATACTTTGATTGTGTCTTTGTTTAAATCTTTGCCAGTAAAAAGGGAACGTCTCATATGAAGTAAGCAAGCCCTTACTTCGTCTTCATGTAATATGTAATGGAAAGTCTTGATAAATATAAGGTTATAAAATTTTGATAATTGCAACTAGGTGTCCGATATTTGGGGAAAACACGTTATTGCAATGATGGTAGAGCGATCATAAATATTGTCTTAAAGATTAGAAAATGTGTGAATTAGAATCTTATGATAAGACAAAACTCGATTTTACCAAACAACAGAGAGTGTCCTCATATAGAAAATCTCAAATGCTTATGGGTGATTAAATCTTCATTAAAAAGGATCCCATGTAGCATTAATGCATGAATAACTAACATGTCCCATGACATCGGTGGTACATCACCCCAAAATATGAAACCTCAATTAGTGTTTGACGTGGTTTTGATAAACAATTAAGGATGATACAGATATGAACAACGAATCTGAAAGCATTTGTTTTAAACAACAAATCTAATGTACTAATTCCACCTAAGTCTCATATTAGATTTGAACCCTTGACCTCAATGAAGAAAGGCAACACCTGATACATGCTACAACAAAGCATTATCTACTAAAATGCCTTTTAAAAAGGCTACAATAAAACAAAAACAAAAGTTAACACATACAAATTTATATAAAAGTGGTTTGCAAAATTAACTTATATGGATATATTCGAAATGGTCGAAGGTTGGCCAATTTATTTGTGTGGGTGGGGGCAGGGAAAGTATTATAAACTAAAATTAATGTTCTTACACACACATAAAAAAGTTTGTTTTAGCAAATAAACACCAAAAATAACTAGAGGAACAATCAATTTAATAAAATTCAAAATTTAGACAAACATAAGCAAAGCTCATCACTTATGAGCTTATTCTAGACAAACATTAACAAAAATCTGCAATAACTCATTAACAATGTTTGTAAAAATCTGCAGTACTCGGTTTTCATTGTCATTTGCAAAGTATAATGATAATCTTATCTAAAATTTGTAACAAACTAACAATCAACAATGCATTTAAGAGATTGTTATCTAAAATATGTAACAAAATGAAATTAAAATTAGTTATCAAGAGTCAAGACCCAAATCAGTGAATCACAACAATCAACATTCAATAACAATAGGTGCATTCCTAAATCCTAATTCCTTACTCAGTTAATCAGAAGTCATAACAAATTAACAATTCATTCAATAGCAAGATAGCTAAATAGGAGCATTCCAAGAAGATATGAAATTGAGAGAACAGGAAAAGAAAGAACAACTGAACAACAAAACAGGAGGATTCCATATCTGATTCCGGTGGCCGGTCATCGGTGGACAGCTGTTGCAGTGGCCGGTGGTGAATGGTGTGCAGGCAATGACTGAGCAAGAGCAAGGTAGCGAGTAGCGTCTGTAGCGACGATGGGGTGGAATAAGGTCGATCGATTTTGACTCCTTGTTACTATGTTCGGAAATCGGAAATCGTAAGGGGCCACAACCCAAATTTGACAATATCAGACCTATAATAATTTTTTTTTGAAGTAATATGAGCTATTTCTAACTTAAAATTTATTTGGGGGGGGGGGGGGGGGGGGGGGGGGGGACAACCCCTCCTGGCCCTCAATATAATCCGCCCCTGATATTTGAAAACCAATTTTAGTTTTTATCGGTTATAGTTGTGAAAATACGAAAACATGAAATTCGAAAATACACAATTTTTTGTATTTTCACAGGCATAACTTGCAAAAATATATAAACATGCAAAATTTTCATGATGGATAAAAATTCGTTTTTGTTAGACTCTTTACCCATGATAACCTACAAAAATATGCGTTTGGCCTTGTCATTTTGAAGTTCTAAACATCAAAAACAAACAATCTATAGAGAGTATATAAGAAAACTTTACTTGGTTACTTGATTCAACCCATTGTACTTTGAGTAGGCAACCTCAACCTGTAACCAACAATCCATCCTTAATGAGTCCAAATAATTAATGGATTGAGTTAAGATTTTCAACCTTTTAACTAAACATATTAACATGTCTAACCTCTGTAATTAAATGGTTTGGTTTAAAGTTGAAATTTCTAACCTGGTTTCATGTTGCTAATTCATTTAAGAATTTCAAATATATTTTACTTTATATTCATTTAATATTACTATGTAATTTATAATTTAAGAATTAAAAGTTTTGGAAAAAATATATATACATGATACAACTAAGTATTAACCCTAATCGTGTACAACTTTAGTCGCCTACTCTATCACTCTTATCGTCTCACATAACCCAAGTAATTACCATCGGCCTCCTAGTCTTCACTCATCATATAATTGAACTTAAACATATTCTTCACAAATTCAAACCGAGTAACTGAAACTCGGTCCAAGAATCATAATTGCTATTAAATGGCATACTTCTCCTTCTCTTTCATCTTAATTTTGGGTCTCATTCAGGTTGGTTGGGAAAAAAATAAATAGGTTGACCCAATTTTAACGAATTTAATAAAAGGATTGTGCTGGATTAGAAATTTTCACAGTTTTTTAATAGGTTTAGATTGTGGTGAAATTTTCAACGTATTTACTTAAATAGATCAATCCCGAAAATGAACAACCAATCCATCCCTAATTGTACTCCTCTCATCGATGTCATTCATGACGTTTCTCAAAATATTGTGAAATTAAAACTCAAAAAATTGGAAAAACAAAAAAGAAATATTGACTTAAATAAGAGTGACAACTTACGACCCAATGTAGCCCGTTTAGCAGGCCAACTAGCCATTTTGTAACCATGCTGTGTTGTGCGAAATTGATGTTTAGTATTTGAAATATCTTTTTTTTTTTTGGAAAAACTTCAATAAAACGGTTTAATTTTGTTTTGTTTTTTCCAAAATATATTTGATATATACATGGTCGGTCTTAAGGATTCAAATGTCCGGGAGGAGCCGGAAAAAAATGCCTTAGCTATAACGTGTGACGAATTAAAATACATAAACTAATTTTTTTTAAACGGCAATGAAGTTTATAACAATAAACAAAGCAAAATTGTGGTATTTTTAATGAGTGATTACAATCAAATAATCAATTTCAACATTCAATGAGATGATCAGATTTCAACATAATTTCAACATTCAATCAATCAATCAGATAAACAACAATCAATTTCAACTGAATTCTGATAAATTGAGAAACTAGTGATGATTCAAATTCAACATTCTGATTTAAATTACTGATTTCTGTAATGATTCAATTTCATCATTCAATTATAAACTAAAACTATTCAACTGAATAATTGATTCGATTACCTTATAAACTGAATAACTGATAAGTGATAATGATTCTTGATTCAAAAAAATTCAAATAATCAAATGAGTAATGACTAATGGTTGTCGCTGAAGCCTGAATGTTGAATGGCTGCTAGCTAGTCGCTGTTGGATGATCGTCGATCGACAATGATAGAAACAATCCTTCTCTTCTACTGGACTGCTGCAGTGCTGCGATTTGGTAATCTACGATCTTGCTTTCTTCTCGCGTGTGGATTAGTGGACTATAACAACTTGGGCTGCATATAAATTTAGGAAATTGAATATACTAAAAAATGGGCCCCTAGGCCCTGTGCGATGGCCCTTCTTGTCCCCCTTACCACCGGCCTTGTATACAGATTAATTAAAAGTAAAACATACATACAAATATGTATTTGAAATCTGACGAGTAGCATAAAACAAGTGGAATCACATGGACATGGGAACCAAACAAGAATATGACGTGATTTGTAATAAACAATTTTTGTAGGCAACGTGGTATTGAATGTTGTCCCATGATCTTCCATGTGGATATAAACAACTCCCCCACTACTTCACATGCCCTTCTCTTAGTCTTAAGTTAACTCCCCATTTTATACTACAACCCTTCACCCAATCATCATTTATTTAGACTAAGTTAACTCCCCATTTTGCACTACAGCCCTTCACCCAAATATCTTTTATTTTATACAATTTTTTTGTTGGGTAAAAGTTAATGTTTTTGGAGTTTTAAGTTAAAATCGTAAAACCGAATTAAACCAAAGATTGATAATTGAATAGATACTAAATATTGATATAATTTTATTTGGACATCGATGTCAAATGTACATGTAAATTAAATTACCACATTTTTAGATTAATTTTTGTTTATATTAATAAATAAATGTTAAAACATCAACATGCACTTGACGATTTATAGAAATTTGGGATTTCCTATAAATATTTCAAACTTTACATAATTATATGTTTTCATCTCATGTCGTATATATATACAATTCATAAATCTCTTTTATTTTGATAAAAGAGATTTATGAATTTTATATATATATATATATATATATATATATATATATATATATTAAATCCCAAATTTCAATAAATGGTGAAGTGCATGTTGATGTTTTAACATTTATTTATTAACCTAAACAAAAACTACTAAAGAAAATCTAAAAAGTTACTTTAATAACACTAATTAATAGCTTCTTATGGGCCACCCGGAAGAAACAATATGATTCTCTTTAACATGTGTATATATATAGTAGGCGAATAGGCGAATGTCCGCGCGTTGCATAGAAACATCTATATAGTTGAAGTCTTTACAAATATATGAGTTTTTAAATATAAAAATAACGTTGTTGTTAAATTTGATATAATGATTTGTATATACTAAATTGATATAATATAATGTTTATTTTGAATTATATGATAATATATACATTTATTATAACTTCATAATCTGAATCGTTTGAATGATTTCTACCCGCAAGTTACACATGAATAAAATTAAATATAATATATGATTTGATGTTATTTATAGTTGTTTTTATTGTTAATTAATTTTTTTTAATTTATTTGCTTAATGTTTTAATTTCTATCATTATAATTATTTAAAACATCAAACATTATTTTTTTTATTTTAAAGCTAACAATATAATCATTTATATAGAGTTGTTTTTAACTATTGTTATTGTAAGTTATTTTAAGCTACTTATTTGAAAACTTTTAACGATTATAAAAATATTTTTAAGAAATATTTTAGTTAAATTGAGATTACAATTTAGTTTTTGCTTTTATCACTACAATTTATCACTTTTAACTATTTACAAAATATTCTTTAGTTTTTTTAACTGGAACTGAAATTTATATTTAAGTTTACATTGTAATGCGCAGAAACACCTATATAGCTGAAATCTTTACAAATATATATATTTTAAAATATAACACTAACGTTGTTGTTAAATTTGATATAATAATTCGTATATTAATTTGATATAATATATTGATTATTTTGAATTATATGATAATATATAAATCTATTATAACGTCATAATCTCAATCGTTTGAATGACTTCTACTCACGAGTTACACATCAATAAAATTAAATATTATATGTGGTTTAATATTATTTATAGTTTTTATTTTTAACTAATTTTTTAAATTTTATTTGCTTAATGTTTTAATTTTTATCATTATAATTATTTAAAACATCAAACATTATTTTTTGATTTTAAAGGTAACAATATAATCATTTATATAGAGTTATTTTTAACTATTGTTATTATAAGTTATTTTAAGCTACTTATTTGAAAAATTTTAACGATTATATAAATATATTTAGGAAAGATTTTAGTTAAACTGATATTACAATTTAGTTTTTGTATTTATCACTATAATTTATCACTTTTAACTATTTACAAAATATTATTTGGTTTTTTTAGTGGGACTGAAATTTATATTTAAATTTACACAGCAATATTATCTTTAAATTAACAATTTAAGTATTTTGTCCAAACTGTTCAAAAATTGTAGCTTTAAACTGATAATGGTTTACATGCAATAGCATTTTAAATCTAATAAATTAAGTATAATGTGTTAAAATTTATAGACATAACTTTATAAATAGAAGTAAATATATTATTTTAAAATTGAAATTTAGTCTATTTATGATTACACTTTAGGTTTGATATTTATTTTACATTATTAACCAACTTACAATCATTATTAGAAAGACACTACAATTTATCACTTTTAACTATTTATAAAATAATCTTTGGGTTGTTTAAGTCAAATAAAATTTATATTTAAGTTGAGCCTATAATGTTATATTTTAATTAATAATTTAAGTATTTTATACAAATTGTTCAAAAATTATACCTTTAAAATGATAATGGTTTACATCCAACAATATATTAAAACTAATAAATTAAGTATAATATGTTAAAAGTTAAAAAAAACATAATTTTATAAGTAGAATTAGAGATATTATTTTAATATTGAAATTTAGTTTATATATGAATACACTTTAGATTTGATATTTATTTAACCTAATTACCAAATTATAATTATTATTATAAAGAAATTGAAAAGTCATGAGAGTTTTAAATGAATGTGATGAAAGGAAAAAAGAATGGGAGTTTTAAATGCATGAGATTCAAGAAAAATTGCTAGCTTTATAAGTATGTATGATATATATTTTGGATTAGTGTCTAAGCCCGTAACCATATTTGGTAAATATTTGACCCGGTTGTGCATGGTCCTTTTGGGTTGCCTTCACCAAAGCCACTTAACTGGACAAATAAATAGAGAAAGTGGTTACTATGATTTAGTAATATGTTATAAGAATAATATATTAAAGGAGAAATCATATTTGTTTAATTAATATTGGTCAATAATTAATTAGGAATTAATTTTGTGATCAAGTGTAATTAATTAAACTAGAGGGGCTGTACTGTAATTATGTGATAGTTACAAAATAGGGCAATGGTTATCCTTGTAGAAGGTTGGATGAATTCAAGGGAATGGATATCCTTGAAATCGTCCATATGGTCTAAGAGATAAGGGTTATCAAGGCTTATCTTATGATTGCTTGGTGGGCAAATAACTAGATAAAGATAAGGACTGAAACCCTAATCCCAACCCTATAAAGACCCCTAGGCCTTAAGAAATCGTCCCACTTGTTTCCAAGAGATCCCTAGAAGGCCGATTTCTACCTCCTCTCTTCTCTCTCTATAGCCTCTCCAATTGCTTGTGGTGTTTGTGAGCCATTAGAGGCACTACACTTGTGGTGTTTGCTTTCAAGACTTAGGGTTTGAAGATTTATGTTGTTATTGCAATATAACAACAAGAGGTATGTGATCTAACCTTATATATGAATTTCGAAAATAGCAATCTACTTTAGGGTTTTATTCATGTGTTCATAATGTTGTGTATCTAATAGTGAAAACATAGATCCAAATCTAAGGTTGCATGCACACATAGGATTGTTTGTATAAAACCCATTAGTGATATCAGAGACTTTGGTTAACTTGTTTTCAATTAGTATTATTCAATTGTATGAACTTAACAAATTAGGGTTTATAGCCAATAAACCCTAGGAGGCAAGAAATTTCGAGATTAGGGTTTCCTAACCCTAATTTGCGAAAATCATGAAAATGTTTTTGAATCCTTTCCATTTAATCCAAGATAAGATCCTAAATTTGGATAATCTCATATCTTGTAATTATCTCTTAATAGTTAAATATGGTAATTAAAGATTTTGAATTATCCCTTCCCATTATTTTTGAGATCTAGAGGGATAAAAGGGATTAGGATAAGTTAATTGTTTAAATGGTAATTATCCTTTAAGATTTAATAATCCATTATGATTTAATAATTTGAATTAATTGCTTATTTTGAGATAATTATTAAATCAAGAGTTTTAATTTTTAAAATTTTTAATTTAAATGGTATTAAATTTCGAATTTTTTTAATTGAATATTAAAACCCTAGTATTTTGAAATGTTTAAAATACACCCTATACAATTATATTATTACAAGCTTAATAAATAAATAAATATATATATATATATATATATATATATATATATATATATATATATATATATATATATATATATATATGTATAATTAAAATGCTAGTCTTACCATTAGTAGGCCTCATTCACGAAGTTGGTCTATAAGGTGGGTATAAGGTTGCTACCTATAAAATGGCGCTTAATGGATGTACACTCACACCCACCGCTTGCTTGACTGGTGGAGGGTCGTTAGCCGAATGGGTAAGATAGGGCAATCCTTTCTTCATTAATAAGTATAACGAATCTATATAAAGTAACTAAACGTTTTTTTTTTCAAATTCCCAATCCTAGTTACTTTAGGTAAAATTGAAATTGATGCAATCCTATGAAATTACACTTTGCACCCTTGCTAAGAAGTTAGTGGAGTGTGTGTGGTTTACCAGCACACTAATTGGTTCTAAGAAAAGGTGGTAAAGGGTGATTCATTGTTTGTCATAGTTCGATGGAGCGTGTGTGGTTTACCGGCACATCGAATAGGTGATTGTAACAATGAAGGCACCATGTAGCTTTGCATGGTTATTCACACCCACTTTGTGATCCTCGGCATCCCAAACACAAACGAGAGGGGCATATTGAGATTTAAACATGCCATTGAAAAGTTCAATGAATCTCCAAGAAAATCTAGGAATTCTCAATTCATTTAAAACTTAAGCTTATGTTTTTCATGGTGAAGAATTAGTGAATCGTCATTCACTTACCTCCAAATTATTTGCGTGTTGGATTACGGCATCCCTTTTCTAATATGTAAATAATGTTGTTGGATCCTAGCCCTAATTTTTCATTTTGGGTGTTTAATTAGGGATTCAATTCTAATCAAACTTTGTCCTTTCTATTTGTAGATGTCTAACGCAAACAACGTTGCTGCTAGCTCATTCACGCTAATGAGCCTTTGTCAAAAAAGTGACTTTTGATGGATCGAACTTTAGCGAATGGATAAGATACATTCGCACTATCGGGCGTTAGGAGGACAAAGAGTATGTTCTCGGTGAGAAGCTCGAGAAGATCAATCCAGAAACTGCTACTCCCGAAGAAATGGTTGTCTTTGAGACCCATGAGCGTCATGCAACGAAAGTTCATTGCATCATGATAGCCACAATGAACTCCGAATTCCAAAAGTCCTATGAGGACATGTAACCCTATGAGATGCATATAGACTTGATGGAGAGATATCACCAAAGCGCGAGGCAAGAGTGCTATGAGATCATTACGAATATGATCACTACTAAAATTGGAAGTGGAGAGTCTCTAATCGTGCACTTGCAAAAGATGCAAAGGTATGTTGATCGTCTTCGCAAGTTAAATGTCAACTTTGGGGAAGATTTGGCTATCGACATTGTTCTTCACTCCTTTCCCTCATGCTACAACCAATTTAGGATGACCTACCACATGAACAAGGAAGAGGTCACCCTAAGCAAACTCCAAGGGCTCCTAAGGACTGATGAGAGAAACCTAAAGGACAAGTCTGTTGCACCAACTCCTAATCCATCTGCTGCTCCTGTTTTGGCTATAGGGCAGGGAAGGGGCAAGAAGAGGAAGGCTCCGTCAAAGAGCCACCGCAAAGGAAAGTCCCAAGATGGTTCCTCTTCTAGTGGGACCAAGGTTGATCCTGCTAATCCCAACCCTAACCTAAAGGAGGCAGAGTGACATCATTGCCACAAAATATGGCATCGGAAGAGAAGCTACCCGGAATATCTGCAAGCCATCAAGGATGGAAAGATCAAGACATCTTATGCAGAGACTAAGAAGAAATAGGGATGTGGAGCATGGAAGAATAAATCTAATCACAGATTAGGCTTGTCCAACCGTGTTTTTGTAATTAGGGTTTAGTATATAAGTTGCATGCATGCATCGTTGTTAGGGCACTTCTTGAAGTTAATTTTCCTTCATTGTACTGTAACCCTAGCACACCTCTACAGTCGAAGTTCTTGATCGAGCTCTTCTGAGGTGTTGTTGTTTTAATCATTCATCACCTGTTTGATTCATTGTGTTCTTACTATTGCTTACTTTTAATTTACTTGTCAAGGATCTAATCGATCTTAAAAGAGTTATCCAACTCTACAATTGGTATAAGAGCGGGAGACTATGTAATACATACGCATCTCTTTTGTTGAATAAGGTTTTAGGGTTTCCGCTATCATCGTTTCTGTTAGAGCCGTCATCTTTCTATGTAATACATACACATCTCTTCTGTTGAATAAGGTTTTAGGGTTTACTAGTATGATTCTTGGCAGGTTTTCAAACAAAATCATCATGTCTCATGACGACTCACCTTCGAACCCTATCAACATATCCAACAGTATCGGATCTACAACAAGAATCCCGATTTTATACACTCATGAATATGAAGTATGGACGCATCACTTTGAGGACTATGTCGTTGGTTCATAGGACAATGGTAATATTATCTGGGAGGCGAATACCATAGGTCCATTTGTTCACTCAGGAACGAATAGAACCATCAAGACGCAAATGGAATACAATCAGCTTATGATTGACGTGGAGAAAGTTCCTCAAGATGAGAAGGAAAAACTAATATGCAACGTCAAAGCAATGCGGATGATCATATTTGCCCTATAATCTGATACCTTTTGTCTTTTTAGCTCATGCACAACAGAAAAACAAATCTGAGATAGGCTGAAAGAGCTTTATTCTACAGATGAGGATCTAGAGCATTCAATACAAACTCTTTTACTCTCTGAGTTCGGTGACTTCAAGCAAAATCCAGAAGAAAAACTCGTTCAAGCATTTGATATTTCAATCATCTTTTCAGCAAGATGATCAAACACGAAATTGGTAGGGAGGTTATAGAGCAGAAGGTCACTTTTATGAATGGCTTGAGACTTGAATGGATGATTGTAGTTTCGACTGTGAAAGCTCATGAACAATTCAAGGCTTATTCGTTGGCAAATATTGTGGGAATACTCAAATCACAATAAAGTGGTGTGACCAAGGAGAAGAATGTGGTTTCAAGTATGGGACCTTTGGCCCTTCTCTCAAAGGGTGAGAGCATGGTTGAAGAAGAAGAAAAATTAGATCTTTCTGAATGTGATCTGACAAATGAAGACTATGCATTATTGGTCTCTAATCCCAAGAAGTTTTCTCTCAAAAAGTTCCCTACCTCCAAGAACCGAAACTAGCAAGGGAGCTATAGTTCTGACAAGGCAAAAGAGGAGGTTAAAAATGTAACGCCCGTATATCCGGGCTAGTCAATTTAGAGATAATAGGGGTCGAAAATGACTTTTCGACAAAAGATTATTTAGAATAAATAATCTTAACCAAGTTGTAGAATATGTCTCAAGGGTTCTGTACATATAAAGAGCGCCGAAATCCGAGTTATATCGAAGAAGTTATGACTCGTCGAAGTTTCGCGACGGAACCAGCACGGCACCGGGAAGACTCAAATAGTGAATTTACGATAGAGCGACTTTTAGCCTTAGTGATCTAAATGAAAGTCATAGAATATGTTAACCTAAGAGTTTCCATAAAAAGAACGCCCAAATCTGACTTCGTATGAGGAAGTTATGATTTTTTTCGAAGTTTCAGCTTAGTAGTGCACGACCCGATACTTGAATTTTAGTTCGAGCGGTTTTTAGCTTACACGACCTAAATGAGAGTTGAATATCTCATTAATAGGAACTCAACGGTAAAAATACAAATGAAAATGGAGTCCGTGTGAATGAGTTATGAATTCTCCGCGGTCATTTAATAGCCTAAACTCCTCTTACTATTAATTTAAGATTGGTCGAGAATTAGTCGACTGCGTCAAAATGAAAGTTGTAGATCTTATTTTTACCTACGCATGGATATAAAGAACATAGAAAACGGAGCTCGTATGCGAAAGTTATGAATTTTTGAAAATCGGTTGATTTCACCCTGTGTGCGATGCCACGTGTCAGCACCAGGCTCTGTTTGGCTGTACCCAGCTAGCCATGACGTGGGAGCCTCTTCAGCCTCCTATAAATAGAGACTCCCCTCTCCTTCATTCTTCACACCTTAACCCTTCATTCATCTCTCTATACTCTCTCTCTAAGCCCTAACCCCCCCCCCCCCCCCGCCCCCCGAAAAGCGTAGGGAACCCCCCTAACACGAGGCAGAAGCCCCGGAGTGCTCGACAGCCCTGAGAAGAAGAGCCTTTCGGATCGGGAACACTGCTCCAGCGAAGCCTGGTTTTCGATAAAACCCGTTGTAAGTGAGCTATTCTTACCCTACCTTTAGTATAGCTTATGTTTCAATATAGTAATGTTATTAGGACCTTATAATAATTATTTGGGCTATTATTATGAGTTATATAAGAGTGTTGTTTAACGCTTATATAATAGTAATAATAGCTAGACTATTAATTAGTCTCGGTGAATATTAGACTAAACTCTAGTGGTAATGATACTAGGTTTTGTCCGATGGAAATTGTTTTGAGATAACGAAGTGTTGTCCGGGTGCCGAGTCACCACCTTCTCAGGTGAGTGTGTAGTTACTTTCATCTTATACATAAATATGAAGTATTTTACATAAATTATATGCTATGTGTGCATACTATCTGAATACTTGTTGTCTATGTTAGATGAATGATTTTATACATGTTTTAAAATGATTTAAACTATATATGTATTTTATATCTACAAATATTTTGGGTATGACATTGGTAGATGAATAATGAGAGATAAAAGACGATGTGAGTAAACATTGTTAGTTATAGACTTAGTGCCTAATAAATAATATCGACAACTATGGACTTAGTGCCTATTGGACAAACACTAGTAGCTATGGACTTAGTACCTATTAGGTAAACATGGGTGGCTATGGAATTAGTATCTGTTAGGTGTTGGTAGCTATGGACTTAGTATCTGGTAGCTATGGACTTAGTGCCTGTTAGATAAATATTGGTAGCTAAGAACTTAGTACCTACATTGGTAGCTATGGATTTAGTAGCTGATAAATTAACTTAGCAACTGTGGATTTAGTGCATTGGCAGCTATGGAATTAGTGTCTGTCTTATAAACCCTGGAAGCAAGGGACTTCAAAATGAACGAATGCAGGAAAAATGAATCTTAGGTTAGACCCTTAAGAGTAAGGAAGATAATAGGGATGGGTAATTGGGTTGATTGTTTGATGTTTAAACATAATAATTATATTATTGTGGGTTGAAAACCCTATGTACTCACCAAGTTTCCCAACCTGACCCACTCAGCTTATTTATATCACAGGTGTTGATATGAAGTCACATTACACTGAGAGATTAAGGAGATATAAATCACTAGTGATAATGAATGTAAGTTCTGTTTACGCTTATGTTTCTGTATTGACGATGACATTCCAAATGTTTTAAAATGAATTAAAATACTTTTCTTTGGAAAGTCTTTGATAATGTATTTATCATGTTTTACTGGGAACAAATTCCGCAACATTTTTATTAAAAGAGGTACTCTGATTTTTATAAAGCATAAACAAAATCGGTCTTTTCTGGCCGTGAAAATGGGGATGTCATAGTTGGTATCAGATCATTAGTTTAAGTGAACTAGGAATATGGATTTATTTCTAGACTTAAACTTAGAATGCTAAGTAATGATTGTGAGGAGTGTGTCTTAGGTAATACACCTGAATAGACACAAGCACTAGCTTATTTAGGAAGAATACCTAACATGCTTTTATGTGCTAAATGATTTATGATGCTTTATGATGCTAAATGTATGATCGGATCTATGGTCTTTTGCCGACCGGATCTGGAAACTTTACGTGTTTAGACTTCTAAACGTTTAATTACGGTATTAGAACTGGCATATAACTTTTCGGAGTAATAGGGAGATTTACACGTTGATGGTAAATAAAATATTTCCTATCTTAATTCTCGTCATTACACACTAAACGTCTAAATTGGTGTACAGATCGAAATGGCAAGAACCCGAAGTGGAGTCGGTAACGCAAATGGAAATAGGAATCAACAACCCTTAGTAATTGAATAAATACCTGTTGTAGTAGAAGTTGCACCTGAACCAATCACCATGGCTGGAGTACAAGCCATGATTTGGGCTATGTTAGATGAACAAAGGGAAGAAATGGCGAGGATGTTGCATGAAAATAGGGATGAACCTACTATGACCATTGAGCAACCTGAGCGGATTCTCGAACAATCGGTGGAAGGGAACTATAGTCGCCCTGTAAGTCAATTTGGGACTCAAGGAGAACGGAGGAATGGCCCGGAGATGGGAAACGACAAGGTTGGATGAATGTATAAGAACTTCTTGGGTGCCAAGCCACCAAGCCTTTCCGAAATCCCGAAGCCAGTTGAGATTATGGATTGGATCTCCAAAATGGAGATGGTGTTTGAAAGTTGTGGCTGTAGCGACAAGCAAAAGACTGTCTTTGCAGTCAGACAACTAAAGATTGGAGTGCTAAGTTGGTGGAAGTTGTTGGCAGATACAATGCCACGAGGAGAAACCATGTGACTGTCTTGGGAAGCATTCGAGGAGCAATTGAAAATGCAGTACTATTCAGAGATAGATCTGATAGACCTAAACAATGAATTTTAGAACCTCAAGAAAGGAAAGATGAGTGTGGATGAGTATGACACTGCATTCACCAAGAGGATGAAGCTATTCCCCTACTTGGTGCCTACTGAACTCTCCAAGATCGATAGGTTTGCTAATGGACTGTCCACAAACTTTGTCCCAACGGTCAAAATGGCAACCACTTTGAAAGCAGTCGGTAGAGCAGAACGTAGAGACCCATATAAGAGAAAAGGGTCTAGAAAAAGATAAGGCAGGAGAAAAGCGGAAGTTTGAAGGATCTTCAAGGTCTAACAAGGAGAGAAAATTCCCGAAGCTTAGAGGAGGAGAAAGAGGTGAAGTGAGATGGTGTGATAAGTGCAAGAAGAAGCATTGTGGGAGATGCAACGAAGAAGTGACTTATTACAAGTGTGGGAGGACCGGTCACTATTCCAAGGATTGTACATATAATGATAAGGTGTGCTACAAGATTTGATGCTCCAAGCACAAGTGGTATCAAAGCGATTCCAAAAGAACCTGGGAAGGTGGAGAACGAAGCATCTTCATTAAAGAGTGAAACAAAGGATGACAGACAGAAGCTGAAAATAAACATTTGCAAGTCTCAAAAGCAACTTGTTGAACAAAAATGCCAGCGAAACATGAGAGATCAAAAGAATCTTCATGAAAGAAAGAAGTTTTGGCAATCCCAAAATTCTAATTATGTTTGCACAGAAAAGGCGACCAATCTCAATGGGAAAGAAAGATCAAAGTCTAACTCAGATCCATGCACTCACTGCCATTCTTGCAATCAGTTGAACCGAAGAAGAAGTTTCGGTTCCAACTCAAGCAATGATAAGAACCGAAAGACAGGTTTCGATTCCAAATCCCATCCTCCTATTTATCAACCAAAGCAAAATCCTAACAATGATGTCAACAGAAAAGAAACGATCGTTTCAGATTGTGAAATGCAAACGAAAAAGAAGACGTCTAACTGTAGGAAACAACAAAACAACTTTGTTAAGAATCAAAATAAAATTCCACAATCTGATTCAAAAAAAAATGAAAGTCAATAAAATTAAATTTTTCACCATCAAAAGGAGAGATGAAACCACTTTAATCAAATGAACATATATGGTTGATATTTCTATTGCTATTCCCTGTTCTATAAAAGGCTCACGTGGACCCAAGAAACTTTGGGTTCCTAAATATGCTTGATTTTTGCAGGTTATTCGTGACGAATAGTTTGATGACAAAGGATACATTGATAGTGGTTACTCACGTCACATGACAGGAAGAAGGGAAGAGTTGAGGGAGTTTCGAGCTCTAAAAGATGGTGGATGTGTCAAATATGGTAACAACTTATATGGCACAATAAAAGGCTATGGAATGATCACAAATGGAGATTTTTCCATTCGTAAGGTGGCCTATGTGGAAGGAATGCAACACAATCTCATAAGTGTGTCGCAATTGGTGGTAGGAACTGGTCTAAAGGTCTCGTTTGATGAGGAAGGATCTGAGATCATTGAAAAGAAAACAAAGACCATTTTGTTAAGGTATTAATGTAAAGGAGAAATGTATCCACTAAATATGAATCCGATACGAGTGAAGTCTGATATATGTCTCCTAACGAAGGCTACTTCTGATGAAAGTTGGTTATGGCATCGAAAACTCTCGCACCTTAACTTCAAGGACATCAACAAGCTAGTTTTTGGTGATTATGTGCGGGGTCTGCCACTTCTAAAGTTTAAAAAGGAACACTTCTGTGCTATATGTGAAATGGGAAAACAAAGCCAGAAGATTCATCCCACACGAATCAACACAAATATCATCGAACCTCTTGAACTTCTACACATCGAATTATGCGGTCCGTCGGCCAAAGAAAGTATTGGTGGTAGTAAGTATATTCATGTAATTGTTGATGAATTTTCACGTTTCACTTGGGTTTTATTTCTTAAATAGAAATCAAAGGCTACTACTAAACTCAAAAGCTTTATAAATCAAGTGGAGCTTCAACTCCAAAAAGTGGTGAGAAATGTCCGAAGTGAAAACGGGTTGGAATTTAAAAACCAAGAGCTTGAAGAATTTCTTACTAAAAAAGGGAGTGTCTCACAACTTCTCTGCTCCATATACTCCACAACAGAATGGTGTAGTTGAAAGGCGAAACTATTCATTGTGTGAAGCGGCCCGAACCATGCTCAGCTTCGCTTGCTTACCTCTATACTTCTGGGCTGATGCAATTGTTGCCGCATGTTACACTCATAATCGATCCTTACTCAACAAGCGATTTTCCATCACTCCATATGAAATTTTGAATAATCTCAAGCCAAATGTAAAGTTTTTCCATGTTTTCGGTTCCAAATGCTTTATTTTTAATTCCAAAGAGAACCGAAGCAAGTTCGATGTAAAGGCAGACGAAGGGATTTTTCTAAGCTACTCTCTTACCTCCAAGGCATATAGGGTTCTGAATAAAAGATCAAAGTAGATAGAAAAAACCTATTATGTCACTTTTGATGGCAATTATGTGAAGAAAATTCAATCCAGTGAGAGTCCAATGGAGGAAATATTTCCACAAGCAAGTCAAGTCTTAGTTCTGATATCCAATCTGTTTGAAGAGTACTTAAAGCTTTTTGATGAACCGGAGAATGCTATTCTCTCTGAAGCAAAAGCTGCTGATAATAAAGTTGACAACTTGAAAAAGGTAATCGACAAAGCTGCAAAAGAAGTTCAAAGCGAACCTCAAGGTCATAACGAAGACTTTACTGGAGAAGTTTGGTATGATGGGAGACTCTAAAGTAAAGGTTCCAATGGCATTTGGAACAAAGCTGACACCATCTCTGGAGAAACCAGCTGCTGATATGACCCTTTATTATCAAATGATAGGGTCTCTAATGTATCTAACAGCTAGTAGACCAGATATTATGTTTTCTTTTTGTTATTGTGCTAGGTTCCAATCCAATCCACGAGAACCTCATATGGTGGCTGTGAAAAAATCTTCAGATATTTAAAGCGAACCTCATCTCTCGGTCTTTGGTACCTTGCGAAATCAGGCTTCTTTGTTCAGGCATTCTCTGATGCTGATCTTGGAGGATGTGGTCTTAACTGAAAGACCAACACAGGCGGATGTCAATTCCTTGATGGAAAACTAGTAAGATGGAAATCAAAGAAAAAAACATGCGTCTCGCTTTCTACTATCGAAGCTGAATACATTGCCGTAACATCTTGCACTTCCTAGGTCATTTGGATACAAAGTCAACTTAGAGACCGGCCTAAGCATGAAAAAGATTTCCCTCTATTGTGACTCAGAAAGTGCTACTCAGATATGTCACAACCCAGTGCAACACTCTAAAACGAAACATATTGCACTGAGATACCACTTCATTAAGGATCATGTAGAAGATGGTAACGTTGAAGTCCACTTTGTTCGAAACACTGATCAATTAGCTGACATTTTTCCGAATGCCTTACCTGAAGCAAGTTTCAATAAAATACTCCATGGATTGGGTATGATGAAAGCCAAGTCAGTACCAAATCCACTTTCGCTTCATTCAATTTAGACAAGCGAAATAGAGTGAATGCTCGGTCTATTTCGGTTCCAGATTTTTCGGGAACTGAAAGGAACCGAATGCTCGATCCATTTTGCTTTGTCACTCGGAGGTGATGTTTCGGTTGTGTAGTTTTTTTGTAAATTATGTATGTCCTTTTTTTTCTTTTCATAAAATCCAAAAATATTCTCTTTTCTGTTTTTTTTTCTTTTCAGAAAATTCATAAAATCCAAAGATTTTTTTTCTAGGTTTATAGTTTGTGTTAAGAAAAAGAAAAACGGTTAAAAATATTTTAATTCCCATTTAGTTTTATTCATTTTTTTCATAACATAAAAATACCAAACATATCGCATTGCAAGGGCTCATGAACAACTTCCAATGAAGTCGCTAGGGCAGGGATATCTCTCTTTATCTTTGTACTAGTTAAGCGTCCCTAGAAGCATGTTGATGCATGTTGACCGAAGCCTCAAAGACTTCTAGTGAACCCTTAATGATTCGATATATACAAACCGATTCTTCCCAATCAAGCTGATAAATTCACTCAAGTCACGAGCTATCTTACTCTTCTCCTATTGAGTTAAGAGTTAACTACTTGGTCACGTTCGCATAGCAGAGGTACTTTCGGTTTTTTAACCACCTCATCACTTTTCTCCATCATACTACACTTCATGAAAGTAACCCTTGAGATTCTCAGAATTTACCACTGATGTTTATGGTTACACAAAAATCTACGTTCACGATCTTAGTTTCATTTCACCATGTGCTGAGTGAAACCCAAAATCCAACATCTAAAATAAATTGACGGTGAACAATCAAATGTTCTAGCTTTCACCCAAGTATTGACGAAACCGCTTTAAGTGGGACGTACCATGAAATCTCTTTTTATTTTTTAGCGATCTTTATGAAATTGTCTAACACTAAGACTTTTCAATCCAAAAAGGTCCAATTTAATTTTGTTTTTGAGATTTCAACACACATCATCAAGTTACTGAAAAATGTTCAAACCTACTTGTTTTATAGACCACATAGGTCTCACAAGTACTTCATCCAACATTTGGTTTTATATCAAGATCGATCGTTCGATTGAAGTGTCAGCCACCCTAATAGCCTTATTTAGAAAATATGCCTTTCAATGCTTCTTAATAAATATATGATCGTACTTTGAAGGGAATCCACACAGACACTTCTAAGTCTCTCTTGACTTTGAAGGAAGAGATTCGTGCCCAGGATCCATTGCTTCGTGTCTTAATTAACATCACTTATATCCCACAACTAATTTGTTTTATTCCTTTTCATTGACACACTCTTGCACGAAGATCTTTATGATTTTCCACAAGTCTTGATCATGGTACTAATGGCTATTTCTCATATATACAGTATCGGTTCTATATGTTATAATGATACATTTTGTTGGGACCGAAGTCAATTAATTGCGTGTGCAGCGAAAGGGTGACACACCAACGGGAATTTAAAATGGTTCAAAATTAAAAAGTTGGTGAAAAGATTCGATTCAAATCAAAGCGCGTGAGAAGATTGATCATCACCTATTATCACGCCGTCTAACATGCTTTTTGGGAGTTTACAGTTGTCAAATCGCGTCCATTTGGCGATGTTTCCGAAATTACAGTTGCTTTATCATTATTATGTTTCTCTCTCATGGTAATCGTATAAAGGGGTTTTTCATCTCACTTTTACCCTCTTACCACCAACAAAATCCTCTCAAGCGATAAATGGAGATTTCTCTCTCTACTGTTCATCTTCGCCACTTCAAGCTTCATCAATGGCAGACTCATCTTCAGCTCATAAACAGAGTGCACATTCCTTGCTTCTCACCATAAAGCCAAACCAAAACCTGATAATCGAACTCTCCCCTTTCCAGTAAGATTCTTACATGCTTCAGGTGGTTGAATGCCTCAAATATTCACCACTTGTGGTGGCCCTAACTGATAGGTTTAATACAAACAATCCTATGTGTGCATGCAACCCTAGTTAGGTCTATGTTTTCACTATAAGACATACAACTTTATGAACACAAAATAAACCCTGGCATGCTTCTATAATTTTCGAAAATTACATAGAAGTGTAGTAGACATACCTTTGTTGTTATATAGCAATAACAACTAGTTTCCTTGATCTCTTGAACTCTCTTGAACTCTTGAAAGCAAGCACCACAATTGTAGTGCCTCTAATGGCTCACAAACACCTTGAAGCAAGAAGGAAACTAAGAGAGAGAAGGGAATGATGATAATTTCGGCCCTAGGGTTCCGTTGGAATCAAGTGGCCTCAAATTGAAGCATAGGGCGTGTATTTATACTATAGGGTGCTAGGGTTTTAGTCTAAACCCTAATGGACAGCTTAGCCACCAAGCAGCCCAAGAAACCTTATGGAATGAGGCCTTGGACGAAAATATGATGATCCTTCATCATAATTTCGTTCCCCCTTAGTCCATTAGGTTTCCTAGCCCAAAACTCAACTATCACACATTTGACAGTTTATACCCCTTTATTTAATTAATCTCTTTTAGTCACCAAATTAATTCCTAATTAATTTATGACTAATACTAATTAAATAAATATGATTTCTCCTTTAATATATTATTCTTATAATATATTAATAAATCATAATATCTCCTCTCTCATATCAAATTACCTTGTCAAGTTGCTTTGGTGAAGGCAACCCAAAAGGACCATGCATACTCGGGTCAAGTATATACCAAATATGGTTACTGACTTAGACATTAATCCAACAGTCTCCCACTTGGATAAGTCTAGTAACTATATCTCACGTATTACTTTCGTACCCGATAGCAATCGTAGCTTTCAATAGCCGCTGTCAACTCTGACCAATAACCTGTCCTTTAGATAAGGGATCGTATAATCCTCTGTTCTAGATATCATGCTAACAATACTTATCGTATAGCATTTTGTTTCTTGATCTCTGATTCGTTCGACATAGAACTCAGTTGAACACATCAACTTCATCTTGACCGGGCCCGGCACATAAGTCAAAACAAATCATCAAGTGGCCAAGATATCGCTTTTATTCACAGAATAAAAGGAACAGAAAAACATCGACTAATATGCCTTTATCATTTACTAGTTAAACCATACACAATAATACGTTTTATAACATCAAGTTACTGATGCGTTTTCGCATTATCAATGTATAATCAACTAGCAAACAATAACCATATCTCTAGGTTTAAAGATTATATGATATTATCATCTTGCGATCACTTGTGATGACATTCATGAAGTAATACCAGCAAGTGTGGGTCTGTTCCAATGCTCAATACTAATTTCATAAGCACTGATAAACTTTGCAGCAAACCTTTGCTATGTCTAAAACTTTTCAGACAATCTACAAACAAATTTATGACAATCTTTCTTCATATCTACTTCCAACATATGAGCGATTGTGGACTGTTCGAATAATCTCATTATTCAGGAAGTCAAAACATGCAAAAATCAGAAAAATAGATAAATAATCAACACAAGATAGAAACTTTCTTATAAACAACACACTTTTATTTAATCATCAATTGTTGAATATGACATTATCTATTACAAGTTTCCTAACTATCTAATCTAAACTAATATCGTCCTTCAGCCCTACGCTCCTAGCGTGCTGAAAATGCTTGACCCTACTCAGTCCCTTCGTAAGGGGATCTGCTGGGTTGTCTTCTGACGATACCCTCTTCACAACGAGGAGTCCCTCTTCTACCCGATGTCTAATAAAATGGTATTTCCTGTCGATATGTCGAGATCTGCCATGATCCCTTGGTTCCTTGGTTAAGGCAACCGTTCCTTCATTATCACAGAAAATTTCCATGGGCTCCTTTATGGATGGCACAACTCCAAGGTCTCCAATGAAGTTCTTCAACCATATAGCCTCCTTTGACGCTTCGCTCGCCGCAATATACTCTGATCCGCACGTTGAATCAGCTACGGTCTCTTGCTTGGAACTTTTCCAAGTCACTGCTCCTCCATTTAGGGTAAAGACCCAGCCCGACTGCGATCGGAAGTTATCCCGATCCGTCTGAAAACTAGCATCACTGTACCCTCGTACCCTTAAGTCATCACTCCCACCGAGGACTAGAAACCATTCCTTGGTCCTCCGAAGGTACTTAAGAATATTCTTAACTGCAATCCAATGTGCTCTACCAGGATTCCCCTGATATCTGCTGACCATGCTTAAAGCGAAGGCCACATCAGGGCGAGTACAAGTCATAGCGTACATGATAGAGCCTACTGCGGAAGCGTAAGGTACTCGGCTCATATCAGCTATCTCTGTCTCTGTACTCGGGCTCTGAGTCTTACTCAGCTTGGTATTGCTTTGGATTGGCAACTCCCCTTTCTTGGAATTTTCCATACTAAAACGCTTTAGAACCTTTTCCAAGTATGTATCCTGACTGAGTCCTATCAGTCTCTTTTCCCTGTTTCTTACTATTCTTATTCCCAGAATATAAGCAGCTTCTCCGAGGTCCTTCATAGCGAAACATTTCCCAAGCCAAGACTTGACCTCCTGCAAGGTTGGGACATCGTTTCCTATGAGTAATATGTCGTCGACATACAATACAAGGAAGCTTATTATACTCCCACTGGCTTTGACATACATACAAGATTCATCTTCGCTTCGCAGAAAGCCAAACTCTTTAACCTTCTCATCAAAACAAAGATTCCATCTGCGAGATGCTTGTTTCAATCCATAAATAGATTTCTCAAGCTTGCATACTCTATTCGGATGCTTCACATCGACAAAACCCTCTGGCTGATTCATGTAGACATCCTCAGCCAACTTTCCATTAAGGAAAGCGGTCTTCACGTCCATCTGCCATATTTCATAATCATGAAACGCAGCTGTGGCAAGCATCACCCTAATAGACTTTATCTTCGCAACTGGTGAGAAGGTCTCATCATAGTCAACTCTGGGAGTTTGAGTAAAACCCTTCGCAACCAATCGCGCTTTATAAGTATGCACTTTCCCATCCATGTCCGTCTTCTTCTTGAAGATCCACTTGCATCCGACTGTCTTACGACCCGGTACATTATCAACCAAATTCCAAACTTGGTTGTCGTACATGGATTGAATCTCGCTGTCCATAGCCTCTTTCCATTTTGCAGACTCTGGGCCTGCCATGGCTTCCTTATAGCTGCTAGGTTCATCCAAACTTACTAGTGTACTATCACTAATAAATGTATCCCCTTCAGTAGTAATATGAAAACCATAAAACTGGGGTGGAACACTAGCCCTAGAGGAACGTCGAAGAGGTAAGGACACATCAACAGGTTCAACAGGAGTTTCCTCCTCAAGTTGAGTGCCAGTGTCAGAGGTTCCTTCATCGCTTTGATCTTGAATTTCTTCAAGTTCAATTTGCCTCCCACTGTCTTCTTGGCCTATCAATTCCTTTTCTAGGAAAACTCCTCTTCTAGCAACGAAGACAACATTGTCACTCGGTCTATAGAAAAGGTAGCCAAAAGACTTCTGTGGATAGCCGATGAAATAACACTTCTCACTACGAGGTTCTAGTTTGTCGTGAGTCTCTCGTCTTACGAAAGCCTCACAACCCCAAACCTTGATATGTGCCAACGAGGGAGCCTTCCCTGTCCACGTCTCGTGAGGAGTCTTGGAAACCTTCTTAGTGGGAACTAAGTTAAGTATATGGGCGGCAGTCTCTAAGGCATACCCCCAGAAAGCTATTGGTAACGAAGTCCGACTCATCATAGAACGAACCATGTCCAACAAGGTCCAATTACGTCTCTCAGCCACACCATTCAATTGTGGCGTCCTCGGAGGCGTCAATTGCGAAACGATTCCACATTCATTTAGATAGTCGTGAAACTCAAGACTTAGGTACTTGACCGAAGCATCTTGATTTTCCTGCCCAGCTGATTCTCCACTTCACTCTTAAACTCTTTGAACTTTTCAAAGGTTTCCGACTTTTGCTTGATCAAGTAGATATATCCATATCTGCTATAATCATCTGTAAAAGTCACGTAGAAGCGGTAAGCATCCCTTGTGGTGGATCTAAAGGGCCCACACACATCAGTGTGTATGAGATCCAATAAACCCTCACCCCTTTCACAAGTGCCAGTAAAGGGTGACTTGGTCATCTTCCCAAGTAAACAAGATTCACACTTATCATCGTCCCTAAGGTCGAATGACTCCAACACTCCATCCTTTTGGAGTTGGGCTATGCGTTTCTTGTTGAGATGGCCAAGGCGACAGTGCCACAAGCATGCTTTGTCTAGACTAGTAGACGAATCAATATTCAAAACATTATTTCCGAAATTATCAACAATCATCACAGATTCATAAATCCCATTACAAGGTAATGCATTGAAATAAAAGACACCATTCAAATAAACATTAATAGAACCATTACTATTATCAAAAGAATATCTGAAACCTTGTCTAAACAACCCGTGAAAAGAAATAATGTTTCTTGCCATATCTGGCGAATAACAGCAATTCTCTAAATCTATTCCTAACCCATTACTCAACACTAAAGAATAAGCACCGACTTTGGTCACAGGCGACGATCTTCTGTTTCCCATAATCAGGTTCATCTTCCCATGCTCTATTTCCCTACTTCTTTTTAGGCCCTGCAAATCAGAACAAATGTGGTAACCACATCCTGTATCAAGAACCCATGAAGTAGCAAATGATGAGTTATTAGATTTAATAGAATACATACCTGCAAATGTGGGCTTGATCTTCCCATCTCTTATGTCCTGCAGATATTGTGGGCAGCTTCGCTTCCAGTGGCCCTTTTGGTGGCAATAGAAGCACTCTGCTTCTTTAGGATCGGAAGAGGGTTTAGCGGGGCCTACTTTGGTCCCACTTGAGGACGAACCATCACGGGGTTTTCCCTTATGGTGGCTCTTACATGGAGCCTTCCTCTTTTTACCCTTTCCTTGACCTATCGCCATCACAGGAGCGGCCACAGCAGGGGACGGTGCAACGGATTTGTCTTTGAGGTTGCTCTCAGCAGTCCTCAAGAGTCCTTGGAGCTTGCTCAAGGAGACCTCCTCTTTGTTCATATGGTAGGTCATCCTAAGCTGATTGTAGCAGGAGGGCAATGAGTGGAGGATTATGTCGATAGCCAAATCCTCATCAAACTTAACATTAAGTTTGAGAAGACGATCAACATACCTCTGCATTTTCTACAAATGAGAGGTTAGGGATTCTCCACTCCCCATCTTAGCGGTGATCATGGTAGTAATGATCTCATAGCGCTCTTGCCTCGCGCTCTGGTGATACCTTTCCAGCAAATCCTGATGCATTTCATATGGATACATGTCCTCATAGGAATTTTGGAGTTCGGGGTTCATGGTGGCCAGCATGATGCAGTGAACTTTCGTGGCATCACGCTCGTGGGCCTCAAAGGCGGCCAATTCCTCAGGAGTAGCAACATCTAGGATGATCTTCTCAAGCTTTTCATCGAGGACATATTCTTTGTCCTCGTAGCGTGTAATCATGCGGATATACCTCATCCACTCGTTGAAGTTTGAACCATCAAATGTCACTTTCTGACACAAGTTCATCAACGAGAATGACCCAGAAGCGTTTTTGTTGTTGTTTGTAGACATCTGAAAAGGAACAAAGTTTGATTAGAAATGAATCCCTAATTAAACACCCAAATGAGTAATTAGGGCTAGGATCCAACAACATTATTTACAACTTAGAAAGGGATGCCGTACTCTAAAAGTAAAAAATTTGAAGGTAAGTGAATGACGATTCACTAATTCTCATCATGAAAAACGAAACGTCAATTTAGGTTTTAAATGTATTGAAAACTCCTAGATCTTTGAGATTCATTGAACTTTTCAATGGCATGTTTAAATCTCGATATGCATTTCAAATTTGCGACTGGGATGCCGAGGATTGCAAACAAATTTGTAAATAACCATGCGAATCAACGCGATGCACTCAATGTCTTTATCACCTAATCAATGTGCCGGTGAATCACACACGCTCCATTGATCTATGACAAACATCGAGTCACCCTTCGCTACCAATGTCATCCCCAAATTGATGTGCCGGTTAACCACACGCGCTCCATCAATGTTTGACATGGGTACGAAGTGTAATTCCATGGATTAGCATCAATTTCACATTTTACCCTAAAGTAACTAAGAGTGGGAATTTGTAAAACAATGTAGTTACTTTAATATTTTCATTATACTTTTAATGAGGAATTAAGTGCCCTATCCTATCCGTTCGGCTAACGACCCTCCACCAGTCAAGCAAGCGGTAGATGTGAGTGTACATCCATTAAGCGCCATTTTATAGGCAGCAACCTTATACCCACCTTATAGACCGGCTTCGTGAATGAGGCCTACTAGCGATAAGACTAGCTTATTCTTATACATATATAATAATTAATCTTATAATATCATAATTGTATAAGGGCGTATTTTAAAGCATTTCAAAATACTAGTATCTTAATGTGTATTAAAATTTTCGAAAATTAAGGCTATTTAATTTAAAATTTTAAACACCAAAAATACTTTGATTTAATAATTATCAAAATCAAGCAATTAATTTGAACTATTAAATCTTTAAGGTTTATCATAAAATTAAACTATTAATTTATTTAATCCTTTTATCCCCTAGATTTTTAAATATATGGAAAGGATAATACAAGATCTTCAATTATCTAGTTTAAACAATTAAATTGATAATCACAAAGATAGCAATATCCAAATCCCTAAAATCTTGGGATCTTATCTTGGGGGCAATGGATTTTCGAAATCCCTAGGGTTTCTTAACCCTAATTTCGAAATTTGGAGGCTAGGCAAAAAGGTTTTAAGAACCCTATCAAAAAATCGCCAACTAGGGTTTTGCAACCCTAATTTGCAAAAATCACCAAGCCTTAGGGTTTACTTGCCATAAACCCTAATTTGTCAAATTCATAATATGTATCAAATCCAATTGAAAACAAAAAACCAATGGCTCTGATACCACTGATAGGTTTAATCCAAACAATCCTATGTGTGCATGCAACCCTAGTTAGATCTATGTTTTCACTATAAGACATACAACTTTATGAACACAAAATAAACCCTGGCATGCTTCTATAATTTTCGAAAATTACATAGAAGTGTAGTAGACATACCTTTGTTGTTATATAGCAATAACAACTAGTTTCCTTGATCTCTTGAACTCTCTTGAACTCTTGAAAGCAAGCACCACAATTGTAGTGCCTCTAATGGCTCACAAACACCTTGAAGCAAGAAGGCAACTAAGAGAGAGAAGGGAATGATGCTAATTTCGGCCCTAGGGTTCCCTCGGAATCAAGTGGCCTCAAATTGAAGCATAGGGCATGTATTTATACTATAAGGTGCTAGGGTTTTAGTCTAAACCCTAATGGACAGCTTAGCCACCAAGCAGCCCAAGAAACCTTATGGAATGAGGCCTTGGACGAAAATATGATGATCCTTCATCATAATTTCGTTCCCCCTTAGTCCATTAGGTTTCCTAGCCCAAAACTCAACTATCACACATTTGATAGTTTATACCCCTTTATTTAATTAATCTCTTTTAGTCACCAAATTAATTCCTAATTAATTTATGACTAATACTAATTAAATAAATATGATTTCTCCTTTAATATATTATTCTTATAATATATTAATAAATCATAATATCTCCTCTCTCATATCAAATTACCTTGTCAAGTTGCTTTGGTGAAGGCAACCCAAAAGGACCATGCACACTCGGGTCAAGTATATACCAAATATGGTTACTGACTTAGACATTAATCCAACACTAACCAAGGTGGAACCTGTTCTGATGTCCCTGCTTTCTCAAGTTTACTCAACGGTGGTATACGATAAAGTGAAGGAGAGGATTTTCTTCGAGATATTCAATCACAATACGTCGATTTCCAAAGCTAGGTTTTGTTTGCTACTGAGGTTAACCGTCGACGACTCCATGATCAATCCTGACTCCATCACCACAACTCAATTGTTCACTATGTTTTATGATATGGGGAATATTGAAGTTCTCACCACGGTAACAAAATTCAAGAAATCATGCCTTCCTCCACAGTGGAATGGCCTTTTTAATCTCATCTTCAAGGGTTTATCAGAGAAGGTTGTCGGGTCTGACGGGACTAGCAAGGCGTTCATGACTCTTCTTTATGGTCTATACTATGGAGTCAACATGGACTCTGGGTCAATTCTATGGACTCAATTGGTTCAAAGTCTCAACTCAGTTTCTCGTTGATCTGAAATCTCTTGTGGTAGATTTTGGACCCTAGTTATTTAGTAGGCGATGGAGAAGTTCCAAATTCTAACAATGGCAGACTCGTTGATGTCATCGATCACTACTTTTCACACCACCAAAATTATTGTTTCTGATCCAAAAAAAAAAATTATGTTCATCGGTTCCGTTCCAGAATCAATGTATAGGTGTATTTCTGGAGAAAGTAAGCTCATCAACGAATACAAGAAACTCGCTCCCACAGGACCGAGGCAGCTCACTCCTGAAATGCAAAGCTCTATGGAAACTGCCGATAAACTAGCCAAACGAGGGAAGAAGGTTGACCGAAAAAGCAAGAAGGAAGGACCCTCTTCTAAATTTGCCACACCCAAGAAGCGAAAATCTGAACAATCAAATCCTTTTGCTCCCAAGAATATAAAGATCAAGAAGAAGGAACACAAGCCTAGGGTTCAGTCTTCCAGTGATTCTTAATATGTTCCATCTAACCAACAACCCGAACCTGTGTCAAGCGACAGTGAGCATTCACAACATGAGAGTTCGCTCCGAGGTAATTCGCCTCCTCCTTCACCGGTTCATCAAGGTACCCGAACTTCACATCCTCCTTTTCCTACTCATTCAGTTCCTATAACTATTTCTCCGTGTCGTCCACTGATTTCAACTTCCACTACCACCTCTATTCCAATTCGAACTCCATTATTCACCGAAGTTTCCACCACAACCACACTTACAACCGAACCTTAAGTTCATGTCAATGTATATGATACGGGGGCACCTACTTCTGGAACCGAAACCCCAATTACTTCGAAACCACTATCTCCACCTCTCTCACATGAATCTGAATTTGTTCATGGTGGATACAATTTTGAGTTTGATTCTTTCTACTACAACCCTTACAGAGTTCAAAGTAATGACGATGATGATGCTCCTATCACGAAGAGGCATTTACGAGATCTTAATGAGAAGCGTGACAAGATACTCTCTTCTTCCTCTCAAACTCCAACCGAATCCTACTCCGAGGCTGCTATCAAGGCAATACTGGCTACCTTTGTTAAGGAACATGACTCATCCATTTCCAATGTTGCCAAAGTTATCGACGCTTCCACCTCTGTTTGCCAGAAAGCTACACTTTCCATTGAAGAGTCCACATCAGATTGTAATAAAGTGAACGAAAATGTCAATAAACTAATTTCTAATGCTAATGTGTTTCTGGATTCTCTTCAAGCTGCTGCACAAAAGAATGCACAAACTGTTATTGCTTCGGTTGACAATCTAACGAGTTCCCTTCAAGCAGAGAAGAATCACTTTGAAGAAGCTCGCCAAAGTCTCAAATCTGACAACACAGAGCTTCAATCAGCTATTCATTCTTGACTTAATAAACTTCAGGCTGATCTTGCTATGGAAAACAAAGTCATGGATGAACTTGCTTACAAAACCACGAAGGTCAAGACTCAAGCTCTACAACTCTCTCTAGCACTTAAAGAAATTTATGATCTCAAGACTAAGTGAGCTATTATTAAAAGCAACGTTTGTGATATGCACTCTCTTCTCTCCAATCTCCTGGAAGCTCACGATTTAGTTCTTATAATTACCATTCGACGACACTTAGCAGAAAAGTTAAGACCAGCTCTTGATATGTTGAGTCATATTTAGGGTATTCCGGAGCTTGTTGTCCCTCCGAAACAAGCGGGAGAAGTCAATCAAGGTCAACCACTCCAACCTCCAACAAGCAAACAGTCTCCAATTCCATCACAACCACTAGTCACCGTTGAACCGAAGGGTAATGAAGCTTCGGGTTCTAGTGTGAAGGACAAAGGCAAGAAGATTATAAGTGATAGTGATGAGGAAGAAACTGAAGAAGATGCTCTGAAACGAAAACAACGTGATCATGAAATTAATGAAAATCTTCTCATTACGAAAGACCGAGAAGATAGGGAAAGAAAATTAAAAGAAGCTCGCGACACAATGGAATGTAGAAAAACTCTATTTCCTTTGTGGTCGTTGGAGAAACTTCTGAAAGAAGCAATCAAGTCCCCTAGCACTCATTGGCTTGAACCAGTCATCTCTTTTGACTGTGACAATTCAAGGGATTCTCAGTTCGACATGCTTATTACCTGAAAGGCATTTGTGTTTCATTTCTTCGAACCAACAGTGGATGTTCCCTCTCCTGACCCGAAGGTTGATCGAGAACTGATCGATTAATATCTTGCTTTCTCTCAACCTCAATACTTGACTTGGAGCACACAGAAGATCACATTGGTCAAGGTATTGAAACCAACCCCGGCAGGAAATTTTATTAATGTGAAGTTCAAAGTGACCCGAGGCTCTGACAGCTCGGTTCATATGATATCTCTTGCCGATTTGCTGAACTTAAACCCACATGATTGGATCCTCTTGAACAACTTTTTGCTTCTTAATCAACAACAATACGAGCCTATCATTGATCACATCAAACGGATGTTGGTATGCTACATTCATGAAGTCACCAAGATGGATCAAGAAATCGCCTATGCCTTAAGGAAGAAGCCCACGATCAAACCTATTGGGAAGGCAAGCGACATTAACAAGATGCAAATGAGAAGAATTGACTCTAAGTATAACACTTTCATGTTCAATAGAACCAAAGGCCAAAAATGCTTGTTCGCTCTTAATGACAAACATATGTTCTCCACCACCTGTCTAGAGCATATTCTTGACATCATCCACAGGTGTAATCAAAACAGTGAAGCTGATGCCAAAAAATTTACGGATATGCTTTGGTGGTACATACACTTTCATCAAATACTTCTTGCCATCATACCGAAGCTATTCAAGATTGTGAAGAAATCAACTCTTGCTCAACCGAAATGATCTCTCGCCTCAATTGGCACAAAGGGGGAGATTGTTGAGTATAGGAGTTGCATCATTGGGCTTGTTTGTTAGGTCCATTAATATCACAGCTTGGGCTTGTCCAACCGTGTTTTTTGTAATTAGGGTTTAGTATATAAGATGCATGCATGCATCGCTGTTAGGGAACTTCTTGAAGTTTATTTTCCTTCATTGTACTGTAACCCTAGCACACCTCTACCGACGAATTTCTTGGTCGAGCTCTTCTGAGGTGTTGCTGTTTTAATCATTCAACACCTGTTTGATTCATTGTGTTCTTACTATTGCTTACTTTTAATTTACTTGTCAAGAATCTAATCGATCTTAAAAGAGTTTTCCAACTCCATCGGTCTAGCCTAACATATAAATGGGCCTAGCATATCATACATTGGGCCTAACCCAACATACAAATGGGCCTAGCCCAACAAACCATGCAAGAGTCACAAAGATATCTAACATATCAGAACGTAGTGGATTGGTATTGGTGCCTTCGACCCATGCATACAGTGAGGAGACTCAACTTAATTCACTGATAACCAAATAACTGCTCGAGTCGATGTATAGGTAACCTCGCACCAGCTAACAAAATACAATCGTAATTAATAATTAACCTGATAACCCAAAATCCAAGGCCCACTCCATCATCCAACTTTCTAAAGGGTAAAAGACTATTTGACCCTTTTCTTACTTGGCCCAACATGGTCCAACTTCCTAATTTGGGCCAAAAACCATCATGAACCTAATTCCAAGGACACCTTAGTCTATCCATGGCCCAAAGTTAGAAGTCTAATGGCCCAATAAGGCTCAAACCTTAAAAACCCCAAAATTACATACCGGGGAGAATGCCCCACATACCAGAATGGTACGCCCCACGTACTCACCCTCGAAGCACAAGGTACAATCTGCTAAAGCATGCCACCCTCATTACACTAAGCGATCTCATGTACGCACAACGTACTCTTCAAAAGGCCAAAATCCCATAAAAGCTAATAATGGTTAATACAAGGACTTTCAAACCCATATATGACCCTAAGGAGATGTCTTGACATGTAAAGTTGGCAAATTTACTCCATTGCATGGCTTAATGGGACCAAAACCTTAATAAAATCTATAATAAGCACCCAAACTCATGCATTGTCCAAATTAACTCATCAAGATGACATTTTTATAAACAAGGGACCTCACAAAAGCCTAGATCCAACATTCTAAGCTCTTGGAGTAGCTTATACTCACAAGGATGACTCTAAGGACCAAAATAAACCCAAAATACTTATTAAACTATATCTAACACCTAGATTCATCAAGATAGAAATTGTATACCTCCAGAAGATAGATCAAGATGTATAAAGTCTGGATCTAAAAGCTTTAAGCAATCTTACTTTTCTCCAAGAAACTACTTCTTCTTCTATGAGCACCAAAATGTATGAAAACACTCCAAAAGCTCAAGAACCACACCAAAGAGGACTAGGGTTTTGCTTCTAGGGTTTAAAGGGATAGAGGCTGAAGATAATAGGGTCTGGTGCTGAGTTAAGGAGCTTGAATAGGGCCCAAGACCCTAAATTAGGGTTTGGATTTGACTAGAGTACGCCATGCGTAACTCTAATACGCCTAACGTACTCCAAGGAGCACACGCGGCACCCTTTCCTAGTACGCCCCACGTACTAGGCTGGCCCTTAATCCGTCAAACTTCTCAATGCCATGTCTTCTCCATTCTAAGTCCAATTTCGACAATCTTTATATCCTCGGAAAGGTAACAAGAAGCTATACACTTCTATTAACTCATCTTTGCCTTAAAACCTCCCGAACTAAAATCCAAAGTTCATAAAAAGCTTGAACTGACACTTTATTGATATACCCCTTGGCTCCAAAACATACACCGAACTCCCACATCATCTAAATTACATTACCCACACCCAAATGGGTTTAAATCTCTCTTTCCTAAAGGCCCTAAGCCATATGATAACTGATTATTTCGGTCACAACCCCGAATTAGGAAACGTTTTGAAACAGCGTGTTACAAATCTCCCCCACTTAAATTAGATTTCGTCGAATCCACTCCTAACCACGCTCTTGGGAACCAACGTTTTGAACAAAACCTTCTAGTGATGATGTTAGGAAATACTTATATGTGGTTTGGGCTAGGAGATCATTTATATATGTATTAATAGGGTGTTGGTCTTTCTAAGTATGTTTTGGTGTTGTTTACGGTAGTGAAGGCGTTCACGACCGTGAACGGGTATACAGCCGTGAACACGTGTCCGGCCATGAACCTTGTTCACGACCAGTTTGTCCCTATTTATAGGTGTGTGTCAGATCGTGTCAGTGTATGTGGTAAGATAGTTCACAGTGTAAGTGTGTGTAATCAAGGTGTACTAAACGTGTTTGCGACCCAACAATAAAACGTGTGCATTGCTTGATCAATTTCTTCCTCTTCTCTGTTCTGTTACTGCTTGATCACTAGTTTGGTTCCTGGGTTTGGGACTTTACAATTGGTATCAAAGCCAATCCAGTGTCAAATTCGTTTTTTTTGGTGTTTACGGCTCAGGTTCTTCATCAAATCATTCGTTTTTGAGTGTTCGTTACTGGATTTGTGTGTTTGTTCGAAGATTCAAAGCTATCAGGAGCAAAATACGATGTGTTCATTAAAATTCATGTGTTTACGATTGCAATTGTTGAAGTGAATATGGTTGTGATCTCGTATACGGTTGTGAACCCTTCAAGGAAGTTTAAGCGTGAACATATGTTGACCGTGGAAGCTTCATATTTGACTGTGATCTATTCAAGGATTTTGACCGTGATCTAATTTTGACCAAGAAAACTTCATTCACCGTGAAAGCTTCGTATTTGACCATGTACGACCGTAAATTGTTGTATACGGCTGTGAAGAGTGTACGGTCGTGATCTGTATACGGTCGTAAACCCACTTTGGTGTTTCAATAATTTCAATCGTATTTTCTTTGTTAGTTTGGTTATTTAGAAAATTTAAAAAATGAAAAAAAAATTAAAACAATTCAAATCAGAAAAAAAAAAATGGAATCTCAAAACACTACCATTCTTCAAGAGCTTGACTCCATTATGGGAAGAACCACACGCATCCCAAGACTGCTATCTACTGAAGGTTTCCCAAAGTGGAAATATTGTATCGAAAAGTATATCAAAATGAAAGATTTGGAGATTTGGAGATGTATCTTAAAAGCACCTGTCAGAATCACCACAATTATCGAAAATGGAACAATTGTTGATAAATAGTATGAATAGTACACCGATGAAGAATTTGATAGAATTGAACAACAAGAGAAAGCACTTGCCACACTTACCATGGATTTATCACCAGAAATTGCTCAGGGCTTATGAGAATATATGTCTGCAAAATCTTTATGGGAGGCACTGATCGAGGTTTATGAAGGCAACAAAGACATGAAAAAAAGTCGCCAGGATATGCTCAGGAAAAAGTTTAACATGTTCAATCATGTTTTGGGCGGAACATTGGAAGTTCAATTGCAGAGGTTTATCACTCTTACGACCGAAATAAGCTCTGCTGGTGTCTTGGTCACCAGATCCAAAATCAACAAGAAGCTACTAAATTCATTACCTACGTCATGGGATATGAACGTCGCTGTAATCAAGAAGATGAAGGACCTTAACCATCTAAGTCTTGCTGAAGCCATGGAAATTATCAAATCCTGCAACATGGATGAAAAGCAAAGGGAGATTAATCTTGTGAATTCATACTCAACAGCCAACCTGGGGATTCAATCCAACAATGAGTTTTCATCCCTCATTGTTCCACAAGTTCAACCGTTTGTTGCTCCTCAACCACTATCTTATATCACTCCGCCTACGCAAAGTGTTCAATCGTTAATGTCTCATTCACAAGTTGCATCCTCTTCAGAAGCACATGGTTCACCTCCTGCTCTCAAGGAAAATGATGAAAACTTGGCTCTTGCTATCTGTTTGGTCAACTGCTACAACGCCTTCGTGGTTGGCGAGCTACCTCCTGAACTATCTTTTGCTAATCTGGATCAAATTCATCCTGAAGATGTTGAAGAGATGGACATCACATGGCAAATTGCTATGGTGGTGTTCAGGGCCAAACAATTCTCCAATAAGACTAGAAAAAACAATTGGGGAATGAATTCTGAAAAGAAGATGGGATTCAACAAGGGCAAGCTAAGATGTTTCAATTGTCATGAACCTAGTCACATTGCCAGAAAATGTCTGAAACCAGACAGGAGGGAAAACAATAAAAGAACCATGGTGCACGTTGGAAGTAGCAGTGGAGCTTCCACAAATAACCATACAACAAATCTTGCAGTGGTGGCACCGTCGTTTGACTGGGAAGACCAGATACATGCCCTGAACATTTCAGGACCTAAAAATGCGCATCTTGCCAAGATTGATGACACCCTGGAAGGAGAAGTTGAAATGGACCTAGAGGCAGAAATGATGGAACTACAATTCGCGTTCATGGTGCAGACGACTCTAGAGCCTGCAAAGCCAGAGGTCAATGAAATTTCTTGCTCTCAAATTGTATTAACACTGTCAAATTTTTACATGAGCAAATTGAACTGATAAAGAGAGAGAATGATGAACTTAAGTATGAGAGATACACCATTAGGAAAGGCCATAAACCTTTAAAAGAAGAACTAGAGGCCAAGACAAAGGACTTCAAGAAACTTCAGGTGGACTATATCAACAAGTGTGTCAATTATCAATATCTTCAGAAAGAACTTGCTGCTGTAACTGAGGAACTTGACACATTGAAAAACAGTTTTGAAAATGCTAATTTTCATTTTAAAAATATGATTTGTCAAGTGAAAAAGTTGCAACAATGATTGAGAAACAAATGAAGTAGAGGGATCAAAAGCAAGTTGGTATAGGTTATAAGAGTGTCCCTCCCCCATTCAATCACAATTACACCGCTAAACCTTTAACTCGGGAGGAGATTTACCGTGAGCCATCTATGGTTTACGGTAAACCAGCTGCTGAACAGACAATAGAAAGTAGTGCTAGGAAGTTAGATACTAACGTAGGGAAATCAGAGGGATGAAAAGTAGTGCTAGGAAGTTACGGTAAACCTTCCTATGCAGATTTTTCAGTAAACAAGGGAAATCAGAGGGATGAAAAGATTAAGTCTAATAATTTTGTATCTAAATTTGGTGTTCCTATCTTAAACAGTCATGAGTCTGTGTCTAATAACATTGATGTTATTTGTGATGATTTGGTGTCAAACTCTAATGTTTCTAATAAATATGGTAGTGTCTTTATGAAATATGCTGAATCTGACACTTGCACATCCACATCTTCTACACCTATCACACAATCTGACTCATGCACTTGTACGTGTGGGAAAGTTACAAGAGTAAAAAAGAGCATAAATTTTGATAAAGGCGGTACCAGTTCTAATGATGAAATGCAAGTATGTTTCAACTGTAGTACTGTCGGCCACATTGATCGCAACTGTCCCAATAGGGCATTTGTACATTTTTCAACACCGAGAAGAGAAAACGAGTGTTGAGGAAGGTATCTAACGAGAAAGACCTCGAGATCTCATCTTCGTGATGATGATCGGAAAGTTCATAATGATAAGAAAAGTCCTGATATTAAAACGAACAAATATGTTTTCACTAAATCAGCCACAGGTGCTTTGCCGGAATCGAATGCGGCTAAGCCAAGGTCGATTTCATCAAAGGGTGCATCTGGATCTTCGACTAATACTAGCCGAAAATCCAAATGCCCAAAGCAAAAATAAAATATTTCTAAATCACCTTTGAATTCAAAACATAATTATCAGTGGTTGTGCAAATCTTTTCTTGTCCAATCATCGTCATCTTCTGACGATGCATCTGATTGTAACTCAAATTTGAAAAATCAAAAGGATAAATCTATGAATGTTAAGAGGAAACCCAGGGTTGTAATGACGTGGGGTCCCCAAATCTAATTGATCCCGCTCATCGTGCAAGAACAGCTACGGAGGAATGTCGCCAGACCATGGTATGTCAACAGTGGTTGTTCCCGGCACATGACAAGAGACATTTCCAAGTTGCACAACATTCATAATTTTAATCGGGGATATGTTTCCTTTGCGGGAGGGTACGTAGGAAAAATCACTCAAAAGGGAACAATTTCTAATGGAGTGTTGAACTTCAAGAATGTCAACTACGCACCCGAGTTAAAACACAGTTTGTTGAGCATTTCTTAAATTTGTGACAAGGCCTACTCGACGCATTTTACCGAAAAAGAATGTCTAATTCTGAAGCTAGGCATTGTCATCCCTGATGAATGGATTCTTCTAAAATCGAAAAGGGACGACAATGCATATATCATTGAAATGAACAATGATCTTCATGAGCAAGTCACCTGTCACTTTTCAAAGGTTTCCGAGCACAATACTACGTTGTGGCACTGTCGGCTCGAACATGCTAACGCAAACAACCTGAATAGACTTGCAAAGAATGAAATAGTGCATGGGCTTCCTGTCATGGATTTTATCTCGTTTGAAAAGTGTATCGCCTGTGCTCAAGGAAAACATCACAGAAAGCACACTTGCCAAAAAAAAGGTTAATTCAATCAGCCAGGTGCTCCAATTGTTGCATATGGACTTATTGGGTCCAGTCAACATCCTGAGCATCAAAAGAAATTCATACTTATTGGTGGTTATAGATGATTTCTCACAGTTTACGTGGGTCTTTTTCTTGCCCAACAAGGCTGGGATTGCTGACCTGATTAAGAAGTTGTTGTGATGATAGAGAACCAGACAAATTACTGGGTGAAGACGCTCAGAACTGAAAACAGAACAGAATTCAAGAATGCCATTCTTGATCATTTATGGTGTTGCTAAGCGGCAGAACCGAACTCTGTAAGACGCCGCAAGGACAATGTTATGTGACTCTAAACTTCTAGTTTTCTTTTGGGCTGATGCGATCAACTCGGCATGCTATGTTCAAAATTGTGTTTTGATCAACAAAGCTCAGATAAAGACTCTATATGAAATTCTATATGGTCACAAGCCATCTGTTAGTCATTTCCGTATCTTTAGTTGTCCTTGCACCCTCCTTCATCCGGAATCCAACCCAAAATTCAATGCCAAAGCTGATGATTATTATTTTGTGGTTTATGTTGCTCGCATAGCGTAAAGGGTTTACAACAAGAAGACAAAGTAAATTGTAGAATCCTTCGATGTATGCTGGTTGGAATAGAATGAGACGGACACCTGAGTTGGTCCGTATTGGTTATTTGATTACACATCTCTTTTCAAATAGCTCAACGTGTCTTCAGATAATTTATTTGGTTCCTGCTCTGGTTCGAAGGAAGCTATTGAAGATGAAGATGATGAAGATGTTGTGTACAGACCACAAGTGGTGCCTTCTATGACTCCTGCAGTGGATGAAGCTGTTACAAGTACTTCCTCAGGTTCGCCATGCCAAAGAACCAATCCCGATGCTGAAGCCACTCCTCTTACACCTGCAGAAAGAGATTTCATGTCTAAAGACACTTTCACTGCAACTCAGACTTTCATGGAGTTACTCTTTCCAAAGTCGAATGCTAATGAGTATGTGGCCATCACTTCTGATGATTCTAGATCATCTGAGGTGTTTGATACAACAGATGACAGACACATCAACATCAACAATCCCTCCATAATTCAACGAGATCACGCGATCGAAAATGTCATCGGCCAGCTGGGCGGCGGTGTTAAAAAGCAAAATCATGGTGGAGACGTCAACACATGTCTCTATTCTTTTTTTATCTCTCAAATAGAGCCAAAGAATATTGACATGGTGCTTAAATGAGCCCATCTGGGTAGACGCAATGCATGAAGAACTGAATCAATTCGAAATGTTGGTGGTTTGGAAACTGGTGGAATTACCTAAAGGCAAGAAGTCCCTCGACACGCGTTGGGTTTAACGAAACAAGCAAGATTATTCAAGGGTTATTGTGCAGAATAAGGCACGATTGGTTGTTCGTGGATTCCGGGAAATAGAGGGTCTAAACTACAACGAAGTTTATGCACCGGTTGCTCGCTTGGAGGCTATTCGTATTTTCCTCGCGTATGCATCTTACATGAACTTCACAGTTTACCAAATGGACGTCAAGACTAACTTCTTGTATGGACCTGTGAAAAAAGAAATCTATGTTGATCAACCTCCTGGGTTTGTCAACTCAAAGTTGGACGAGGCTTTATATGGATTACATCAAGCTCCATGGGCATGGTATGCAACTCTTATGAAGCACTTGCTCGAGCATGGATATACACGTAGCACAATCAATCAAACCCTATTCATTAAGCATGTTGGTGCCGATCAGATTCTGGTGCAAATATATGTTGACGACATTATATTCGGGTCAACGAGTCCACAGTTGTGCAAAGAGTTCGAAGTTGTAATGAAGAAGAGGTTCGAGATGAGTTCTCTAGGGGAAATAACCATGTTTCTAGGGCTTCAGGTCAAACAAGACTCAACCGGAATCCTGATTCATCAAGCCAAGTATGTTGACGATATGCTAGAGAAGTTCGGGTTCATAGACGCAAAACCTGCCTTGACGCCGATGATCGAGCGACCCCTATTGACTCCAGATCCTGATGGTGCATCCGTATATCAAACTAAATACAGGTCGATGATAGGACCACTGATGTATCTGACCGCGATCAGGCCAGACATCATGTTCACGGTCTGTTAGTGTGCACGTGACCAGACTAATCCTAAATTCTCCCATTTAATTGTTGTAGAAAGAATTGTTTGGTATCTCAAAGGTAACCCAAAATTGGGTCTTTGCTATCTGAAAATTTTTGAATTTGATTTATATGATTTTGCTGACAGTAATTACGGAGAATGTGAGCTAGACAGGAAATCAACGTCAAGGGGATGTCAATTTCTTGGAGATCGGCTGGTGTCTTGGCAGTGCAAGAAACAACATACAGTCTCAACCTCAACGGCGGAGGCAGAATATGTCGCTGCTTTTGCGTGTTGTTCTCAAGTCATATGGATCCAACATCAGCTGTTGGGTTACAGTTTGAATTTTCTAGAATCCATTCCAGAATATGTCGCTGCTTTTGTGACAATGAAGCTGCAATTCAAATTGCTAAAAATCATTCCAGCACTCAAAAACCAAGCACATCGATATCAAATTGTATTTTATCCGAGACTATTATGAGCGTTCGCTCATTTGGTTGGAACAGGTTCCCAATGCTAATAAGGTGGCAGATCTATTCACAAAACCATTTAACAAAGCTTGATTCGATGTGCTTGTGGATTTTTTTTGAAAATGATTCATTTTGAGGACTAATTTCTTTTAGAATAGTTTAAATTTGCGCATTTACTTTCCATTATCTCCTATGCACAGATTTAGGGGGAGAAATAAACAAAAACCAAATAAAAATTAAAAAATCTCAAAAATCCAAAAATAGTGTTATTTCTGTTTTTTTTTTTCTTCAGAAAATTAAAAAAATTCCAAAAATATGTTTTGTATATGATGTTTTGGGAAGTGATATCAAATGTGTGATAACAGGCAATTTGAATCTATGTAAGGTACCAAAGCTAAATTGTCTAGGCTCTATGCTTAATGTGCTGGTAGGCACGAAAGATTTAAATGGACTTGACTAGGCCTAGATGAACTTAAGGAATATAGAGACTTGACAAATCTTAACCAAGATAGGTCTGTTTAGCCTGACAATACGATGCTCGGATAGATTGAGCAGGGAGATATACGTGAGAATCTACCGGTCACATTAAAGGAACCCGTATCTAGAACTGTGGCTTAACTTTTCCTTGATGTGTGGACTCTGTCCTTAATTCCGATTTTGATGGGGCGACTGGGGAATTCCAATAAATTAGGTCTGTAGAAAATTATCTTCTTTCTATCTATTTGTTAGTCATATGTTGCTTCCTCTGACTGATTGAAAGATCCGACCTGGATTGCAACAGATGCAACTCTATTTGTCTGCATCTTCTATCTATGCAGTTCTTCCTATCTGATAGCCATATGTTGTCTCCTCTATTTATCTGAAATACATCCGACCTGGAACACAACATATGCACCATTCTACTTCACAACCCCTCTGTGTGATTGGAAGAAATCCAACCTGGGCGTTTCACATATGCAGTCTAAATTTGTGTGATCTCCTAATAATAGTCTACTCACCTGAAGTAAGGAGTATCTCGTAAGTTCTTGATTATCGAGTAATATCTGGAAACGAGAAACATGTTCTAGTACAACTAAAATTGAAGATCAAATAGGTTGTTTGTAGATCACACTGCTTAATTTAGGTGGACAACAATATCCTTGGTAGTCATCAACTGAATGTTCCTTAGGAATTCTATCTAGGATCATAAGGTCAAATGTCTTGTCATTTGTAGTATGTCCTAAATTTTGTCACAATCTTTCGTGCTTAAGTGGACCACAATACCGACGATTGACCAAATCTAGTCATGAAGGAGGAGGTACCGATAAAAAGATTAAGGTTGTCTATAACTTTGATCCCAAACTCACAAAATTAATATTAGCATTCAAACGGAAAAATTATTGTTAATTCATTTTATTTTCTCTTTATTTTTATTTTTATTTTTATTTTTATTTTGCTAAAAATCAAAAAAATTTAAAAATATATATTATTAGTTTAAATTTTTTAGCTTTTATTTTATTTTATTTTATATGTCTTCAAAATGTTTTATTTTTAAAATAATATATGTGTTGGGCTTGGATTTAAATCTTTTTGGGTTGAAGCCCATTGGTGGTGGACTGGGTTTGGATCCATGTATAAATACTCATGTTCTCGGTTGAATAACACTTTTACCACTGTTTCTATTTGCGGCTATGAACATCTCCAAATCCTCTTGTTAGTGTTCATCGATTCATCTTTACTTGTGTTTCTCATCCAAAATTGATCATTAATTCATGTAGGTATCATCAAGGCGATCACATTTATGCTAAATATACCAGAAATCAACAGTGTTTAAAGGTTTTATTGGATTGAAAATGGATTTTCGGCATCTGTGGATGTTCACGGCCCTTGAAGGGTTCACGGTCGTAAACCCCAATTTGCCTTTAATTCAATTTTTATTAACTCTTATTCAAAATTAAAAGCCTAATGGCATGATTAATGAGAAAACTTGGTGTTTATTGATTAACAGATGTGTTTTCTCACTTGGCTTGGTTGTTGCAGGTCAATATGGCTGACTTAAAATTTGCTGATGTTCACAACTTGGCGATTTTCCTGGTTGAACCACCTACAACTCACAATGAATTCAAGTCCATGGTTCATGGATTGAAGAAGTGTTGTCTAGTTCATTGTAACACCATAAAAATTTGAACAATCTTTCACTTTTAAAAACCATGAAATATAGTTTGCATTCATAAATAAAAACATTGTATCAACATTATATCAGTACAAAACCCCAAGATCAAAATGTTTATTCTCCAATATGCGTGTGTAGGAGTCATGCCGGCGCCTTCCCGCGATCATCGCTAGATCCTGAAACACATATCACATAACACTATAAGCATAAATGCTTAGTGAGTTCCCCAAAATACCACATATAGCACATACGCCTTTCCAGGCCATAGGACCTTCCGATCCAAGTGTCTCAGGGGATTTCCATCCCAGACTCTGTTGACCTTCCGGTCCGTATCATCTTAACCTTCCGGCCCACATCATGCTCACATCACATAACATATCACATATAACTTACATCACATATACATCATACATATAAGACCCTTTGGTCACATATAATTACCCCATCGGGTAAGGCATAGTGAGAAGACTCACCTCAGACGTCTCGTAAATCTCTGACTCGGTATAAGTATTTCCTAGCCTCCGCCTAGTCACACAAAGTAAATACCCTCATAAACATAACACTCGAGGCTAGACTCGACCCTCTATTGTCACCCTCAGAAGGGTAAAAGACTATTTTACCCCCCACTTGACTCAGGGACCCCATTGTTGACCAAACCCTAAAAGTCAACAAAAGTCAACAGTCAACTTCGACCCAACTCGCCGAGTGCACTCCGGTGACTCGGCGAGTACACACATGTCCACTAACTCTTTGTCCCGCTTGGTACGTCGAGTCCTACCCTGTGCTCGACGAGTCACACCTGGCATGAATCGCGGGGCTACCTCGACTCAACTCGCCGAGTCTCAAGAACAACTCGGCGAGTACCGCCTTGAACTCCAGTCTTTTAACCCTCTTCTGACTCACTGAGTTATCCCCCAACTCGGCAAGTTTGCTCACTGAGTGATCTGCGTGGACCTTAACCCTACTCGCCGAGTCCCAAGAACAACTCGGTGAGTTCATGCCATGCACAAACTCTATTAACCTCCTGTGGTAAGATTTGTGCCCCTAATCGATAGTTCTCGCCTTCCCAAGCATAAATGTCACGTAAAGTCTGAATCTCGATGCTTATAACTCAGCCAATAGGCATCAAATGGTGATTTTGTCCCAAATACCTTAACCCAAGGTCATGACCTCCATTGTTCTTCATAAAGCTTGAAGAATAAGGCTCTCTGGACCTCTATGGGTCCAGGTACAAAGCCTTGTCTCTAAAAGGGACTATTTGGACCTCAAAACAACTTACTCAAGGGTACAAGAAACCTTAAAACCACATATCCTTCCCAAAACAGAAGAAAAGTCGAAATAATACCTCAAATGAATGATCTTAGCTTTTAGTCCTTATAATATCAACCTCCTTTTGCCTTCCCTTGGCTAGAGCCTCCTTCTTCTTACTAAATGACACCACAAAGATCAACAATGGTCACTTCTTGCTTCTCAAATGATCTAAGACTCTCTCTCTCTGGGGGGTAGCCACAATGGACGGCCATAAGGGCCTTTAAATAGGTCCCAAGCCATGGAAATTAGGGCTTCACTAAACAGCGTGGAATCGCCGAGTCCACGAATGGACTCGCCGAGTCTGATCATGAAATAGAATGAACATCCGTGTCCCTACTCGGCGAGTCTTGGCGCCAACTCGCTGAGTTCCTCCACAAACTCCAAAAAATAAATGAATAAAAAATATACATGGGAATCCGGATGTTACAATTCTCCCCCACTAGAATCAGACTTCGCCCTCGAAGTCTCGCTCTGAAAACAACTCCGGATGCTACTCACGCATCTCACACTCCGGCTCCCAAGTAAGCTCCGACCCTTTCCGATGTTGCCACTGGACTTGCACCAGAGGCACTTCTTTGTTCCTCAAGACCTTGATCTTTCGATCCCGAATTGCCACTGGTTTCTCGATGTAGTTCAGGCCCACATCCACCTGAATATCCTCCAACGGCACCACCACCGAATCGTCGGCTATACACTTTCTCAACTACGACACATGGAAGGTATCATGAATCTGGTCCAACTCTGCAGGTAACTCCAATCGATACGCTACCCTGCCCACCCTCGCGATCACTATGAATGGCCTAATATATTGGTCCCCAGCTTTCCCCTGTTCCTTAATCGGATCACTCCTTTCCAAGGAGATGCCTTCCGGAGCAATAAGTCACCAACCTGAAACTCGAGCTCAGATCCTCGCCTATCCGCATAACTCTTCTGGCGACTCTGAGCGGTTAGCAACCTTTGTCGGACCTGCTGAATCTACTCAGTCGTCTGAAGCACAATCTCTGTACTTCCCATCACACGCTGCCCTACTTCTCCCCAGCAAATGGGAGTCCGACACCTCCTCCCATACAACAGCTCAAAGGGTGGCATACCAATGCTCGAATGATGGTTGTTGTAGGAAAACTATGCTAAGGGAAAATGCGTGTCTCTGCTCGAAGCATGTGCTCGAGCGTCTAAATCGTCCGCTCACTCTGTCCGTCAGTCTGCGGTACTAAAATGCAACCTCATACCCAACTCCTCATGGAATTTCTTCCAAAATCTGGAAGTGAAACGCACATCTCAATTTGAGACAATCGAGATTGGCACTCCATGTCGCGATACCACCTCTCTCACGTATAATTTTGCTAGCCTCTAAGCAGAAGAGCTCTCACTGATGGCAAGGAAGTGAGCGCTCTTCGTCAACCTGTCCACAATCACCCAAATTGCATCGACACCCCTAGCAGTCCTTGGTAACTTGGTGATAAAATCCATGGTGATCTGTTCCCACTTCCACTCGGGAACCTCCAATGGCTGCAACTTGCCATGCGGGCGTTGGTGCTCAGCCTTAACCTTGCCACAGGTTAGGCACCTCTCAACAAACCACACGACGTCCCTCTTCATACAGGGCCATTAATATTCCCTCTTCAGATCCAAGTACATCTTAGTGGCACCGGGATGGATTGAGAACTTTGTTCTATGCACCTCCTCCATCAAAACGGTACGCGTTCCGCCCACAAACGGTACCCAAATCCATCCCTGAAAAGTCATAAGCCCTTGGTTATCGGTAATGAACTCTGATACTTGACCGATAACTCGCTCCCTCTTCTGGTTTTCCGGTCTCACGGCCTCGGTCTGGGCTCCTTGGATGGTGTCTAACACCGGAGTCATCACTATCAATCTCTTGCAAATGTCTTGCATCGGAACGCTCTCCACCCTACGACTCATGGCATCGGCTACCACGTTAGCCTTACCCGGGTGATACAGGATCTCGCAGTCATAATCCTTTACCACATCCAACCATCTCCTCTGACGCATATTCAGGTTGGGTTGATCCATCAAGTACTTCAGGCTCTTATGATCCGTGTAAATGGTACATCGGACTCCATACAGATAGTGACGCCAGATCTTGAGGGCGAACACTATTGCCCCCAACTCCAAATCGTGGGTAGGATACCTCGCCTCATGAGGCTTCAGCTGCCTCGATGCATATGCTATCACATTCCCCCTCTACATAAGCACTGCTCCCAACCCTGATATCGACGCGTCATAATATACCACAAAATCCTCCATTCCCTCTGGAAGGGCTAACACCGGGGCTTCGCATAGCCTCTGGCGAAGTGTCTCGAAGGAGGCCTGCTGCTCTGGACCCCAAGCAAAAGCTACACCCTTCCGGGTCAATTTAGTGAGTGTCACGGCGATCTTGGAGAAATCCCTGATAAAACTCCGATAATAGCCTGCCAGCCCTAGGAAACTCCTGATCTCTGCTGGTGACCTCGGCACCTCCCAACTCATCACCGCCTCAATCTTGGCCGGGTCGACCAATATCCCTTTCTGGTTAACGAGATGTCCCAGGAACTGGACCTCTCGCAACCAAAAATCACACTTGGAGAATTTGTCATAAAGCCTCTCCAATCTCAAAACCCTGAGGACCTCCCTCAAATGCTCCTCATGCAGCTCTCTAGATCTCGAATACACCAAAATGTCGTCGATCAATACGATCACCGAGCGTTCCAACATTGGTATGCACACCCTGTTCATTAGATCCATGAACACCGCTGGTGCGTTGGTGAGCCCGAAAGGCATCACCACAAACTCGTAATGCCCGTAATGAGTCCTAAATGTTGTCTTCTGGATATCCTCATCCCTCACCCTTACTTGATGATATCCATACCTCATATTGATTTTGGAGAACCAAGATGCTCCCTGAAACTGATTGAACAAATCGTCAATCCTCGGCAATGGATAACGGTTCTTGACTGTCAGCTTGTTCAACTCCCGGTAATCTATGTACATCCGGTGTGAACCATCCTTTTTCTTGACGAAAAGGATTGGTGCTCCCCACGGTGAACTGCTCGGCCAAATAAATCCCTTCCCCAACATCTCCTGAAGCTGCAAGGACAACTCCGGCATCTCGAGAGGCGCAACGCGATAGGGCGCCTTGGTGATAGGTGCAGCCCCCGGGATCAGATCGATACTAAACTCTACCTGCCTCGCGGGAGGCACACCTGGCAATTCCTCTGGAAATACATTCGGGAACTCACGCACTATCGGGACCTCTTCCACTGACCTCGGTCTCTTTGAATCAACCCTCGCATCCATCACATACGCTATAAATCCCTTACAGCCCTGTTGAAGACTCTGTCTCGCCCTCGCGGCTGAACAAAACGCCGACCCAGAACGTGTACAAGCTGTCGCTCAACCAGTTGGTGCCAACTCGTTGAGTTCCTCCACAAACTCCAAAAATTAAATGAATAAATAATATACTTGGGAATCCGGATGTTACATTCATGCCCTCACTTCCAGCCCTGTCATTTATCAAAGTTTAATCAAAGAATTTTGGAGCACTGCGGTGGTGCAAAGAGGTGAAGATGATTATGTGTCCTTAGAGGCTACTGTCAAAGGAAAGAAGATTTTGATGAAGGAATAGATCACTTGAGAGGTTTTGCAAATTGACGACCAGCAAAATTTTCCGATGGAGATTTCAATGGATCAAACAGAAACTATCATCAAATAGATGAGGTATGAAGGGTTTTTCCTCCTACCATATAAAAGCTTTTGCCACCATACTGGAGATTTTTAGCTCACGTGTTTATGAGTTTTATTTCTGGTCGGAGAGCTGGGGCAAATGAAATTTCCATGCTCAACACTGGTGCAATCGCAGCCCTGGTCATGGGTCTGGAATTCAACTTTTCCAAATTCATTCTGAATGAAATGGTGGGAAATGTTGAAGGGAAGAAAAGGATAAATTTCTAATGTATCCAAGGTTTCTACAACTGATTCTAAATATCAAGCACCCAGACATCAAAAGAAATGGAGAAACATTTGACGTCAAATCCCTTGGCTCCAACACGTTTGGGCTCATAAAGCAAAATTGTAAAGGGAAATTTATGTTTCAGGGTAAATATTCATTGGTGAAATTTGGAAATTTTGCTGAAGTTTAGGATACATCAGCCTCTGAGAGTTCGTCTGAGCATATGGAGATAGGAGAAGATGTGATTACTATTTCTGGTCATGAAGAAGGAAGAGTTCCTCCTGTCACAATCATGGCAGAGGAACATGATCTTTTGATGTTTGTGGAAGTTCAAAGCGATTATAATAAGGATGAAGATGCATGAAATGATGATAATGATGAGATTTTTGGTAATAATGATGATAATTTTTATGGTAATGAGTCAGCGTTAAATGAAGATTTCAGTTTTGAGTTTGAAGACAACGCTTACTGCCCGACAAATGAATACCTAGACTCATTCTTTAACAATATCAATGATGTTGCTCAAAATGCAACGAAGATAGGGGGAGTTGAAGACATTCAAGAAGCAACGCCTCCTTCTACAAAACAGATGGCCGGTACTTTACTAATATGGATGTAACATCTAGGATTCTTCCCGTTAATGTTGTTATTCCCTCCTCTACACCATATGTGAGTGATCCAATTGTGACTTAAACCTCCCAGCCTCCGCTAAAAAGAAGAAGACACAATCCAAGGTCGGGAGTCCTTATTCAGGAGCAGGCCCTGCCAACACAACCTGCAACCACAACACCAGCCCCTACTCCACCAGTACCAATTCGGGAAGGACCTAGCACCATTTTTGAATCTGGGAGCTCTTCAGCTCCTAGAAGTTCCTCCCTCCCGATACCTACGTATGACATCGCCTCTGTGAGGCTTGCAAGGGTCTTGGCTGAGCAAGAAGTAACATGCCTTCCTCCTCGCGGAAAGGGAATATCAGTTGAGGAATGCAACCAAGGGGGAGTGGACTTTGCTATCCAAAAGCTCAAGGAAGATGTAGGAGCTATACAATAGAGAATTATTGAGAAATATATTTTGATAGGAAAGATCGACGTTCGAATTTCTGATCTTGAACTGGAAGTTGAATCAAAGACAAAGCAAGTATCTGATCTCCAGACTCATCTTGAAGCATTGAAATCGTGCTATTATGATTTGAAAAAAAAAAGTTGAAATTTGAGTTTGGAGATAAGTTCAAATCAACAACAGCTGAATCTTTCGCCACTGAAGGTCCTTCTAGTGCCCCTGTCCAGACTTCTCAACATGACAACATCTTGGATCCACCACCCCTAAGAACCACATAGTTGTCGATCATTTTGAAACGGTACCTGCCTAGGTCAACCCTCGAATAACCATCAAGCTAGCTAAGAGAAAGGTTACTACTAAGAAGTAAGAAGGACGGATTTTCATGCGGAACTCTGATGAGAACCGACGTGCAGATCGGCCTCAAATTAAAGTAACTGATCTGGAAAAGCAAAGGTTCAGAGATAAATTCAGAAATCGATCGGGAATTAAAATGTTTGGATTTCACAGTGACTTAAATTTGTGGGTGGTAAAGAGGAACCATGGCCAAACAGAGTACTACAAGGATACTCACGACTTTAGCTCCTTGACAAAAGTAGATCTATCTGAGCTTTTAGCAGCTCCATTCCACAACCCAAATGGACCATGCTACTCTCGGGTTGAGTACATACCAATAATAGTTATGTTCTTAGACATCTAATCCAACAGTCTCCCACTTGGATAAGTCTAAAACTATTATTGTGTACGACTCCAAGATCTCGACTAGCAATCGTAGCTCTTAAAAGTTGTTGTCGAACATTGATCTAGTCAATGACATGTCCATTAGATAAGGGATCATATATTCCTCCATTATAGATATCATATGGACTGACACATGGAGTATAATCATTCTCTCTATCCATTTGTTGTTTCCCAATTTCCGATTTATGATGACTGACTAATTGAACAAATCAAATCAGTCCAGGCCTGGATGAGCACTTATGTTTGTCATCACTAAATCATCGAGGGGCCCACAGATATCACTTTTATCACCCGAAGCGTAAAAGGAATGGATAAAATTTGACTAATATTCTTGCTCTATATACTTATCGAATCACACACAAAAATGCATTTTATAACACCAAGTTACTGGTACGTTTTCACATAATCAATGTGTAACCGACTTGTAGACTATAACTCATATCTCTTGGTTTAAAGAATATAAGATATTATCGTCTTATGATCACTCGTGATAAAATCCATGAAGTGAGTCAAATGAGCGTGGGTTTAATCTGATAATCGAATCTTATTCCAGGAGCACTCATGAATACTGTAGCTATGTCTAGGCCACCTAGACAAACTACATACCTATTCATGATAGTCTTGTCTCATACCTACTTTCAAAGTATGATTGAATGTGGAGAGTTTGAATAACCTAGTTATTCGGGAAGTCAAAACTTGCAAAGTGAAACACAAGAATAATACTAATCCTATATGGCACGAATCACCTTTGAGAGTAAATAAAACACCTTTTATTTAAACACCATATTGATTACTCATTATTCATTGTATAATGTTTTGAATAATCAACTTTATACTTGAATAAAAAAACAATACTCACGCCATGCTCCAAGCATGCACACTATGTTTGTCCAAATAATAGCTATGCCATACTCCAAGTAGGCACACTATGTTTATCTATGATCCTTACTTTGTGGAATAGATCAATTGAACATAATTCTAGTGATTCTCAGTTCACAATCCCAAATCCTTATCGTAAATGTAAGAATTCCAAACTCCTGCCATTTACCGAAATCTGTTAGATTCTACACTTATATGGATTGATTCTCTTGTAATGACTATGCATAAAATCACAATGACTTGGCAACAGACATTTACAAAGTATTCTAATGGAGAGCAATTCCATGGAAACGAAGTCTCAAATTCAAAGTACATTCCTTTGAACATCCTTCTTGCATTAAATTTCTAATCTTACACAGATTTAATGAATAACTTCCACCTATGGAAACATTTCCATATTCCCATTTTGACTATCACTTCTGAACAAGTGTTGCCTCCTTTCAGAATATGTCAATATGATCCTTTCCAAAAATTTACACCATATTTCCAACTGTACATGAGCAACCAATCTTTGGTAAACCTCAGATTGTCCTCGACAATTGCTTAATTATTTTAGTCATAGCGAATTCTAGACCTTTTCCCCCCTCAATTCCCTAGGCATTTGGAAAATTTATAAATGATAAATATTATAGCACTTGTAATTGATCCTATATCCGAATCATATGGGACACGATTCATGATGTCTCACATAAAGACATGATGAGAACGCAATATATATAGAATTTCCTTATGTTAAACCATTCCAACACACACACACACACACACACACATATATATATACACCTGACTAAACAGGGTTAAAATATCAATCTAAACTTTTAGAATTGAAATGAAGTATAATTTCCTCTCCCTTAATTATAGCAAAACAACTTTTACCAATTGAAACAATTGTTTTCTATAATCAACATTGCTAACTTGCAGCACTTATCATAATTATCATACTCCTACTAACAAGATGATTATTAGCATAACAATTATGCTCCCACTAGCTTTGACATATATCCATAAATTAGCTGGACTTCTAGAAATCAATACTTTATTGACATTCTTACCAAAGTTCAGATTTCTGATACGAGATGTTTTGATAAGAATTTATCAAAATCATACACCTTTCCTTAGATAGCACACATGTGTGTCTAAATAATCATGAAGAGGGATGTTGTAATCATAATTTTTATACCTTTTCCATTTCTCACAAGTCCATGTTAGTGTGCCGATTAACCACACATGCTCCACTAACAACTTTGAGAATGCAAATATCACAATTGCTATCTACTTAAAATCTATTTAGCGAAAGCGTTTCCTCACCATCATTTTCATGAATCGGAGAGAAACCATATGACACTTAGATTTTATGGTGTATGTGTTCTTATCCATGTGAATTTGTCATAACCATAATCACAAAACAAGGTTAGTGACAAATCCAAACTCACATGGACTAAACTTGCTTAACCTTAACTTCTTGCCACCTGGCAGCACAAGGGCCTACCATTGTTTCCAAGTAGTTATGCAAACAACAGAGGACTTATAGAACTCACATGCATAGTCAATTTTAACTAGAATGGGCACATAAACAAGAATATGTCAACACGATAGGCTATAAACCTCAAGTTGTGTGCTAGTGATAAACAACATGTTTTATTTTTGATTAGTTCTTGAAACTTTTCAAGATCCTTAAGACTCCCACTGCCTCTTGACATATAAGATTCTCTTATTAAGAACCATTCCTTGAAAAAAGAAAATATTCAAGAGTTAGTGAGGATTCTTATCAAGACAAACACTTCACACAATTGGCCTTAATTGGTCTTTGTTTTATCCAAAACATCACAACTTACCAATTTCAAATGTACAAGAGTAAGAAAGCATTTTACTATACATTTGACAAGTGTTATAAACCTTCTTTAAGATATGTCACTCAAGTTACAATCTTGGAGTATGACTCTAAGACTTGTTTTGGAACGAAGTATGATTTATCTTTTGATTCATCCATTTCAACAACTCACGATTCCTCTTCTTAGTCAAACAAATGCACTAAGATGTCCTTAGAGGATCAATTGTGATATCTTATCTTAATCATTAAGATAATCATAAAACATGATACTAAAGTACTCTCCCATCTTTTCAGATTTGAGGACCTTTTATCTTTCTACCTAATTTGATTCTTCTCATTCGTTCTGCCATACATTGAAACTTTTCCAATGTTTCAGAATTATACTTAAACTTGTAATCATAACCATATTTACAGAACTTTAGTAAATCATGACGAATAGCCTTATTGTTCTTTGTGGTGGACCTGACCAGCGCACAACCAAGTGTATCCGATCCCTTTGTCCTTCACTTGACTCACATATACATGTGAACAAGGAATTAGTCTTATTATCCTAAAGATGAAATTTCTCATTCATCATATAATACCGACTGCATGATTCCAAGTTTCTATCTAACTGAAACTTGGGTGATAAACATCTTTCCTTGTTTTGCAAATTATGACACTACCACAAACGAAAGAATCAAATTAATTTTCCAATATTGCTATCAATGGAATCATATAAACAACCATTTTCACAAATGCTATTGTAAAGAACCATAAAATAATGTAAAATCTAAATTTTCCTTTATTTTATAAAACTTTGTGGAAATTTTTTTCCTTACAATGCATCTACAAATGAAACTATGTTATTATCTATTCCTAAGCAATCTATCATAACTCTTAAGCAGTAGCTTAAAATTCTGATCATCGAACCATGTGATCGAAATCCATATTCGCGATCAGAATCAGATTACTCTTCTTTTAAGCTTCCTCTCTTTTCTTTGATTCTATGAAACATAAAAATGCGACCTAGTCACATCATGTATTAAGAATCTCCAAATAGGAACTTAATAGAGTTAGATAGTGGAATTTACACGAAGTAGAGTCAAACTTTTTGACTTTACCATCTTATGATCTTTCAGGTAAATAGGGCAGCTTCGCAACCAATGCCCCATCTCTTGGCATATGGACTCTTAAGGAATGGTACACGGGACTATCTTAGACTTAGCCTTTCTCTTTACCATTGGTCAAATGAATTTTCTGGACTTTTAATGTTACCATTGTCAATGTCCATGGAAGTTTGGGAAGTAGATCTTCCAATCAAATTTTCCTTACTAGTGCTTCAAATCATTGTTGATTCAGCAGCAAAAAGCAAATAGGTTAGATTATTAAGGTTCATGTCATAGTCTGTTACATAGTAGTCCTTAAAGAACCCACTATGTGACTTAGGAAGTGACTGAAGAACCCATTCAACAACCAACTTCCTTGAGACTTTGACACCCAACTCTCCCAGCTTGTCAGTATGTGACTTCATCTCCAAGATGTGAGTGCACATAGACTTTCCAATGCTTGAGTGACCTTGAACTATTCAAATCTTTAAACTTGTGGGTTGGGGAGAATTATTCGAGGAGGTGGAGAAAGAGAAGTATGATTTTCATGATCCAATCACGAGACATCATCTTCATTAGGAAAGCTTGTTCCAAGAGATTTGGCAAGATCATAGTTGTCTGAACTAGACATCTACAATAGGAAAAATTCAAGTTAGTTGACTTAAGTCCTTAATATAACACCCAATATGAAATATTAAGGCTAGGACCCAAAACAATAATAAATAACTTGGAAGAGATATGACGTAATCCAAGTTATAAAATATTTGAAGGTAGGCGAATGACGATTCACCAATTTCCACCATGAAAAATGAAATAGGTATTCGATTTTAATTGGTTTGAAACTCCTAGATCTTTTAAGATTCATTGAACTTTTCAATGACATGTTTAAATCTCGGTTGTGCCTTCTCAATTTTGTGACTGGGATGCCGAGGATCACAAACAAGGTGTGAATAACCATGCAAATTAACTTGGTAACCTTAATCTTTATCACCTAATCAATGTGTCGGTTACCCACACGTGCTCCACCGATCTATGATAAACATTAAGTCACCCTTTGCCACTCTTACTAGTCCATGCTAGTGTGCCGGTTACCCACACACGCTCCACCAACGACTTGGTAAGATACAAAGTGTAATTTCATGGGTTAGCACCAAATTCACATTTTCCTAAAGAAACTAAGATTGAGAATTTAATAAAGTTTAGTTACTTAGTATTTATCATTATACGTTTAATGAAGGGAGAATTAATGTCCAGTCAAACCCGTTCGGCTAACGACCTTCCACCAGTCAAGGAAGCGGTGAGTGAGAGTGGACACCCATTAAACTGTCATTTTATAAGCATTAACCTTATATCCCCCCCCCCCCCTCTTATAGACCGGCTTCGTGAATGAGGCCTACTAACGGTAAGACTGACTTTGTTCTTATATATATATATATATATATATATATATATATATATATATATATATATATATATATATAAACTATTAATATTATAATAGTACAAGGGTTGAATTTTAAACTATTAAAATTCTAAGGGTTTAATTTGGAATTAAAGTATTCATGGGGGAAATTTTAAAAATTCCAAAATTTAAGGGCAAGTTTTGAACAATTAAAAAACTTTTGGTTTCCATAACTTATGACTTTAAAGTAGTTTTAATGAAAAACTCTTCAAGTTCCAAAACTTGAGGACAAGTTATGGAAGACTTTAAAACATTTAAAAAATGAGACTCTTTATTTTCATAACTTATGGAAATTTTATGAGTTTTAGAATCATAAATGTGACTTTTCATATGATTTGAGGAAAAGTTACAAAAACACATATTATGAACAACTTTTAAATCAATTTGGATCGAAAACTAATTATCACATGATTTTTCTATTAATCTAAACTAACTCATAAGAACAAGATAATTCAAATCATCAATCTTCAAGAAATTAGCATGAACATATAAACTAATATAATCTTGAAATTATGACAATTATCTTTGAAATTGGATTATCATGATCATTACAACATCAAAAACATGTTTATAAGTTCAAAAACAGCTTAGGGTAATGATTCTAGTCCAATTTCAGCCAAAAACATCGAAAATATGCTGTCATGGGCTCCAACTTGTCGAGTGCAGGAACAAACTCGACGAGTTGGATGAGTTTGTACATGGACTCCTCGAGTCCGCTGTCCAGCCAACAAAAAAACTTCGGTTTTTTAGCCATTTCAGCAAGTATAACTTGAAAACAATCCATGGCTATGATACCACTGATAGGTTTTAGTATACTACAACATCCTATGGTGCACATACAACCCTAAATACCTTGGATCTATGTTTTCACTAATTATAAATGCAAAGGTGTTTCCAAGGTATTAAGCCTATAACTAGCATGTAATTTATCATAAACAATACAAGATACTAGTTAGGGTAACATACCTTTTTTGTGGCTTGAAGTCTTGATGAATTTGATGTTGCTTGAAAGACTTTGGCCTTTAAGAACTTAGTGCCCCAAGTGTTGCACCTCAAATGGAATCACAACTCACCTAGAACAAAGGTGACTCTTGGGAGAGAATTCCATGCACCCAAAACACCTCCATATTTGTTTAAGAAAAGGAGCACTTCATCTAAGAGATTTTAGGTCATGAAGAATGTATTTATATGTTGTATTCCAAGGGTCATGGGTATAACCCAAATCCATATCCATGGGTTTTATGATCCATGGTTTATGTAGCCCAACTCTTTATGTATCAATACATAAAATTGGTTCAACATGGATCATAATCCCAACACATATAAATATAACTAATTATCATAATTAGTCCCCATAGATTTAATTACTCTATTTTGATCACTATATTAATTCCAAACTAATTCTTGATCAATACTAACTAAAACATATGCTTTCATATTAATATATTAGAACTTATAATATATTAATAAATCATATATAACCTTTCTTTCAAGAGTCCATCCTAACAAATTGTCCTAGTGTTATGCAACCTAAATGGACCATGCTACTCTCGGGTCAAGTACATACCAATAATAGTTATGGGCTTAGACATCTAATCCAACACTTAAATGTACCAATATTCTATGTACCCACGACAACAACCCTTCTACAACCAATACCCTAATTATCAATCTTATCAACCACAAATGTATAATCACCAACAATACTCATACCCTCCATACCAACAACCTCCCAATTACAACAAAACCCCAATACACCCAATCCCCCTCAAGATTTGAAACTTAGACGAATGATGGAAACGAATGTTACTCACACACCTCTTGGTATTGTTTATCCTACAAACCATCAAGGAATCAAATTGAAGTCAAGTTTCATACATTAACTCACCAAGGTCCATGGCTTAGATAGAGAATATCCTCAAAGGCACTTAAAGTCTTTTCATATGATATGTGTTATTATGTTGCTCGAACATGTGACATTGGATGATTTCAAGTTAACCGACTTTCAATTCACCATAGAAGATAACGCTAGAGAGTGGTTGTTCAACTTACCATCGGGATCTATCCACACATGGGAAGATTAACTCAATGCTTTTATTAGCAAGTTTTATCCCACATCTCGGAGATAAAGTCAAAGGAGTGACATTCTAGGGATTTTTCAAGGGAAGAATGAAACATTTCAAGACTTTTGGGAGCGATTCAACAACTTGTGTACAAGTTTTCCTCAACAAAATATACCCTCATAACTACTTCTTCAACAATTTTATGAAGTATGAATGTAAATGATCAGAGGATGATTGATGCTTCAAGTAGAGGAGACATATTCAACAAGACACCATAAGAAATAAGATCTCTTTTGGTACCATTTCTCAAAATTAAAAAAAATATGGGCCTCAAAATGACATGAAAAGAAGTTATCCACAAATTGTTGGCGAAGTTAGCAACACCAAACATTTGGAATCAAAGCTCTTGGATTTGACAAGTGTGTTGAGTCTAATGGTTGTGGGAAGAGGTCAACAATTGATGGTTTTTGGTGTTTGTGCAATAATAGGGCATTATAGAGACAAGTGTCCCATGATTGGGATTGAACCTGAGAAAGTTAATGCAATGGGTGAATATCAATGTCAATCAAGACCCACGAGATTTCAAAACACTTACGACTTAAATTGCAGGAATAACTTAAACAACTCATACCCACCAAAGCAAAATCCATCACATGCTTTGTTGATACCCTAATATCCACAATATTCATCACAAAAACCTTCATATCCACAACATGATCAACCACAATATACAACACCACAAATGCCTCATCCCCTCTACATTACCAACAACCTCAATAACAAGCTCAAAATTTTGTTAAAAATCAAATGAGTCTTCAATAATTTAATACTATTCTTGCTCAGAGTGAAACACAATTTCAACAAGAGACAAAGAACACCTTCTCTAATATTCAATCTCAAATTGGATAGTTGGCCATTGTTCTCAACAAGATGGAACAACGGGGTAGAATTTCAAATTAAACTGAAAAGAATCCAAATATGAATGCAATAACATTGAGAAGCGGAAAAATTCTTGGAGAAATCAACCTCCAAAGAGCCTCACGAGAAGAAGATGATGAAATTTTTGTTGAGCCTATAAAGGTGGTAGTTCCTCCCATAATATCGATTGTGCTGAACCTTGATCAACCCGAATCATCCAACAAGCCTATAAAGTTATTGGTCATTCCACCACCCATTTCCCTTCTGATTAGCCATCTCAAAGAAGGAGGACGAGAAGGAATTCATTGAAACTTTCCGCAAAACTCTAAATTAACATCCCAATATTGGATTACATTAATAAAATTCCAAGTTATTCGAAATATCTCCAGGACTTGTGCACTAACAAGAGGAAGTTCAAGGAAAATGAAAAGATTCAAGTCAATGCAAATGTGTTCATGATTATCCAAAAGAAATTACTGCCCAAATGCAAGTATCCGACAATGTTTGCTACACCTTGCACTATTGGTGATTCACATGTTGAAAATGCCATGTTAGACATTAGGGGCTCAATAAATGTGATGTCATATCTAGTATTTCAGTCTCTTACTGTTAGACCCTTGGAAGAAACCGAAGTAATCATCTAATCAACGTACAAGTCAAGTGTGTTTCCAAGTGGAGTGTTGGAGGATGTGTTAGTACAAATAAATCAACTTGTATTTCCTGTAGATTTATGTGTTATTAATTTTAAAGAGGAGATACTTTCCAAATAATCTATGATCCTCCTTGGAAGACCTCTCATGAACACTTCTCACATGATAAATGATGTTAATAAAAGGAAGATCACCATGGAGTTTGATGGAGAGATCATTGATTTCAACATCTCTGAGTCAATGAAGTACCATAGAAACATTTCTCCGTTGTATCAAGTTGATTGAATTGAGCCAAAAATCCAAGAAGTGTTTGATTTATCTCATGGAGATATTTTGGAGATCGTACTCAATATGAGCCTTGATCCTAAAATTTTGAAGAAAACATTGGAAATGTATAAATTGGAATCCGAAGTTGAAGCCCTAACCCTAGTTGAGCATTATGTGCTAAAAGAAGGTGTTTTTGAGTGCTTTGGAGTATGCATGGTGCACCTTGGAGAAGTGTTGGTTGCTTTAGAGCTTGTAGACTGGACTTTGTTCACCTTGATTTATCTTCTAGAGGTATAAAGTTTGAATCTTGATGATGCATTTGTTAGATCTAACTAGTTTTATGAGCTTTTGGTCATTTTAGTGCATAAAGTTTAGATCTTGAAAGTTTGTGACATTGTTATGGATAAAGTTGGAAACTTTATCCATCTAGATATAATTTTGATTCAGATATGAAAGTTAGAGACTTGTACTTAATGGATTAGGTTGAAAAAAGATGAACTTTTGGGTCCCTTTGAGACTTAAAGGCTAGTTCTTGTTTGTTGAGACCATTCTAATGGATAAAGTTGGAAACTTTATCCATTATAAAGCTATTGTGAACTATAAAAATGTGATCTTGGCCCTTCTATCCCTTTCATGCAAGAGTTGTGATGTCCTCTTAGGTTACGAACTTAGGGTTTTGGACATTTAGCACATTATAGCCATGTAAAGTCATAATGTCAGAAGCTTTATGACTTGGGACATCATTTTGGGCTTGGATCTGAGTTTTTGATGTATGAAATTAATGGAATAAACTCTTAATGGAGTTTTAGGATTGGGCTAAGTACGTTGTGCATACCTGGTGGTATGTTGTGCGTACGCAGTCAACTCCCCGTTATTGGTCAACATTAGAGTACGTTGGGTGTACTCTGTTGGAACGTAGGACGTACTCCATTGGGAAGAAATATTAACTTTTGGACCTTAACCATTGACTTTGAATTTAACCAAGTTTGACCTAATGGGTATTTTGGGTTATCGATTTAATTATTGATTAAGATTGTATTTATTGTTAGTTGGTACGAGGTTATCCGGTTCAGAGGTCTGAGCGGTTATTTGATTATCAACGGATTGAGGTGTCTTCCTCATTGTACTTATGGGTCGAAGGCACCAAGGCCAGTCCATTAGATTAGATATCCTAATATTTTATAGTATAATGCTATGCCTAATGATTTGTAGATCTGCATGTTTGTCTGTTGACTGATTATATGTTTATGTATTATGTACACGTCGACATATTGTGTTGGGTTGAGGTTGTATTGCTTTGTGTTATAGCCAACAAACCATAGAGCATTCCGGTTATGAGCTGAGGGTCGGTTGGGGAATGCCGGAATCATATTGAGGTCTCAGGTGCATTCCAAATACAAGCTGAGGATCGGGTGGTATGCTTGACTCGTACTGAGGGCTTGAGAGTATTTCAGTTCGATGACTAACTGGGTCAGAGAGCAATATAGACATAAGTTGTGGGCCATAAGGGCAAGCCAGACTTATGTTGTGGGATTAAAGAGCAAGTCAGACATAAGATGTGGGCCCTGGGGGTAAGTGAGACTTATTTTATGGGCTCAGGAGCAAGCCATATATGAGTCGTGGTCCCGATAGGCAAGCCAGACTCATATTGTAGGCTCATAGGCAATCCAGTCTTTTAGATGTGGACCAAATACATGTTGTTATTTGTTCGTGTGTTGGTACTTTGGGGGAACTCACTAAGCTATGTGCTTATAGTTTGGTTTATGGTTTCAGGTACCTAAGTGGACAGTGGCATGGAGAGGGCATGACCGTATACATCATTGGTTTTACAACTGATTGGATCTTGGGAGACTCTGATTTAAAATAATGTTTTGGAAATAATAGTCTATAAACACTTTTATTAATAAATGGGTCTCCTTTGAAAGGTTTAAATTTGTTGAAATTTTTTGGGTTGTTACAAGTTGGTATTAGAGCCTTGGTTTGAGTGAATTGGAGGAACACTCGTGTGAATCCAATTTCAAACTAAGGAAATAAAAGGGTTTTAAAAAAATGATATTTAAATAATCAAGGAAGGATACGATGTGTATGATCAGCCGGAGCCAATAAGTAGACCCCTAATTACCACACTATTATTTGATGTTGTGATATGCTAGAACAAGATGCTAGTGATAGGCTAAGGATCTTCAGGACTTGCATGATAGAGTTGCCTGATTATATGATGCTTGATAGCCTAGGTTTCTTTCTTATATGAAATTGACATCATTACTGTGGTCACTTAGTGTATGCATCATAGTTGTACATAATAAAGATTCTACAGCCTGATAATGTTTGATTTAGCTTTACTTCCTATTCTTTCATGATTAAGGGCTTATAGTAGAGATAAGTATTCGATTGTCTATGGGATCCAACGTTATGTATGATTAGCTTGCATGGGTGGCTATAAGGTTGGTGGAAGTTTCATGAGCGGGTGCAGTTCATAGCGGGCCAGCATGAGGAATGGTTAGCCACTCTCGAGAGTGGGAGGACAAGACGAAGGTATATCCGAGATGATGGGAGATAGAGATCAAGAATTCCGTATGAGGATTTGTCTGATTTTATTATGTCTTAATGCCAATCGCTCCTCTGCTCGAATATCGCTTGCTTTGTGCTTTTTGGGACCCATATTGATGTGAGTTAACCATCAAATGAATAAATTAAATTACATGCTATGAAGGTTAAATAATCTTAAAATGAAGGACTTGAACATATTGTGCAGATCTTGTCAGAGTCCAACCGTTGTAGGGTTGATTCCTTTAGTCAGAGATTATTTAAGCTTTATTGCATGTAACTGTATTCATGAAGTTGTTAACTGACATTAGTAGGGTTCTTCAGCAACTGTTAGCAGGGATGTGGGGGTATCCTAGGGGAGCCTAGGAGGTATCTTAGAACGGTTTTTTGATGTTGAGTAGGCATCGGGAGTATTGTTATGAGTAGGTCTTAAAGGACCCGAGATGATTCTTGAGGAAAGTATGGATAGATGTGGAAGGTAGTATTGTGCTCGTACTACTGGAAGCACATGATCCATACTCAAACCAACGAGAGTTTCGGGGACCCTAAGGGCTGGTCAGAGAATATGGCATGGTTTGATACCATGAATCGTAGCAACAGTTCTGTATCTGTCGATCTTGTGGTAGGGTTGCGCAGACATGAGGATGGATCTGAAAATTGTTTTGGTCCCTAGTGGTGATATCAGGTTGGGTTGAATGGCACATACCTGGATGATTTTGTTGGTCCCAAGGATGTTGCTTGAGGTCGTGCAATGAGTCAGGGGACTCAAGAAGGAAACAATTCTTATGACCGGCTGGGTGATTCAGCTGGAAGTTGAGTGGTTGATTGATGGTCTGGAATATCGCCATATGTGGCAGGGGTGATGTCTGGATTGGTGATTGGGATTGCAGCCTAGGAGGGCATTTTTTGGATCGTAAGTCGGCATTGGATTATGCTCTTATAAGGAATCCTTAATGTTAAAGTGGCCATGATTGAGGAAATTTTAGAGATCTTCAACTGAAATTCAAGAATTCTCTTGGCATTTGTTTGATCCTTATCTGGAAGATCATCCTGCATGTGTTATTCATTCCAAGGTCAGGGATGGTTGTACCTGGTTAAGCCGATTTGAATTATGGGTTCTCCTCCACACCAGTGAGTGGTAGTTCAAACCCTAAGTGGGGGAGAACTAGGTATTATGCCTAGAGGATCATTGATCTATTTGAGTTGTTGTGTTCGAAGAATGGTTCATAGGGGTATTGTGCAAGCGACGGTATTAGGTTTTTGGGATACTTCTCAATGCAGTCTCGATTGTTGGACTTTTCATTCATCATTCAATGGGATTCTTTGAAAGTTCAAGTTGTGACAGTTGAAATTCAATGGACGAGTCAACTTATCACCAAGTTCAATATGTTCTATGTTCCTTTGGTCTTTGGGTATGTTTACCCTCAATAATGGAGTGGGATTTTGTTTCATAGCAAGCTCAGGTTTTGGTAGCATTCAGGATCACCTTAGAAATCTTCTCGAGCTCGTTTCGTATTGGTGGAATTTGTTCAGTCTCAATCAAGTATGGGATATTGTTTTGATTGATCACAGGGATATCTTTTGTTATTGATTGAGGTGTGGTTAGGATTAAACTCTAGTATTTATTCCCTTTTTGGATGAGGTTATGGGTTCCCTAAGGATATGCATTGTGGTAAATTCATATATATTACCAAGAAGGGCATATGTGAGCTGGGCAAGATAGCATTGAAGTATTTGGTTGGAATTATGTGAATGGTTCTTTTTGGGTTATAGCCTTCGAATTGGATCAAGAGTATGACTGTTTATCCTATTCTCAGGTTGTGTGTGACCATGTTTTCGTAAGGTTTTGGCATTTGTAGCAGCTTGTTATGTAAAGGAAGTTGTGCATTGTAAGATTACGACATTGTTGTGCATGGTTGGCATTGTGAGGGACGTTTATTACGTCCCTGCAAGGCGATGGAATGAGGTGAATATCTTTAGGATCGAAGTGTTGAGCGAATGATGATCTTGATAAGATCGGTAAGATATTGGGAGCATTCCATACATGGGCTGAGGGTCGGGTAAGGCATTCCAAAGTCATGTTGTGGGCTCAGAGGCAATCCATATCTATGTTGAGGACCTTGTAGGGGTATTCCAATTATAGGATGTGGGCCCAGTGATCATGATTGTTCATTTCTTCTGCTTGTGGTACCTTTGGTGTTGACACGTTGACAGAAGTCGGAGGACTCACAAATTAGATGGTTTGGATAAAGGGAGCAGTTAAGGGTTGTTGGGAGTATCATTTGTGCATCGGAAAATCTCTGTGAAATGTTTGTGTTATAAATCCCATTTGTTTGCAAGTTGTTATTAGGGGTTTGATTATCAAGATTGGTTATCGGTTATGGAGTCTTGAATCATAAAGTTATTGGTGAATGTCTCGAGTGATTTGCCAGGTGGGGGTACACCTGAGTTGATAAGGATTGGAGGCAAATGTGAAAATTCTTGGATTTCTTGTAATACCCGTGACTTGAGGTAATGATAATTATTCAATTTCTTTGTAATTAATTGTTGGACTATGAGATTAATGTTGGAGTATTGAGTTGGGCCCTTAGTGAGTGTGCTGTTAAATAATTGGGTTGTCTGAAGATGGGTACTCGTCTTCACTTCAGTATAGCCTTTCACCCCCAGACGGACTGGCAAATGGAGAGGACGATTCAGACTCTAGAGGACATGTTGCGTGCGTGCGTATCTTCCGCTAGCGGAATTTTCGTATAACAACAATTATCACGCTAACATAGATCAACCTCCCTTCGAGATGCTTTACGGGAGGAAGTGTAGGACCACAATCTGTTAAGGCAAGGTTGGTCAGAGAGTCATGGGGAGTACTGAGGTGGTACTCAAGACCATAGAGAAGATCCAGCAGGTCCGAAGCAAGCTCCATACTGCTCAGATTTGGTAGAAAAGCTATGTCGACAAACGTCATTCAGACCTAGAGTTTCAGGTAGGGGATATGGTCCTCCTGAAGGTGTCACCTTGGAAAGGTGTCATCCGGTTCAGGAAGTAGGGAAAGTTGGGCCCCAGGTACTCTGATACCAACTTGTAACATCCTAAAACATGGTCCCAAAAATTTCATTTTTAATAATAGATAAAATAGTATTTTCCCAACATCATCCAAACATTTCAAATAAAAACCAATGTAACAATTGCCATAAAATCAAAGTAAAACGTTATGTGCAGAATCCCAATGGTGTGTGCGATGCAGTGAACCCGAGCTCTTCCATTTGCAACTGGAAGTACCTGAAACATAAACTAAAAATAGTAAACACAAAGCTTAGTGAGCTCCCCAAAATACCACATACCATACATACCATGCAATAATGAGATACGGGCCCCGCCCACACTCAGATAATAGTGAGATACGGGCCTCGCCCACACTCGAATACGGGCCCCACCCAATGAGATATGTGCCCTGCACACACTCTGATAGTAATAAGATACGGGCCCCGCCCACACTCAGATGATAATGAGATACAGGCCCCGCCCACGCTCACATAACGGGCCCCGCACAAGAGACATATATATATATATATATATATATATATATATATATATATATATATAAGTACATACAGTTATCACACACCCAACAAGTATAAAAACATATTAACGAGGGTCGCCCTTGGTGCCTCAAACCCGCTAAACCCAATGAGGAAACTCACCTCGAAAAGCTGAATCTCACAGAAGGAAATCTCTTACTGCTACCCTGACGACTCCCGAGCTATTAGTGTAAAATACATCCAATAATCCATCTTAAGGTAAAATGACCATTTTACCCCTGGCCTAAATTAGTTCATGACTAAGGTCCAAAACCATAACATAAAAGGTTCACCATTAGGTAATCTTACAAAGCCCATCAGTGGCCCAATTTTCCAAATTAGGCCCAAATCCTCTAATAGACTTTACCCTGAAGCCCAAACATTTACATAGTCTAAAAACCTGATTCCTAATGGATCACTAAAGCCCAAGGCAACAAGGTCCAATAAAATGGCCCAAGGAAAGCCCATTATTGGATCGAACGATGGGCATTCCCTTGTGGAACACTGGGCGTTCGTCACCAGTCAACAAATCGCGAGCCTCAGCCAGAACGTTGGGCGTTCCTCGACCCAACGATGGGCGTTCGCACATTGATGCCAAAAAGTGCTTATTAAGTACTTAATGCCTAAAGCCACACGTCCAGAACCTAGATCCAAGCCCTCAAGACCATCTAGAACCATAAAGTCACTGACTTGGCGGCTTTGCATGCCCCCAAAAGGTCCCAACTTCAAGGTATAGCATTCAACTTTCATATAAAGGGCTTAATCTCATGCATTGGGCTTCTACAACTCTAAAGATGCAAACTTTATAAATCTAAAACATCACAAACACCAAGAGTAGCAACTCAAGGCTTCTGGAGTGATCCAAAACTACAATATCTCAACGACGAGACCAAAAAGGGACTAAAGTCCATAAAAATTAGATCTAAGCTTTTAATAAGCAAGGTTAGAGCTTTATACCTTAAATGTGTTGGAAATGGAGCAGAGAACCAAGATCCAAAAGCTTCTACTTGAACCACCACCTTGTACCAAGCTTCTCTTCCTTCAATGAGCTTCAAACACACCGAAACACACATACAATGACCTCACAACACTCAAGGAGGCTCTAGGGTTTTGAGGTCAGGGTTAGGGGATATGGAGGCTGGAAATGAGGCCAACACCTGGGAGTTAAGGTGTTTAAATAGGTCCTAAACCTTAAAAATTAGGGTTTGAGCTCCACGCATGAACGCCCTGCGTTCCCTTAGGGAACGCCCCACGTTCGTGCTCCGCCTCCAAAAATCCAATCTTGGCAAGAATGGTCCATCCTCACCTACAAACTTGCAAAACAAGGCCAAACGCAATAACTTAAGACATGAGGGACCAAAAATGAGTAATACCTGGATCGAGCATTACATAAATGTTTTTAACTTTTGTGATAACTAAAATCACCAAAACACTGGAATAAACGATTCCATCCCTTCTCCAATTCCATTATACCAAATACTATTGTACTACCTAAAAGTTGCATTATCATTATCAAAGTGAAGTGTACCACCCATTGCTACCCGATCACTAACATTAACCAATAAATTATATAAGTCACTAAATTGTTAGTTTTGTCTCTCACTTAACCATGTTTTTTCAGTTTTGGCTCCAAATTACTTGGTTTTCAATTTCCATCCTTATTTTCATGTATGTTTCATACCATTTTTGGGACTTGGATCTTTCAATCTAACTAATCAGCTACTAAATTATCTGAAATTACTATTTTCCCATTGGACACAACACGAGAAAAAAAAACACCACAAGGACCAAACTTCAGTTTCAATAGATGCTTACTGAGGAGAATTGGAGATGAATAGTGTAACCTACAGAAGCTAAGGTCACTCACCTTTTTCCTTGGCTTGAACTCTCTTACATCAGAACCAACTACAAGAGTTTGTAACAGGGAAAATGATTATATCCAGATTTCCCAATCAAAATTTTCCATATTTAATCTCTGGTACCTTCTATCCAATACAATTACTTGCTCTCCATAATGAATTATAATGGTTTCTAGCAGGTAAATAAAAAAATGGTAGGTTTTGTTATACTTAAACGGTTGATAATTTATCAAATGGTATAAAGCAAATAAATAGATAAACTTATATGATGATATTTGGCTATATAGTCAAATGGAAAGGGTATTTTTGACAAAATCATACCTTAATCTTGTAACCACTTTCGAGGACTTTGAGTTCTTCAAGACGTTCTTCTACTTGCAATCAGGATATATCTTTAGGAACTCTGCATCATAACTCTGTTTACCAAATGGTCCATCAAGTCATTAATGGAATTATAAATTTACTTTTATTTATACATAATCTATTCAAAATCCTAAGAAAATTACAAATTTATATGTCTATATCATGAATGTCTAAAATACCCTTTCCTAAGGACAAATAATGGAATCTTCTGGACCCAAATGAGTGTTATCAAGAAAAGTTAATGTTTAAAACTAATACATTATCAAAAAGATGAAATCTTGGACTTTTCGTAAGTTTGGTTATATTGTTTAATCAGTAAAATGGTAAAGATTACAAGTGATTTTCAGTATTTTGCCAAAGTTTTATATTGTAGTGCTTTTCAGTATTTTCACAATAACGATGCAATGAAAAAGTGAAATATGATGTTTCAAAATTTTCAATCATTAATTACATAATTTTTGAAAAAAGCAAAATCCCAAAATCTTGAATCTTTACCTGGATTCCACGATAAAGTAAATAAGGGAATTGTGGATTAACCTTCCTTGACCTGTACCAAGTATCAACAACCATGAAGCTTCTGTTAAACAACTTGTGCCAAATGCGAACAAACAAATTTTATGTAAATGTGTAATACATTATGGAAATGATTTGTTTAGGCCAAATGAAGAATATAGTGAAAGAAATTTAAAAAATGTTGGACCTGGGCATGTAGAGTATAATTCAGGCCAGCAAATAGAATTGGTAAAATCTGCATCTGTATCACCATAGGTACAAGGAATCAAAGATTTTCAATCCTGAATAGAGTCAGGAAAATCAATCATCATAATTTTACCACTATTCCATCACAAAATGAGGTTAAAAAGCTAACATTAAACACTAAGTGAGCACGAAATTAAGATTAAAAAGCTAAATGAACACAAAATTAAGAGTGCTCTGAATAATACATTTGAATAAAATTTCAAGAATATGGTTTAAACATTTTATCGAACAATTGGTGTACATCATGAAAGTTACTTTCATATCTCATAAGTAAACATAAATGGGTACTGATGAAGCAATCGATGGCAAAGTAAAAGAAGATTAGTTAATTTCAAAATCCATACCTTGTTAGTGTCTTCTCCAAAATGAATTGCAAACCTTTGAATAATTTCATTTCTTTCCTCTGCTCTTCATATCCATGTTTTAATCTTCAAGCACAAGGAAACACAAATGAAACAAAAATAACGTATGTGAGATTTGGAATTGAGAATGGATCTTTTTTGACCAAACTAAAACCCAATTCAAAAAAACCAAATTTCCAAAAAAAAAGAAAAAAGAAAAAAGAAAAGAAAAGGAAAAAACCTAGTTAATCTTTGATAAGGGATTAGAGGGATGAGAAGTTGATTTTGCTGATTGACCTACTTCTTAGTTTTTCCTGTACAGACATGGTGACGGTTATGTCAATGTTATAATCAGAGTGGTTCAGTAAATGTGTAACTTACATGAAAAACAAATGGCCTGAAAGAGCGTCTCAGTGAACATGTGAGACAGGTGAAACCTTAGTCTCTCAATGATTTTAGAAACATTGGCCAAAGAATTCCTTTTAGAAAATGTTTCACAAATCACCAAACTATGTATAAATTCAACGCACACTAAACGTTTTTCAGGCTCCAAAAGTAGACAAATTTCATCTGATTATAATCGCTCGACGTACAATGAGATAAGGTTAATGGAAAATGGATTATCACCTTAAGGAGATCACATGCGTCGGTCGACGAACTGTGATTGTTAGAGCTGTCGAAACAATTAAATGAGTCGAACTCATCCTCATAACCATCGCTACTTATGTCTTTGTCGAAGGGGAAAACGACAGTTTCTGTTACGTTGGTCATGCGACGAAGCTCGTGAGGGTTGGATGACATCAAGGCTGCGATGTTGGTGACCGAATCGAAAGGCGGTTTGGATTTGCAAGAGAGGTAAGCACCAGAAGGTAGATAGATCAGTCCCAAGCATCGGCGGTGACCAATGAATGAAGCGGAGGAGACGGTCAGGTGTGATATCTCGAAGGTGGGATAAAAAGGCGGTGACCAAGGAACAAAGCGTGGATACATACACTAATCTCATTGTCATTGGTTCAACTGACGGTGGAATCATGCGTAATAGAACACGCTGATGTTACTATCAACCACTGGGAAAAAAATCCCACCAATAAGAACAAAATACTATTCCTAAGGGCTTCCAATTTACTATAATATATAACTAGGTAAGTAACCCCGCGTTGCGGGATCAGATGTAATATTTTCTTGGGTTTATTCTCTGTAAATACTCTATAATGAACTATTTATTTATATTTTGAACACTGTTCTGGGGTAGTTTTTTAACATACTAGGCACTGTTTATGTTGATAAATAGAAGTAATATGTAAATATTCCTTCATGAACTATTTGTTTATACTTTGAACATTGTTGTTGGGTAGGTTTATTTCGATTGTAAAACATGTTATTGATTAAGTATATGATAAAAAAAAGTATTTCGCTACCTTAAATGTGTGCACAAAAGGCGAAACTGGAAACATGTGGAAGCATTGGTATAATGGACATGAGTTGAGGTATTTGTTTATTGTTTTCGATGATTTTGCTATTACAATTGACATGCTTTTACATCTTTCTGTAGAAGGTGTCAAATATTGCATTCAAAAAGAGTACATGACAAAATAAGATGGATACAGTCACCAATGAAAAAAAAAAGACAAATATACCCTCATCATCCTCAAATTTTTGGCGAGTCTCAATAGTCTTAGCACCTCCATTTCTTAATCCACATAAAACATTATACCTTTGTCTGTTTTGATCAATTAATCTAGAAGGTAGGTTCAAAGCTGGAAAAAAATATACATTAAAATGAATTTCATACAACAATATAAAAACAAATTGAGTTGAATAACATTATTTTCTTACCAGCAAATCTACTATGAAAATTATTGGAAATTATGTGCTTCGTTGTTGGAGCATTCGAAATCCACTATTGCATCTAGATCGAGCAAAACGAATATAAGTTCTCTTTCAGATGCAATGTTTTGCACTTTATAGAAAAGAAAAAGTAGTAAATGACCATTTTAACCTTCTGTTTGTTTATATTAAAAACTAATTTTGTACCTGATGCACTTGAAAAGTGCAAGAATTTTTCAGATGGTTTCATCACCGGCTTCAGAATTTGTCACCATTGGATCATCATTTGTGGTTACTTCACCATTCAAGTTGTTCGGTTCACCATTTTCAAAAACCAGTTTCTCAATCATACCACTTGCAGATTCCAGTTGTGTCTTCATCTTCTCATCTTCTATAATGACATGCTACACCACCAAACAAAAATCGATCATCACCTAAAGAATCTATAAATTATAGTACAATATGTTGAGTTATAAAAAAAATGATACAAACCTATGACTTTGACTTTTCATATGATAATTGGATAGCTATAGAATCGTCAAGGCCTTGAATCTTTGACTGAAGAATAGACACATGTTTTTTTAGATGGTAATTAAACATATGTAGCATTTTTTTTTTACAATTATAGCGTTCTTTATTATGCCATTAGTTTTTTTTTTTATTGTGAAAATTTATCTCTCCAAAATCAACATGGAATCTGAACTTCATAGTGATGAATGATCGAATCAATTCACCAAAGAAATTGCATAAAATAACTAAGAGAAATGTGAATTTCATACCTCCCGTAGTATGTGCACATCCAACTGCTCTTGCAGTTCATTCATTTTTTTTTAGTATAGAAGCCTTTAAATTAATTAAAATTAGTAAGAGAAATATAGGATATATTAACCAACACATGAGCCAGAATAATGTTAATAAATGCATAGCAGAAGGTACCACTCACTGCAAGCTTCATTCACAACAACTACTAAAAAAAGACATCAATTTATATATGTTTTAATATTAGCAATCAAGAAAAGTATATTTTTGTTGTAATAATACATCAAATTTTAACGAAAAATATAATGACTATCTTTATCAAATGCACCATTACATCTCCCTTCACTTAAAGTTTTCCCAACCTGAAAATAGTTAAACGATCACCAAGTTTTAAACATTGTGATACGATTAGTAACCATGAAATTTTAACCATCAATAAAGGTAGAAGAGACCAGATATAGAACTTGCACAACAAACGGAAAAATTAACAAAAAAAGGATGAGTAACAACTTGGAGCTTGTTTTACATACATTTTGACTTGAGGCGCATAAATAACATGAAATAAAAACATAATATTTAAAAGACAATTGATAATAGTTAATACATACTTTAATGATGATTTTTTTTTCAAGAAGTAGAAAGCAAAAAATGGAGGAAAAGAATAAAAAACATACTTTTTGACGGATAAAGATTAATTAGACATTTATGTAATAGAGATGGGATACATAACAAATATATTAGATCCACTCCTAAAAAAGCTTTGAACCCAAAACCTGCAATATCAAATGGTATGTCAACGAAATGTTCCATTTATGTCCATTGAGAAGCAAAAATAAATAAATAAATAAATAAAAAACCTCATGTATCTCACATGTTAGTCTAAAAAATGAATCATCAAATTGTGAATATCAGCTATAATTAAGAACAATTATGTATTCAGTATATAAATTAGTTATTGAACAACTATTTCTTATTAATTTGTAAGTATCAATAAATAAGTTATTTATTCATGATGGGAAACAAGGGAATTCAAAAGAACTTGTAATACATGTGCATTCAACGTTTCAAGTAAACTATATTAAGAGTGTGTTCACTATTATGGTGTCGCATTTTGGCATAAAGTCACATGTAAATTCCCAATTTGAATATGTAATTCATTAACAATTATCGTAAGATTTGAGTTATTTGCAGGGATATTCATGGTGTTTATCATTTGATTTCCTGATGTATAGCCTTAGCTTTAAACATAATGTTGCAGTAATAGCATAAAAGATCATGAACTTTGACTTGAAGGAGGTAGAACAATTGTATTTTCTCACTTTGGGTACCTCTACATGGACGAATGAAACAAATTAAGCCCATAATCATGACACAGGTAATGGTTTCACACTTAACTCTATTCACTTATTAAGTATATTCAGATGCAATTGGCCATAATAATTATATGCATACATAAGACTGAAAGGTTTACCTTTAAAATTGTTATATGGTAGAAAATAAAAAGCTTTAGGGTTTATAGATGCAATGTTGCAGCACCATGGCTACTCCAGCCCACCAACCCTGTCGATTAACAACATCAACACAGTCGATTCTCCTTCTTTCCTTACAACCAATTATGTATATCACATATAGCTTTAAAATTGAGCAGATGTTGTGGAACTTTCATGAGCTTGTCAATTTCATCGAATAATCCCAAAACTAAAATCATAGGGAACATAGTTGGAGTCGACTCCAAATACAAATAAAAACTAACTTTCGTTTGTTTAAAAAGTATTCAACAGTTGTGGGTTCGACTTACCTGCCCTGAAGGATACAAAAAGAACAAAATTGATGACTTCTAGTGCAGAATTTCAATGCAATAGTTGTAGACGTGTGGAGATGATGATAGACAGCGGGCAGGGAATTGTTGAATTCACCGGAGATGACAGAACGGAGGTGACAAATTGGGGCCCGATACCAACACCTCGCTTAACAGATATCGCCTGCAAAACCACAGCCTATTACTTCCAATTCTTTTTAATTTAATTTCATGCAAACCCCAACCCGAAAGGAAAAGAAAAAACTGAACCAAACAACAAAAATACTCTGGTAAACAAAATCGATACCAGAATGTGTAATCATCCGTCTCCAATCAACGGAAACCGGAGTAGAGATGTAATTAGAAGCAAATCGGAGTTAGTTTTAACCGTATACATAAATTACTTGTCGAATAGAGATAAAAAGTGATTATTAGGGCTATCAAATCCGATAACAACAATAGAAGAAGAATTGCAGTGAAACCCATCGAAAAGTGGGAAATCTGGAATATGTAAGAAAACACAGGATAGAAACAACGGTTAACTGTGGATTCCATCCGACTTTGACCTCTTTGCCTCGTTCTCCCTCCTACGAAGGATTTTAAACGTTGGACGGTAGTGATGGTGAAACCTAAATGGTTGGGTTCAATGTCCGAGGATGTTGTTGATTTTGGAGGGCTCGCATGTGGCAAACCGATTCCGTGTGGAAAAACACAGAGAGATGTAGAATGCGTGAATTAGAACCTTGGCAACCCGAATCTATGAAGCTTGAGACGAAGAAGAAAAGTAGAGAAGAATCGTCATCTATTAAGCGGTGGATGGATCTGGAACAAAAAGAACAGACGCACTGACCGCTAGAGGAAGGATCCAGGGAATTTGGGGAAGTTGTAGATTAAAACTGATTGAGGCGGTGGAAGGATCAAGATGAGGTGATGGGTTATATCGGATGAGTGGGGCGGTGACCATGTTTAGTAATTTAACCCGAGTAACAGTAGGCTGGTCATGTACTATTCCTAAGGATTGTCCAAGTTTAATATGTATATATAATTTGTCAATAAGGACCCTATACTTAGTCCACCAAGCAGCTACAAAATCAAACGGTGAGTCAACTCTAAAAATTCAAAAAAAAAAAAAAAAAAAAAAAAAAAACCATATGCTTAGCTTGCCGAGCAACTACAAAATCAAATGACGAATCAAGACTTTACAGTTTACAACTAGACAAGAAAAATTTTATCAATAAGTTTTTATTTAAGCTTTACCAGTGTGAAACAGTAATAAAATACATCGATTAGTATTTCCAATAAACAATCTTAAAAACATCCCATGTTTGATTTAAAAACTCGATTAACTTGATAGTTGATATAAATCCGACTATTGTTTAGGTTAAAACGTAAGTTGATTTTTTTTTACGCGATGGTGGATAATGGTTGGTGAAAGGGACCCACGCAAAGGGGTTGGTGAGGGGTCCACATCCAAAGGGTTGGTGATTTCTCGCTGTACAACGCGCATCCCATCCCATTCGCACCTATAAATTCATACCCACTCACTTGTTACCAAATCGTCTCTCTCTGATTCTTCCCCAAATCTCTCTCTGGATCTGAAGATTTTGATATTTTTCTCTCCACCCCAAAAGAGGTACGAACCATTTCTTCGAATCACATCTATTAAACTTCGTTTCGACTGTATTTCTGCCCTGAACTTGTAGATCTGTTTACTTCTATTCTTTATTTCAGATCGTGGATCTTATCCCTAAAGTTCTTTTACTTGTGATTCGTTTACTTTATGCTTAATCTGTTAGATCTGAATAAACGCTACTTCGATCTATTGCTCCTGTAGCTTTAAATGTGTAAATTGCATGATAAATCTGTCCCTCATTTGCTTTTGCTGGTGTCGGCGCGAAGATCTTTTGTTCTTTTGTGTCCTCATTTGAAATATTGTTGATAGTTGTTCAGGAATAGTGTTAATTTCCATTGCTAGATGACAGATCTTGTCGTTTATGACTTACTTTTTCATCTGTTTTGCCATTTAAACCCAATTTATCTCAGTAGTACGTGTCAGAACTTGTAACTCAGAACAAAGAAGCATCCATGAGTTTTCTTTATATAGATCAACTCCAAAACCAACCTTATCAATTCGTACCCCATTAGTTAAAATAGATCGTCTCCCTTTTTCATTGTTTGCTGTCAAGTGTCAAGCCCACTGTTTTTGGATAAAAAAAGTTTCCAACTCCAGTTTTATAGCAGATCATGTTGCTATCACGAGACTATTACTAATCCCTGATATCTACTTCAATTATGCTACTTGTTTTAACAATTATGTGAAGAGAACATTATGGATCTGTAACATTGTTTACTGCAATATTATAACACAACAAATTGACAACTTCTCCCACACTAAATTCTTTTCTATCTTGCTTGTTTCAGTTAAGAGATGGAGACCTTCCTATTCACATCCGAGTCTGTCAACGAAGGACACCCAGACAAACTCTGCGACCAAGTCTCAGATGCCATCTTGGACGCCTGCCTAGAACAAGACCCTGAAAGCAAGGTTGCCTGTGAGACCTGCACCAAGACCAACATGGTGATGGTTTTCGGTGAGATCACCACCAAAGCTACCGTGGACTACGAAAAGATCGTCCGTGACACATGCAGAGAAATCGGATTCACCTCCGCTGATGTCGGTCTTGATGCTGACAACTGCAAGGTGTTGGTCAACATCGAGCAACAAAGCCCCGACATTGCCCAAGGTGTCCATGGTCACCTCACCAAGAAGCCAGAAGACATTGGTGCTGGAGACCAAGGTCACATGTTCGGGTATGCCACCGATGAAACCCCAGAGCTCATGCCACTCACCCATGTCCTTGCAACCAAGCTTGGTGCTAAGCTGACCGAGGTCAGAAAGAACAACACCTGCCCATGGCTCAGACCCGATGGCAAGACCCAGGTCACTGTTGAGTACCATAACGACAACGGTGCCATGGTCCCAACCAGGGTTCACACTGTGTTGATCTCAACTCAACATGATGAGACTGTTACAAACGACCAGATTGCTGCTGATCTTAAGGAGCATGTGATTAAGCCTGTGATCCCGGCTCAGTATCTTGATGACAACACCATCTTTCACTTGAACCCGTCTGGGAGGTTTGTGATTGGTGGACCCCATGGAGATGCGGGTTTGACCGGGAGGAAGATTATTATTGATACATACGGAGGATGGGGGGCTCATGGAGGTGGTGCTTTCTCAGGGAAAGATCCAACTAAGGTGGACAGAAGTGGTGCTTATATTGTTAGGCAAGCAGCTAAGAGTATTGTGGCATCGGGACTTGCACGTAGGTGCATTGTGCAGGTGTCTTATGCTATTGGTGTGGCTGAGCCTCTTTCAGTGTTTGTGGACACTTACAAGACTGGGACTATTCCGGATAAGGATATTCTTGTTTTGATCAAGGAGAACTTTGACTTCAGGCCAGGGATGATGGCTATTAACCTTGATTTGAAGAGAGGTGGAAACTTTAGGTACCAGAAGACTGCTGCTTATGGGCATTTTGGTCGTGAGGATCCTGACTTCACCTGGGAGACTGTTAAGGTTCTCAAGCCTAAAGCTTGATTTGTAACGGTTTCAGAAGAATGTGATGATTCTTTTGCCACTTGCCAAAAGGTGGACGACAGACACTTGAAAAGATGATACTTTTTGTTGAATGTTGTTTGTTTTGTGTTTTTATGTTTTTTTTTTTTTTTTTTTTTTTTTATGTTTAGGGGTTTTATGTTTTTTTTTTTGGTATTGATGGAGAAGCCTATGTTATATGTAATCTTTGAACCATTTTTATCTACTGAACTTGTTGAATTGAGTTACAAAAGCTGTGTTTATCATTATTCAATAATAGCATCATCAGATTTGTTTTGAATTAGTTTAAAGTTTAAGCTTACATAGTACAAGTTGAATAAAGGAGATGATGAAATTTGCAAATTAGGAGTCGGAATGCAGCCAGAGGCGATCGTGCAACCTTTCTTCGCCAGCACCAAACATCTCATCAACGCGTTCACCATCTCTAAAGAAGTGGAAAGTGGGAGTGTATCGGATGTGCTGAGTTGTTTCTGGGCATTCATCTATATCTGCATATATGAAAGAGAGTTTGGGGAACTTGTTACTTAACTTGTTAAATGAAGGCAGGATCTGTCCACAAGCATGGCACCTGTAATTTGTACATACCAAATAATCCTTTAGACGTTCTTGTTTTTAGATATTTTTAGCCTATTAAAATTACAATATCATGATCGTTTCTATAAGCTAATATTAAAGATGCAATTAATGTTGTTTTTAGTGTTTAAGCACGTGATTGAGCAACACTAAATAAGGAACTCTCAACAGCAAGGCAGCTGATTAAGCAACTGTAAACAGGAATTTATAGAACACACTTAAAAGAAAAGGGAAATTAACTTGTGTTTATCCACGAAATCAAGGAGGCAGAAACCTGAGTTCTCAACATGGATGGATCCTTTTCTATGGAACATATGCTTAGATGCATGTTCACTAACTATTGCCACCAAGCCTTCCAATTTTTCTCTCTTTTTAAGCACATGACATCCACTTGCATTTAGTGTCATATTTTGGGTGCAGTTTAAGTACCTTGAGGAAACTAGACCAGTCATTTTTCAATTGGGTTTTTCATCGAACACCTGGGGTACATGTTTGATGACACAATCCCAAACTCAAAACAGAAGTTGTGTTGGAACTTCTCGTACAGCGTCCATAATTTAAACCGACTACCGCTTATAAGCATATCTAAGTGAAGCTCGAAAAGAGAATTAAAGTTCATAGAATCAGAAGCAGACATACCAGGATGCACCAAAATTGATCACCGCCTGCAATTGGAAATCCAAGGAAGAGCATATATTGGTAAAGTCGAACAGAAAACTATGAAGTAAACTTAATCAATAGGGGTAGAGATTAGTTAGCATACTGCGGATTTGGAAGTTCTGATATGGTGAAAAATGTCTTTGAGGTTTTCATCGCTGGAAGCAGTGACTAGGTTACCATGACGATTGACTGGCTTTTGTGTCTCTGTTGCTTTCAACACTTCACTGTTCTCCATATTCAGATGCACTCTCTTCACCTTCGAAAAGTTCTTGCCCTCACTCACCAATAAGGAAGAAATGTTTTGGACCGTTCATATCAATTTAAAAATCCTCTATGTTGTCGGTTGTTTAAAACTAGTAAGGGGTGTTTGGATTAGTTATTAGTTTTTTATTTGTGGTGTGATCGAACAATAAGTAATAGGAGGGTGTTTGGAAGTGCTTTTTAAAAAAAATGTTTTTAGATAAAAGTGTTTATTTGCTTATAGTGGTGGTAAAAAATGTTTTTTAAAAAGTGTTTGGATAAGTTTTTACAGTGAAAAAGCCAATAAGTCAATAAGTTAAAAAGTGTTTGGTTTAAAAAATGCTTTTTGAAGTTAGTTTGGCCGAAAAGCATAAGCAGTTTCAAAAAACCACGTTTTCCATGCTTATTAAAAAATACTTATTGAAAGCTTATGGAAAAGCCATTTTGAAAAGTGTTGAGTTTGCCAAACACTTTTTTTGGTTTATTAGCTTTTCAAAAAACTAATAAGCAAATAAGCACTTTTAAACCACAATCCCAAACACCCCCCAAGTATGGAGAGAAATGCTTATTATAAACTGATTTTTAAAGATTTTATCCAAACACTTAAAGTTATCTTATTGTGGTAGGAATAAACAATAATCATCCTTTTTTTTTCCTATCCAAACACCCCTTAAATTACACGGTTGCATCTCAATTTACATACTAACTATTTATAATTAGTTTTTTTTTTCTAAAAAAAAAAATAAAATTTCAACCAATAAAAATATTAAAAAAAAAAAAACTAAATAGAATGTCTATTAAGAATAGACATTTGGACTCACATACCGGGCTAGACCGGTGAACCGGACATGGACTGGGACCTTTTTTGGACCTCGGACCAGTTCTCGGTTCTAGGATTTTATTAAAATCGGTCCGGTCCGGTCGGTTCTAGGTAAAAACTGATTTTGAATTTGATTTAAACTTTTGCATTCTGTGAAATTTTTTAAACAAGCATATCTAAATCTTATTTGGTCCAGTCTAATCCGAACCCAGATCGGGACCCAGTAAGTCTTATCCGGTCCGGTCCAATCCAAAATCCGGTCCGGTCAATCCAAATGTTCGCATTATTCTATATGATAAATTAGATATTTTTTAGTCGATCTCTAAAATATATGTATAACAATTATTTTTTTAAAATTAATTCGCACATTTCTTTTATATCGATAAATTCATATGTTTCATCTTTGTAAAGATGAAATGACTATATTGCCATTTTTAGTTTTTTTAGATTTATTTTTATTTTTTTCTTGTTTTTTTATTGAAATAAATGTTCTTCAATATGCGGATGATCCTAGACCTCTCTTATGCATTATATCCCGTCATTTTATGGTAATTTTAGATTAAATTTTATTTTATTAAATTTCATATAATATTTAAATATAATAAATGTATACTAAATTCATAGATATTTTTTTTATTAATCTCATATGGATCTACAACTAATAAAATAATAATTTGAGTTAAAACCATTAAAATTTACCAAGAAGACACCATATTTTACCATTTAGACAACCCTAATTAATGTTTGAAATATTTTTATTGGTTAAAATTGCATTGTTTAAAAAAAAAAAATGATTAGATTATATTTTAACTTTTTATAAAAATGATTAGGTGTCGAGAACTTTATAGAATTTCTAAATTACTCTCGCCATTGAACCTGAAGTAGTTGTTAGCCTAGGTCACCGTAGTCCAAAGAATCGAAGTTTGGTATGTATGATGAGGCAGTTTACTTGAATTCAGTATAGTTCATGATGGGCTAGGCAATTTGAGGGTTTAGTTAGGGTTTAGAGGACAGAGGCACAGAGCCTTGCCAATGAAGAAGGCTGCTTTTGTTCTTCGTCGAAATGGTAAGTTGCTTCCTGGTTACCTCTGTTTCCCGGTTTTCTTGTTTCAAAATAATATTCTTGCTGCTTTTATAAATCCTCAAATTCAATTTCCCTCTCGAAAATTAATTCTTAACGAAAGCTGTGAGCTGAGAGATTCGTTGCTTCCGTTTAATCGGATAGTTGAGACTCCATCTATTGCCCCAATTGATCAATTTAATCATATTCATGCCAATCGTAACATTTCTCAAGCAATTTTAGGGTTTCAAGCTGATGTAGTAACTCTCCGGATGATAAACAGGCTCTGCATGTCAGGCGACGCCCGACCTGCTCTTCCTACACACAGGGAGATGGAAAAAAGCAAACCCTGTAATCCAAGCACAACCCATTACAATAACATCATCAATGGGCTTTGTAAAAGCAGACGTGTTACTGAAGCTGTGGATATCTATTTCGAAATGAGAGATAAAGGTATTCAACCGGATATTGTCACATTCAATTGTTTAATTCAAGGTTTATGCAATTTAGGTTTAAGGGAAGAGGCACAAGGTTTCTTCGATGAAATGGTAATTCAAAGCATCTCACCAAACGTGGTGACCTTTAACATTTTAGCTCATTCATTCTGTAAAGATGGCAAGATTGAGGAAGCACATAATACGCTCAATCACATGATATCATATCAGTGTATCCCTGATGTTATCAGCTATAACATTTTAATTAACTGTTACTGCAAGAGCAAAAAGATAGATCAAGCCTTGAGCCTCTTCATGGAAATGTCTGAAAAGAGAATAGCTCCTGATATTATAACCTACACCACTCTCATTAATGGTTTGTGTCAAGCTGGTAGACTTGAGGATGCACTTTTACGTTTTGATGAAATACAAGATTCTGGTCTGGTTCCAGATGTTGTTACTTACTCAATTCTGTTAAACTTTTTGTTTAAAAATGGCAAATTTAATGAGGCAATAGCGTTTGAAAGAGCTATGGAAGAGATTAGAGTTGCCCCTAATATTCTTCTATACAATATCCTCATTGATGGTATGTGCAAAGCAGGAAGAGTTGATGTTGGTGAGGAACTATTTAGGAAACTCCCTACTTTTGGGTTTCATCCTGGTTTTTATACATATAATATCCTGATTAATGCATACTGCAAGAGCAAAATGATAGGTGAAGCTTTGAGTCTGAAGAATGAAATGTATGAAAAGGAAGTTACTCCAACTATTGTGACCTACAACACTCTCATCAATGGCTTGTGTCATGTTGGGAGACTCAAGGATGCACTATCTCTTTTTGATGACATCAAACATCATAACCTAGTTCCAAATATTGTTACTTATTCCACTCTGATAGATTCTTTGTTTAAAAATGAGAAGTTTAACAAGGCCATTGAACTATACAAAATAATGAAAGATGATGGATTGGTTCCTAATATTGTTCTGTATAACATTCTCATTGATGGAATGTGCAAAGCTGGGAAAGTTGATGAGGGTGAGGGGCTTTTTCGGGATCTTTCTTCAAGAGGGTTGCAGCCTAATATTCGTACTTATAATATTTTGATGAATGGATTATTTAAGAATGGGAAACTTAAGGATGCATATCAGTTGTTGCAAGAAATGATGATTGAAGGATGCATGCCAGATGGTTTTACTTTTAATATAATAATTCAGGGGTATATTCAATGGAATGAAACAAGAATGGCTGTTCAATTTGTGAGAAGAATGGTTGATGCTGGTTTTTCTGCAGATGCACACACATCAATAAACCTAGTCGACTTGTTGAACAAAAGAAACTTGGATAATGCATCAAAGGAGGTGCTTAAAAAGTTTTTTCGACTTACATCGACAAATAAAGTAAATTAAATCTTGTAAAAATGACCTACATGCAGAAAAAAATGGTGTAAGCAGAAATGGTGTATGGCCTTATGAAAGAAGAGATCTTGTTGGGAAGCTGTTTTCATGTCTTCCATGGGGACACAAGGCTAAGGAAGACCAAGCATGTCTGTATGGCTTGCTGTAAGCAGAAAAACCCTGCAAAGTCTGTTTACATTGCTGCCTTTTGTCATTTGAAAAGCTTTGAGGTATTTTGATTGTTAATCACTTAATCATGTGCAGGTTAATCGAGAAAGAAAGATTTTTCCAAGATTGTCTAGATGCCACATTTCATGAAAATTCATCTAACCAGGTACATGTGCTTCTGAGTTGTCTTATTTGTCTTAATCAGTTAATTTCTGAGTTGTTCAATTCTGTTTTGAATTTTTGATGCATTAGGTGGAAGGAAGATCTTTCCAGTAGAATGGGAATTGATGCTTGTGAAGCTTAATGTCAATCAAACCACAAGATCTGAGGTTTTATTTTCTCTACTTGAATCATTTTTCTGACTTTTGTATATGTTATTTCTTTCTATCTTGTTACTTGATTAGATAATCAAGATTAATACACAGTTAATCTTTGCACTTCCTTGTAGTAATAGTGTGATAGCTTCTCAATGAGTCAAGTTCTTGACGCCCATTGAGGGTGATATATGGAGAAGATGTAAGATATCAATTTCTCATCTTTTTATTGATTCTTTAAGCATATAATTTATGGGCTATAACTGAGATCTGACTCGTGACACCCAATTTAATAATGCAGTCAACTAACTGTTGGAGTTTTCAACCTAGTGAATGGGAGTTATGTCCAGAAGGTGTTACAACATCCAAGTTTTTTCACATGATTTATTAAGGATCCTCTCTTCCCCACTAATAAACCTAAAGCTTCTTCATGTTGTATTTGTATGTTGTAAGGCTTAGTTGATATCAATGCATTATACCCAGAATTCCTTCCTTTGAAAATTACAAAGGAAAACCTTACCTAAAGACTTTTACCATTTGGCTTATGTTGTTGTTGATTAAATTACAAGTTTTTATGTTTCTTTTTTATTTCCGCTGAAGCAAATTCCAAAGAAGGAACAAATTGAATAGACTTGATGCAAAATCAATGTTGTTTGAAGGTTGATAAATGTCATTACAATTGTACAAACATGGTGCTTGCAAAAAAGCAACCAATATAACTCAGAATTCGTCACATGTTTGGTATTAATCATAATAATATGAGTCTTCTAAAAGCTTATATACAACTTACCAATACACAATTTGCATGATTGCATCCTACAACAAAAGAAAGAAACTAAAAATAAAGAATAAGAAAAGATAATAAATATATATATATATCTAGTTGCCGCTTATAGGTTCCTGGTGGAATTGATCAAGTTTAATCTTAGAATGTCTGGTTTTTTAAAATATTGAAACGAGAAAAAAAAATTACTAATCAAAACCTTTTGAGAATAACAAAGACAAATTTGGTAAAGCCAACTAGTATCCGTGACAAATCTAATCTATTTGTACTTTGTAGTACAATGTTTATAATTTATGGATGTTGCAACAGTGTAATTCCTGTGCACTACATCTACATGTATAATATGATGACATTCAATCTAGTTGTATAGACCTTCTTCGATCCAGATGTCAACTAAAAGATCCACCACATCCTGCAAAAAACCAACAGTCACATATGAAACACACAATTATGGGAAGATCCATAACACCAACAACTTACAGCTAATGGAATCGGCTCAGGGAATGTTTCACCAGATGAGAGCAAATCTTCAAAACTTGTAGTCCAACTGTAACAGAAGACCATAGAGAAAGACAAATTTTCAAGAAATTTTCTTATTTTTCACTTGTATAAAAATGGGATCTTGAAAGTTGAAAGTCAAACCTGAGAATGGGCTGTCTAAACTTGGTATGTGATGTTTGAGATCCATCACCAACCCAAGCTCTTCTCATCTCATGCCAAGCCAATTCTGCTGCAGAAAAAAAAAAAAAAGAAAAAAAAAAGTGGATTTTTGTGATGATCAATGCTGCTTAAAATGATTGTATCACGTCATCTTTATACACTTATGATTGTTAGATAAGTAAATTTGTTGTACAATGTACTACTACTACACATAGATTCTACATATTAATGTGGCTTAGTGAACAGAAGATGAAAATAGAGTGATTAAAGGACGAACCATGGTTAACGAATAGAGGATTTGAGACATCCCTTTTCGTGGACTTTCTTTCTTCATTCACAATTTTAGAACCCTTCGAATTTGGGTTACCATTATTGAGAGAATTGCTTCCATCAATGTCCATCTTTGATTATCAAAAGGGACACACTAACGATCTGTATTGATGGCAGATAAAGAAAGCAAGAGTGAGAAAATTATGCACAATCTTGTTGGAAACTCACTTGCAACTTGAATTTATGATTTTTTACTAATAAACAAAGTGAATATGATTAAATAGAGAAACAAATGTGGCTCGTTTACCATTGTTAAAAACTTAAAATCTCCTTTTCACAATGTCCAATTAGGGTATGTTAATGGCATTCTAAACAGCAAGGCAGTATTCTTCTGGTCAGTTTCGGACACCATTCACAACAAACCGAATCACCAACAATAGTAAAGAAATTGGTAACTCTAAAATCATAAACTACCCTACTTACATCTCAAATTTTCCATTCAGTAACGAACACCCCTTATCAATTACTACAATCATTCCAGAAATAGTCAAAGTTTGAGGTTTGAAGGTCAAATTAGGTCTTTAACTTTAAATTCGATAATCATATCCAACTGTGCAAAAGTTACTAGAATCGAAGTATTATGGACATAAGAAACTAAAGAAGTATAGGCCAAATTAGAGTTCCAAATGTTGTGCGTTTGAATATCTAAAAATCAGATCGAAAATCGGCAATTCCTGCGAGCCGGAGAGTGCTTAATAGTGGATCTTTAATGTTTATTGGGCGTTATTAGTAATGTTAACTAGGTTACAGAAAACGTACTGATGTTTCTCGATTAATATGTGGCGCATAAATATAAGCAGCATCTGGAAATTGGAATTCATAGATATTGAATCTTTACCTCTCGTTCAATCTTCAATAGGGGAGGGATTGCTTCGATTGGGTTGATTTGTTCTAATTAGAAATGGATGAAAAGGATTCAAACTATCCGTCTCCCTCTGGATTAGTAGGGGTTTGTGGAGTTCATCATTTCCACTCATGTTCGGAAGCCATTGAAAAGTAATACATTGCAAGTCGAGTCACGAGTGGATATTGAAAAATAATGCTCCATTGTGGGTTCTTGTCATTAAAAATAAGGGTCAACTGAAATTGTCATTAACGTAATTATAGGCCAACAATGTTTAAATTGTCATTAAGGTTATTATCATTATAGCCCAACAATATTTAAATGATCCCTTGCGATTTTTTATTTTTTTGCCTTTTAGGGATACATACTTGTGTTTTACCGTCCTAAAATGTCATTATCAAAATATGAAGGGGTCACCCGGTGAACTCTTTTCTAATCATCAGTTTTTATATGTCACGTGGATTTGATCAACTGAAATTGTCAACAAACCCTAACCCCTTCCTAATCACCTCCTTTTGCAGACAGAGCTCCATTACTTTTCGGTGCTCTACATCCCCGGTACCTACATCCAAAACGAAGAGAGAGAGAATCATATGTCGACTGCTTCTTCATCTTGTGACACAATGTCGGAAACGGCGCCGTTAAGTGTTGCACTCGTTGCGCATCGGAGAAGACTTTACAATGGAGAACAACTATGTGTGGTCCGAAGACGTTATGCAACGCCTGCGGTGTGAGACTCACATCAGGTCGGTTGGTTTCAGAGTATCGTCCGGTGGCATACCGGTGGTGTTAATGTCCCATTATTATTTGACGGTGCTCTGGTACTCTTACTCCTTGATATGTTGTGAAGCGACGTGTTCTATGATCGGAAGTTTATAGTTCTGGCTATGAGATTAAGCTTCATAACGATGCACCTGGATATAATCCCCAAAATAAAACTCAAGACGAAAGCACGAGATGTAAGTTGGTTCTGCCATGGCGAAACCTTCCAACTCTCGAATAACCTCTCAATAGACTCCAACTTCATCTCCTCCATGTTTCACTTCTCCTCATTTTCCGTTTCTGTAAATCATCTTCCCGTTAAATGTTTGAAGAATTCCGTTCCATCGTCATAATTGATTGTTAGTTATGATTCTGAAATTGATGACTCAAGAGATGAAATCGAAGTCCTGAAGTGTGAAGTTCAGGGCTAATTAATAGTTTTGATGTTCTGAATCTATGTTTTGTTACTGGGGGCATTTGAATCGGTGGAAAGGGAACAAGATTGTTCGTTATATTGCCAGTGATTTGCAGACAAAAGAAAAAATGTGGGAGATAGGGGTCATTAATTTCAGGGTTGGATCTGAGCTATTGTTGAATAAGAACTCATCTTCAAGAACACTTCAATGTAACTTTAATTTATGTGTAGATTTGGTTTAAGAAATTCCAAACATCAACTGTTAAAGAAGGTGAAACTTCTTCTATTGATGGAGGTGGGGTAGATTAATATAATAAACTTTGAGTCGGCAGTTGACTAAATGAACGTAATAACTTTTGGCTTACATAGCAACGGTGAGTAGACTCACCACTAACTTATTGTTGACTCACCTGTTTAGTTGACAATTGACAAGGCAATGCAACAATTAAAAATAGGTAAAGATATGAAATTAACCGGTAAAACATAAGTTTTTACCCTTCAAAGGCAAAAAAAAAAATCACAAAAGATAAATGTTAGAGTGACAATAACCTTAAAAATAATTACTATTTCAATATTCTCTATTCATTATCTATATTTTTAAATGGTATAGTTATATTCTCATAACAATATTCGTGAAAAATTAATACAAAACACTTGAATAATACATTAATACAGTATTTGTTAAACCATTATTTGCAATTACTTCATACTTGCAGACCGATCTCAAAACTAAACAAATGTTTTACGTAAAATAGTTGTTAAGGCTGTACTAACTATTTAATCATACACATCACCAAATAAATTTCAACTCCTAGAGGGGTGCTGTAAAACTCATATAGTCATATAGTACTAAAATATTTAAAGAAATTTTTTTTTCTAGACATAAGGATTAATATTTAATAGAAGCAATCGATAACAAACCGACCTTAGCTCAGTTGGTAGAGCGGAGGACTGTAGTGGAAAACATACGACTGAAATCCTTAGGTCGCTGGTTCGAATCCGGCAGGTCGGATTTTTTTTTTCTTTTCTTAATTTATTTTATTTTACTTGGCTTTTCTGATTGTTTAATTTTAAAAAATTGATTTTCATTATTCTTATTGTAGATTTATTGTAGATGTATGATTGACGATTGGTTGGACTTGTCCATCAACCATTCAGTAGTACCATCTTCCGTGTATCTTTCGCTGCACATCAAACTTCCACAAGTTTCAAGTTCCGGCCTTTAGCTATGCTAATTTTCATTTCTAGCCATCCCTCTATTTTTCAGCACTTGCCTTAACTGGAACCCAAACAATTAACAACTAACAAGCATTAACCAAACCAACTTTGTCAAACTCAACCTACCCTTCGTTGTCAATAGAATGTTGTATTTTTATGTGTAATATGCTATTTATAGGTAAAAAAAACTTCAGTGGATCAGAGATAACTCTCTAAAAATATTCAAAAACTAGATATATATCTTATTTATGAGGATCAAAAATCCTTTATAGTTTATATACACAAAATTGGTGGCTTAGACTCTTCTAAAGAACCATAACTCTATTAGACCCAACAAATGTGTGGCTTCGTGTCGAGACAGTAAATGGCTTGAGATAGTTTGATCATAACCCAACTCTTTTAATTATCTTGTAAAGTCGTGTCAATCATTTTATCTTCGTATAGTGTTTTATATTTGCGTTAGGCATCTGAATGTGTCTGTCATGTAAGGTTGATTCACTAAACATGTTGAAATAGTAAGAGTTTGGTAGGCAGAAAAAAAAAATAGTAGTTGGGAAGCGAAATAGCTAGATTCATAGTATAGAGTAAAAAGTGGAACTAGTAGGAGTTAGGGAGGCGGAGGGACGGGACCATGAGGAGAAGAGAGTGATTGAATGGATTGTATAGTTTGGAAGAGAACGAAAACACTGAAAATTAAGTCTTGACCTAAGCAACAACTAAGTCGCTTCCACGTTACAAAATGATTCAACCAAAGTCTTTCTTTTACATATGGTTTTGGTTTTGGGTGTTTATAGTTTATCTATAAAAAAAAATAAAAAAATAAAAAAAAAACAAAAAATACATCTAAATAAACGAATTCATTTTAGGTCATATTTGAATTGAAATCCTCAACCCTAATCTTATTTGTTTATTTTTGGTGTCGTATCAATCTCTTTAATCAAATTGATTGAAATATCTCTACAATGCTCGTTTATTTTGTATTGGGTTAACGTTTCATATCAGTTTATGGATATAGTATTCAAGCCGCATTTGTTTTGGACCAATCCTAAAATATCCAGCCAAGTCCGGATCGTCCATGTGTTCGAAGTAGAGAATGGAAAAGTTAGAAGTGATTGTCATGTGATTATGTGATTACTGACCCTTGTTAATTGATAGACACATGATAACATTTATCTTTCTTAATGCTTGAGATGAAATCTTTTAAATTGTTTAGGCACAATCGAATTTTGTTTTGTCTTTGGTCGTCAGTTTTTTTATGCAATTGGTCATTAATGTTAAACTATTTCATATCAATCCCACTATTTTTAGACATGTGCATGGCGGAACACAAACAATAACACTAGAGGGGTCGAAACTTAAACTTCACACAAATTATATAAAGAAAATTAACCTATGATTACCATATTTTCATTTTAATATAAATTACATGAAAAAAATTAACAAACATTAAATAAAAATAATAATACATTGATTTTTTAAAAAAAAAACTGATATTTTGATAAAAATAAAAAAATAAAATAAAAAACTAATAATCTATAATTTCTTTACCACTCCAAAGTTAATGTCTTTTATATATTAAAATTTGGTCCATTGAATCTTTAAAAACTAATTTAAGATTGTATCTATTTTATAAAGCTTGAAAATTAATCGTCTGTTCAAAACTAAATAGATTTTGAAATTAAGAATTATTTGTAAATTGTAATATATCTACAAACGTAGATAACACTATTTGTTATTATTATTAATCTGTACTTTTATAGCTATGATAGAGGCTACAAGCTTACATATACACAGTTAGATTACTTGTTTCAAAGTTTTTACTGCATTACTAAGTCACGTCATATTAATATTCATATATACAATTTTTTTTTTTTGAACTGGGTTCATATATACAAATGAGATCTATTAGGTTTGAGCAACTGAAAGAGAAATAGAGATGATGCGTACCTCATTCCGACGGAGAGGAGAGCACGAACAATAGAAGCAAAACTTCTGTTGGCATTTGGCTCCAACAACTCGGCGATGATAAAGGACAAGAAGTAGGTGGAGAAGACATAACTAACCTGGCGAGGAGAGAGCAAAAGGCCTGATAAGTTGCATTGCGGTGGTCCGACGGAAGAGTTATGTTTTCAAATGAAAATCTAGCCTGAATATTCTGATTTCAGTCGGATTAAAAGCTCCAGTTAGTTGCATGCGGTGGTGATAACATTTATGATTTTCTTTTGTTTTGAAGATTGGAGTCTGTAATTATGTTTTTTGGTATTTGTATAGAGTTATTACTTAGTTTCCAATGTTAATTTTGTGTTCGATCTGATAAGATTCATTATTCCTACTTAAATTATGTTTCCTTTGATAAGATATTATTTAAATTAGTTTTTGATTTGCTTAACTTTTCTCTAGACAACGATAGTTATGATTTTTTTTTAATTAGAGAACATAATTACTTGTTTTTAGTAGATAAAAATCTAGAGGGGCCAATTAGTTTTGATTTTCACATAATTAGTATATGATTATTAATTTCATAAATTCTAATATTAACCGGCTACAAAAGCTGGGGGCCGTGGCCTCCCCCAACCCCTTCTGTGTTCCGCCACTGTGACAGGATTTAACCGGTTTCTTGGCTACCTTGGTATTTAAATAAATTAGAAAAGAAAAAGGGAAGACCGCGTAAGTAATTCTAAGTAATCCACCTATCACAAAATGTGATGTCCCTTGTTTAAATGGTTGTCTTCTGTGTTCTTGTTCCATTAAACAAAGAGCAGGAGAATAACTAAGGTTGCGTTTAGTTACGGAAAAACAATTTTGATTTTCCGTATTTTGTTTTCCCTTTTCGATTTTCATTTTCCGTTTTCATTTTTCATTGAAAATTTTTGAAAACGCGTTTAGTTAAACTTATTCATTTTTCATTTTCAGTTTTAGAAAATTAGAAAACGTGTTTAGATGTGTATTTTTCTATCGGTTTTCATTTTTAGAAAACGGTAGTGGTGGTAGGGTGTGGGTGGGGGCGGTGACAGTAGCGGATCGACGGCGACGGTGGTGATGACAGGCGATGGTGGTGGCGACGGCAATTGTGTCAGTGGTGGTGATGGTGGCGGCAGCGATGGTGGTGGTGCTAGTGACGGGTTAGTGGTGGTGGTAGGTCGGTGATTGTCATGGTGGTGTTGGATGGGTGGGGGTGCGAGTGTGTGTTTGTGGGGGTAGGTGTAGGTTTGTGTGTGTGGGTGGGGGGGGGGGGTGGTGGTGGTGGTGGATGTGTGTGTGGGTGGGTGGGTGGGTATGTATGTGTGTATCTTTGTGGGTGGGTTTGTGTGTGGGTTGGTGTGTGTGTGCAGGTGTGTGTGTGTGTGGGTGGGTATGTATGTGTGTGTTTGTGGGTGGGTGTGTGTGTGTGTGTGGGTGGATATGTATGTGTATGTGTGTGGATTGGTGTTTGTGTGTGTGTGTGTGCGGGTTGGTGTGTGTGTGGGTATGTATGTGTGTGTTTGTGGGTGTGGGTGTGTGTGTGTGTGTGTGGTGGTGGGGGGGGGGGGTATGTATGTGTATGTGTGTAAGTTGGTGTGTGTGTGTGGGGGTATGTATGGGTATGTATGTATGTATGTGTGTGTGTGTGTTTGTGAGTGGGTAGGTATGTATGTGTGTGTGGGTGGGTTGGTGTGTGTGTGTGTGTGTGAGTGGGTATGTATGTGTGTGTGTTTGTGGGTTGGTGTGTGTGTGTGTGTACGGGTGTGTGTGTGGGTGTGTGTGTGGGTGGGGGTAGGTAGAGGTGGATGGGGTGGAGTGGGTGTGTGTTTATAAAAAAAATTTGGAATTAGAAAAATGTGAAAAACAATGATTATCAGTTTTCCAAAATTTTACAACTTCTTTGTAATTTTAGAAAACGGAAAATTTTCATTTTCCGTGAAAATTTTAGAAAAATAGACGAACTAAACGCGTTTTCAAAATTCTCATTTTTCTTGGAAAATTTTTCCGGAAAACGGCCCATTTTTCCGCAACTAAACGCACCCTCAGTTTTCCAAAATTTTCCAACTTCTTTGTAATTTTAGAAAACGGAAAATTTTCATTTTCAGTAAAAAATTTAAAAAAAAATAGACGAACTAAACGCGTTTTCAAAATTCTCATTTTTCTTGGAAAATTTTTCCGGAAAACGGTCCATTTTTCCGCAACTAAACGCACCCTAAGGTTTTGAAGTTTTATATCAAAAGAACTTGAGAAATACCAAAACAGTAGCAATGTCGATCTCTTATAATCATGGTGGGAAGTTTATCTTTAATGATAATGATCTTGCTGCTAACACATATTCTGAGTATATTATCGACATCGGAGATTTTGTTTTGTTTTCTTTAATGGTTTACACTACAAAAAGAGAAAGATTTTAAAAAGTGTTTGTATTTTTTCTTAAAATGGTTAATGACTTAAAAAGTGTTGGTTTTGTTTTGTTTTCTTTTAAGCCTATGTCCTAGTCCAGCCGAACCTTCGGTCTCAAGGCAACACTTGATACCAATATGATGAAATCTCGTTGCTGGTAACATACTTCGTTAACCAATAATATTTTTTTATGTACATTTGACCATTGAATTTGTTTCACTTATCCAAAAAAATGGTAATATTATCTATTACATCGGATTATATTATCTTTTTTTGAACTGATGAAAAAAGTTCAATAATCACATTCATATAAAAAAAAATATTGTTTTAAATGTGAACAAGAGTCATTAACACCATATTGAAATATTGGAATCTAACTTATATAACTACAATACTTGTTTATACAACTTAATTGTTATTGATTATACCTGTATAAATGTGACTTATATAAATCTGATCCATATATATATATATATATATATATATATATATATATATATATATATATATATATATATATATATATATATATATATAAGTTTATATATATAACTTATATGTTTATATATAACCCTATATAACTTATATAAATCTGATCCATATGTTTATATATATATATATATATATATATATATATATATATATATATATATATATATATATATATATATATATATATATATATATATATATATATATATATATATATATATATATATATATAATTAAAAAATAAATAATGGTCAAAAAAATTCACGCCCATCATCGCCCAACCCCGCACATCCTTATGTTTAACAATTAACACATTGACTCCCTTTACTTCTTCAGTTGTCATTTCTCAACGTTCATGTCGTAAAACCTAAACGGCCATTGTCGTCGTCGCACTTTTCGACAACAAGTACTTCACTTTGTTGTTGTCCTCCATCCTCGTCGGTACTTGTCTTACGCTTCCGCTCTATCGATTTTTTGCCATCAGCATCGGAGATGACATTCATGAAGCACATGTTTTTAAACATCACATGTCACTACATCTACCGCAACCACCATGCCTCACTTAACTCTCGTCGACTTCCTTACTTAACGTCAGAATCACCGTTTACCCTACAGCCCTGTGTATTCATTATCACAACAACCACCATATAAATGTATTTTCCCTGTGATACCGCCATGTATCGATCCCCTCTTACCGTCACTTGTCATCTCACTAGTGGATCATCATTGTTGGATATTAAAGCGTCATCATTGAACAACCATAACACTGACGTCATTGGATATCATCCCTCCCTTGGGTCATTATCGTTGGATATCAAAGTCAATCCACAGAGGATACCACCATCTATCTATCGCCTCTTAGGCGTTGGCATTATATTTTAGTAAAATATTGATACTTCCCAACTGCAACCGTCTGCAAATATATGACTATTTATACACACAATGATACAATCTAGAAGGCTCTACATAGAATCCATAAGACACTTGAAAAACATTAATGCTTTTATTTCCCTTATTTTCGTAATATGGTGAAAATGTGTTGAAGATTAATCTTTTACATGTAGTGTTATCGAACAAGAGATAAAAATCCATTACTTGTTTTGTGGTGCACGATAATCAATTAGTTGTATGGAAAAATTATGTACTATGTAATGAAAGTTTGTTACAAAAATGTTCAGTTATATGATGTTGCATTCCATTTAATCGTGTTATTTTGTTAGCAATAATAACACATGTCACAAATATTACAAATAAAAAACCATATTAAATTAATAAAAGTCGTGCATACATATCACAAGTCGAAACCAATATGCACATCTTACAACAACTTCCATAACAATATTTTCTCTAAAAATACTCTTGTAATAGATATCTATTACTTGGATGGTGGGAACTCACGTGAAAGTTTAGTTTTCGACATACATTCGCACGAGTTGCTATCAAACCAAGAAGTAGATAAAAATTACTAAATCTTTGGTATATTGTTATCTCTACCATCCACCCGAACACTTTTACATGTTGTTTCTTTGTGCTTAAGCCAACTTTCAATTGTTGCCCAAATTATAGTAGAGAACCGACCCTAAAATCATGTTACACACAACTCTTTCATTAAAATTGAGTTTTAGTTGTACATACTATGGCATTGGAGTTTATGATTCATGCATTGCATATTATATGATATAGTTCATAGAACTGAATTGACCTCTAAATCTCGATATCAGACAACTCTTTTATTTAGAACAAGCTCACCAACTTGTGAGTTATGTTGCGGGTCACATGCAACTACTTCCTGATTCACTGCTTCACATGACTTCTTTTGTTTTGATGATATATATATATATATATATATATATATATATATATATATATATATATATATATATATATATATATATATATATATATATATATATATATATATATATATATAGAAAATAGTTATGTATACATCTAAATACATCTTAGATTTTTTTTTGACGACCACTCATTCATACGAGTAATGTAGAAGGTGCATTGTTATAACAAAATATATATTTTTTCTTATATAAACTAAAAACATTATGTTTTGGAAAAAAAATCATATGTTTGAAAATTTTAAATATTTTTTTCTAGAAGAAGTAACTTAAAAAAAAAATTGAGCTCAAAAATGTCAAAAAAAAAAAAAAAACAAAAAACAAAAAAACAAAACTTTATATCTAAAAAAATAGGTTATTAAAATCCCGCTTTAAAGAGTGTTTGATAAATGTTTGACTGGGTTGAGTACCCTAAGTGTTTGATTTGTGTTTTCTGGGTAAGATCAGCTGACCCAAATTGTTTTCTCGCTCAGTTTCTTAATAATCGCTGACTAGAAATTAGACCATCCTACCGCTCACTCTTTATTTTTTATTCCCTCGTTCGTGTTCCCTTCCCAGTGATCTAAAAGTGTAGCTGTTACACAGGAAGAACTCCGCAGTGAACGCCAAACAGAGGTCGCCGGTCGGATCTCTGCCATCTCGCCGGTCTGATCTTCGTCACAGTTCTCTTCAATTGGTGATGCCTTCTTGACGCCATCAAACAGGTATGATATTCTTTAACTTTTATGTTAATAATTATTAAAATCAGATACCATTTTATGCTTTGATGGTATGAAATTTGAAGTTCTTTATGAAATCAAAATACTATTTTGTTAGAATTTTGGAATTTTGAAACTGTATGTGAATTGGAAGTTTTGTTTTTGTTCATTTTTGTAGTTCGTTGTGTATAATAACTGAAATCTGAAGTTCTTATAATATGATGAATTTCGAAATTGTATGTGAATTGGAAGTTTTTTTTTATGTTTTTTATAGTTCTTTGTGTATAAGAACTGAAATTTGAAGTTCTTTGTTCTAATGTTATGAATTCTAAAATTGGATGTGAATTGGAAGTTTTTTTTATTCTTTTTTGTAGTTCTTTGTGTATAAGAACTGAATTTTGAAGTTCTTTGTCTACAAGATATGAAATTTGAAGTTCTTTTTTGTTTATAAGCTATAAAATCCGAAATTATGTTTGTTGTATTATGAAATCAAAATCAAAATCCAAATGTTATGAAATTGTTTAAGTATATGTTGATATTGTTGACCTTAATTGCTAGCTTGTTATCTTTTGTGAATTGGAAGCAATTTTGGTGTTTATATTCATCTTGATAAAAGTTATGATAAACTAGTTTAAATCTTTACTTTTAGGATATTGGTTTATACCTTTGTCATGATTTGAATTAATTGAATATTGTTGTTTTATAAAATCTAAAATTGTTTGTGTATAACTTATCAAATCATAATTTTTTTTTTTTACTTTAATTGTGCTAGTATTATTTAGGATGATGTTAACTTTCTTGGTTGAACGGGGACCCTACACAATGTTTCGATATGATGCGTCTTACACAAGAGGCACTTGCATTATTATGCAACCATTTTACACAAAAAACTGGTTGCAAGCTAATAGAACAATATGCATTGAAGAGAATATGAATATGTTCTTACATGCTATAGGACATAATGAACGTTTTCACGCAGTTAAGGGAAGATTTCATCACTCCACACAAACGATTCATCAATGTTTTCACGAGGTCCTAACTGCAATGATGTGTTTTGCAAAAAAAAAAAAATAATAAAAAAATAATAGTACCAACAACTCCTAATCCAATAAGACATAACTTGTGACGACATAGATGGTTAAAAGAGAATTTTCCGGAGCAATAGGTGCATTAGATGGAACTCTTGTACATGCGGTTATACATGTTGATCAACAAACTCGTTATAGGGGAAGAGGAAAAGGAGAATGTTTTCAAAATGTAATAGGAATTTGTGATTTTAATACGATATTCACTTTTGTTTGGGTTGTATGGGAAGGTATAACACATGATTCAAGAGTTTTTGAAAGAAGTTGCATTCAATCCGACTTTTAGATTTCCATTTCCTCCACCAGGTTTGTAATCTTTATATAACTTATATTATCTATCTTCTTTATATAATATGTGTCACACTTATTTGCATATAAAGATTACCTTTTGTGATGTCGCATATACAAACACTCGTGTGTTTATGGCTCCATTCCGCAATACTAGGTATTTGTTAGCTGATTTTCGAAGGGGCAAACCTTTAACTAGAGAAGAGAGGTTTAATTATGCTCATGCCCAACTTAAAAATGTTATTGAGCATGCTTATGGTGTATTGAAGGCAAGATTCTCAATCTTAAAACAAATGACTTCTTATCCTTTTACAGTGCAAAGAGAAATATTCTTGCTTGTATCGTAATCTATAATTTTATAAGGAAATACAATATAGAAGATGACTTGTTTATAAATTTTGAGGAGAACACTATGATTACTCCTGACGTCCAAGGTGGGAGGATTGATAGAGAAAACATACAAGGCATAAAATGAGATCCAGAAACCATTTAATATATGCGTGTTTTGAGTGATCAGATTGCAAATCAACTACTTTCACCTACTTTACATTAAATTATTATGTTATTTTAAATTTCATTATGTTTTTATTTGGATATTAAATGATTTATGTTTAATTTACATTTTGTATGACAATTTTTATTTGGATTTCTAAATAACTTGTGTGTAATTTACATTTTGTATGTCAATATGAATGTTTTTATAATTATTCAACAACTTCATTGATCGCTATATACAACCGTAGGGTAAAATGATCATTTTTATCAGTCAGCACATCCAATCACATGTACAATCAAACAACAATTTTTTTTACTCAATCATCAATCAAGAGTGGTCGACTCAGACATATATTTCTCAATCAGTATTTTTTTCAGTCAACATCTATGAAACGAGATCTTCCTATTAAAGAAAATAAAATAAAACGAGAAAGAAAAAGGGAATGATCTTCTATGAAATGAAAAATAAACTTTTATTTTCATAAAACCCCGAAGGCTGAAGTCTCTTTTAAACCCTTGAACAGCAGTTAACTCTTCATCCCCGCCGCCGCCAGAGCAAGCATCATCACCGGAGACGCTAACGAGAAGATGAGGCTATTGACCCACAACATGCTCTCTTCAAACATCAAGGGAGTAATCAATGGTTTCCCTCTCCGAATCGAAGTAGAAAAAGTCGTCGAGAAGCAAGTCGATTTCAATCCTGATTTCCTCAAGAACATGTTCTCCAAGATCGATTGGAAAGCCCTAGCCGACGCTTCAAAGATCATGGGATACGCTGAGCTCCCTGAAGAGGTCCCCGACGCGTCGGTGCTTGATTCCGATGAGTTTTTGCAGAAATTCCACCACGCACTTCTTGAACTTCACCTCGAGGAAGGCGCACTCGTTTGCCCGGAGACCGGTCGCCGGTTCCCTGTTAACAAGGGGATACCTAATATGCTTCTCCATGAAGATGAGGTGTGAAAAACAGTTTTCATTACAGTTTCCCGTTTATTAGAACGTATGTAATATGTGCTTGAAATACATGAAAATTTGCTGCGATTTGAAGATTAGGGTTCTTAATGGATCACGTTGCCCCTCTTTTGCTATTAACTTATGTTTCCCGAATCTTCAAAAAAAAGTTCATATCATGAAATTTACCGATTCTAGTATTCAATATTCTAAATCCGATTTGCTATCATTCCATTCATGTGTAATTGACATTGTTAGCTATCAACCTTGAATTATGGCAGATTTTGGTATATATGTAGGTATTATTATACCATATAAACATCTGAAAATAAAAAAAACGATGAATCAATCAGATTGTTTAGGGGAAGAAAAATAGGAATTAGGAATGAATCAAGCACATAACCCTAATCTCATAAAAGACAATTTAGGAAAAAGATTAAAAATCTTGTGTCATGAACTTGACACATCCAACTATTATTCCATCTAGATCATCAAGTATAATTCCATTTCAACAATGCTGCTTTTTGCATTTTTACTTCATTTGTTTTTGTTATTTGCTTTTTGGGTATTGTAGCTTAATTTCCATGCCCAAATACCAAATAATTTCATCTACTAGAACATACAAAACTATGATTCTTCACCTATATAGCCTATAGGAACATACAGAATTATAAAATTAGGGTTCTTCATCTCCAAGAACTTTGTAGCTAAGAAACTCGTTTTTAGATGAACAAGAAATGAAGGAATTGTTGTACAAGACGTATCAATCAATCCAACCCCTTTCTTTGATAATTTGTTCATATTGGAAACTTTCGATGGTTTTAATTCTTTATACGTGTTGCAAAATGTAATAGTTTTGGAGTGTTTAACAAATACTTTGTGAAACTTTCAAAATTAAATTCATTTGGACCAGTGGTTTTTATTTGGTATACATAAGTTAGTTTATTTAATTTAATATTTGGTGGGACAAAGTTTTTTATGTGTTTGTGGGTATTAGATATTAGTATGAAAATCTTGCTCCTCTGTTATGTTGATGTCAAGGTGTTAAAGTTAAAAAGGCTCTTTGGCAATAGCTTTTGTAAACTTTTAATAAGAAAATAAATTTTTTGTTTTTAAGAAATAACTTAAATTAAATCAGAAATCTTCGTTCGGAGTACCGGTTTAAGACTTTAATTTTAAACAAAAAGTCTCTTTAGCCAAAAAAAAAAAAAAAAAAAAAAAAAAAACTATTTATTTCAAGTAACTATATATATATATATATATATACCCAAATGAATAATAAATTACGTATTATTATATAACTTAATAATAATTTGAAATTTTGCTATATAAATTAATGAGAATGCTATGAAACATGTAATTGCCTTACTCAAGTAGCCTTGTAAAATATTATAACATTTAAAAAAAGGAGTTTTGTTATAATTTTTATATAAAATAAACACTTCAATAATAAACTTAATTTAGATTTTATAAGATGTGTATTTAATTACTCGACGCTATAATATTAAATTTGTTTTAGACCATTTAAGAAATAATTAAAATAGAAATTATAAAGATTAATATTTCAAGATAAAAAAACCTCATGTTTATTAGATTTTAGTGGCATACATTAAGCTGCATAAATTTGTTAATGTCCCTTTTAAAATTTTACCCTTGACATATTGTGACATGCTTCATGGCATGAGCCCAAGAATCTCAAATTACATATACCTCCTTATTTTGTGAAAGATGATGATGGGCTGATGTGGGTTAGGGTACGAAGGGTGGATGATTAAAATTGTATTTATTAAAAAGAGTAAAAAAAATAATGACAAAATAGTTATTTTAGGCCGCTTTGGGACTAAAAGGGTTCCGGATATTTCTTAAAGAGGTTATAAGGTTGAAAAGTGTTTAACAAAACTAATTGATAACTACAAACATATTTACCTTTCATAAACCTTCAAAATATCATATTTACCAAAATCTTTTTTATAATATTAAAAATTTTAACCATATTTTCTTTACTTCTATGATAAGGGAATGTGAGCTTTTAAATTGTTGGAATGTTATCCTTTTGACAAACAAAAAGATTTATCTTCAACCCTCTCTATGGAATGTATATTTTGATTGTTTAGTTTTTGTTGTTGTTGATTATTATCGTATTGTAGATGGAGGGCATTTTAGATATTATCGTTGATATTTTGATGTTTAACAATGACATATACGATATTTTGATATTTAAGAATGATATATATGATATTTTGATGTTTAAAAATGATATATATGATATTTTGAAATTTTATGAATGATAAATATGATATTTAGAAATTTTATGAAGGGTAAATCTGATATTTATAAATTAAGTTTGATAAAATATGATATTTTAATGTTTAAGAAGTGTATATATGAAATTTTCCCTTTAAAAATACATAATTATATAAAAAATCAAAGTTAAAAGTCTCCACTTTAAGCTTCAAATGCTATTTGAATTAACTATTAGATTATAAGTTTTTTTGTTTAAAATAAAATAAAAAATTCTTACTGTTAATTTTTTTTTTTTCTTAAAAGTTAAAAGTTCTCAAAACCATCAAAACTTATCCAGAAGAACAAACATAACGTATGATCAATAAAAATTCATGTAATTTATTTAAGAACTAATATATTCATATATCTATTGATACAAATAATTATTGGATTCAAAGTGATAGTATATTTTGTATATATTTATTAATAAATAATATCTAAAAACTATTATAATTGACAAAAAAAAATTATATTCAATATTCAAGTAATTCAATTGTGTATAAGATTTTCTATATAAGTTTAAATAATAAGGACTTGTTACACACTTAAAAATTATTAATGTATTTTAACACCTTACAACTTTACAAAATATAAAGATATACATTAGTTAGGGAAAACTAATTGGTAGCTTGAAATTGTAGTTCTTATTTATGGATAAGGGTTCAACAAATGTAATTGCTAGCTTTGTAAAATTACTTAAAAACTTAAAAAAAACTATAAGATCCCAAAAGCTAGTTGAAGTACCTTTTGAATTATTAGATTTTTATTTGATAAAAACTAGTAGTTCACAACAATTTATTTATTTATTTTAACTTTTTACTTAGATCATCTCCAACCATAATACTAGCTTTTACACTAAAACATATAATTATAGTGTAAAGATAGTATTAGGACATCTTCAAACTTACATTAAAAGTTTACTTTTACGATAAAATTTACATTATATTGCTACAACCTCTTAATAAACCTAACACGTATCCGGTGTTTGTGAATAATATAATATTAAATATAGTATTACACTATTTATCAATACTAAATATAATGTTAAAGTTTTACTAATATATTTCAGTCCCTTAACTTTGAACTTACATAATTTTAGTTTATTTCTAATATAATTATAGTTTATTACATATTCTTGGTTTATTTCTTATATAATTATAGTCTTATGAGAAAACCCTTTCAATGCATAAATATATAGTATTTAAATTATTTATTTAAATGTATGTATAATATTTATAGGATAGAGTAAATTACACGAATGATCCTATGGTTTAGGGGTAATTTACGTGTTTGGTCTTTAACTTATTTTTTTCACTTGGAAGGTCCTTACCGTTTTTTATTGTGATTTTGGTCCATATCTTACCAAAAAAGACTATTATTATGCCCTTATTAATTTTTTAAACTAATTTTATTATTTATGTATTTATTTTAATTTATTATTATATATTTATGATTTATTTATTATTTAACTATTATTTAGATAACTACACCCTAATCCCTAATCCTACAACTACATCCGTTCACCTCATGTCAACTCCAATGCCTTGGAACCATCTACTTTGCAACTCCTTAGTGGTCCCGCAACATCCCACTCCTTCATATTCGACGACTACCAACACATAATTCTGAATCTCCAATCGATATTATATACAAGTCCCAAAATTCCTAATTTGAATTTAGAAATATGTGGAGCTTCCATTACACTCTTATGTTCTTTCTCTCGCTTGAAAACCCTCAGAGTTCACCCTCCATAGTGTAAGTTTATTTCAGTGTGTAGCATTAGAAGATTTTTTTGGTTCTTTCCACCTTTTGCGATTTTTTTTTTCACAACCACTAGAAGTTTATTTCACAACCTCCATAGATGGTGGTTTCAGATCGGGGAAGAAACTCATTTTCATATTGTCATTTCAGATCAATTAAGAAACTTGTTTTCAGAGGTGGAGGAGAGTCGAAGTAATATTAATTTCCAATGGTGATCTGGAAGAAGACGATCGATTCTCATATTTTTTTAGCTACCGAAACCAAAGGTATTGCCGACGAGAAAGCATATGTTGAACAGGGGGTCTCCATTTCTCCAATTCACATTACATTCTAGAAGTTAGAAGAAAGTTATTTGAAATCATTGATCAATTACAGACTTTATGATTAAATCAGTTCCAAATAAACTCTACTGTAAATAGATATAAAAGAGAAAAGAGATAAAGATTTAGTAGCAATTGTCAGGAGGGTTGATTGATTTAAACGATAGATTCAAAGAAAAAATTGGTGGTTGTATCTTCAAATCAATATTGGTGGGGCTAGAGGTGGTCGGATCTACAAATCAGTGCTTAGATTTTGCAAAATCATGCCTCTTTGTCTAAAAGAACAATAATAATGTCGATGTATTGTTCAGAGGGTTACAGGGGAGAGATAGGGATGTCCATCTTAGAGCAGAGAAGAGATGAGTGGAGATGAGTATGTCAGAGGTGTTAGAGTCCAAATCAACGGTTTCCGAAGGTGTAATGGTAGAGATGGTGGAGATCGATGGTGTACACGTTGGTGAAGATCGATGGTGCAGTGGCATCGTCCATGGGTTTACGGTTGCATTCAGTGGTTCCCGAAGGCAGTGGTTCTATAACATCCCAAAATTTCAAGCTAAAAATTTTATTTTAATACAACGAAAGCACCTGTTTATCTTTTACTCAAACATATAGAAGTATTTCATAATAAAAAAGTTATCAAAGTATAATCCCAAAATCACAAAGTTGCGGAAAAACATGGGTGTATGCATTGCGACCAAATCGAGCCCTTCCTTTTTAAACTGAAAGTACCTGAAGCCATAAATAATAAACCGTAAGCACAAAGCTTGTAACGCCCCAATTTTTACGTCTGAAAATTTCATTTTCAAGGTATTACTTTAGAAAACATTAATAAATAAAAACATTGTTTGTTCACACCATAACACATCGCAGCCATGTTCTAAAAAGTCAAGCCATACATCCCATCAAAATATCAGAGTACAATCCCAGTAAATCTCATAAATGCGGAAACCGAAGAGTGTGTGTATGACGTGCCGCTACAGCGCCGGCTCCTTCCCCTTCGATGCAGAGGTACCTGAAAACAAAACTGTAAACGTAAGCACAAAACTTAGTGAGTTCCCCCAACGTACCGCATACCATACAAACACATAACATACGTACTGCCAGGCTATTCTGGGGTGCCTGACTACCCGGTACGGCCATTCTGGGGTGCCGACCTACCCATACGGCCATTCTGGGGTGCCGTCTTACCCGTGTCAAGCCATTCTGGGGTGCTGACTACCCATGTCAAGCCATTCTGGGGTGCTGACTACCCATTGGTCCTAACAACCGATCCTCGGGGACTATTTCACCCCCTACTACTACTACGATCACATATAACATAACAAGCCAGCATGCATACATATCATCACATACTGTCAGACGTATATGGGGTGTCTGACTACCCTTCGGTCCTAACAACCAAACTCTACTACTATCACATACAACATATCATGCTAGCATATAACATGTCAGGTAATAGCAAACTTAGATGATATCACAAAGACAATCATCTATCATACATCTCCTACTGGTGGGTCGGCATTGTGGCCTTAGACCCACTGCTACTAGAAGGTAACTCACCTCAAAGTAGCTGCTGAACTGATCGGGAACTAACTGACTGCTGCTGCTCCGGGAGTCCTCCGGCTGCAATTCCCACGTCATACTCAATCAAACACTGCTAACTGACCTTCAGGTAAAATGACCATTTTGCCCCCGGTCTAGCTCTAAGCCAAAGCTAGAGTCAACTTTCAGTTGACCCGACTCGCCGAGTGGATCACCACTCACCGAGTCCCTAGCAAACCAATGTCCTGGGTCCCTGGTTCTACTCGTCGAGTCGGGCTATGACTCGACGAGTTCACCTTCTAACTGTCATTCAACTCCTTCATCCTACTCGCCGAGTTGTATGAACAACTCGTCGAGTTCATCTTCATCCGATGAACACTTTATGCTAAGACTCGCCGAGTTGTATGAACAACTCGCCGAGTCTGTTCTTGATCTATGAAGATTGCCTTGGACTCGCCGAGTCAGGGCATTGACTCGCCGAGTCCTAACATGGGTGAGTTCGGCTCCCAACTCACCGAGTCACCCCCTGTGACTCATGGCTCAACTCGACACATGATGAAGGGACCAAATCGGTGACTCGCGACCAGACTCGCCGAGTCACCTATGCGACTCGCCGAGTCGTCGCCATGCACTCCTTAAATATACCGATTTGCTCGATTCCAGTCCATGCCATTCATAGATCTGGACTTCTAGGACACGAATCACACGTAAAGTTTCCAACTTTACGTGTGGATATTCACCAATATGGATTATAGGGCTCAAAATGTCTCAAAAGGGTAGATCTAGGGCTAACAAGCCTCATGGGGCCAAAAAGCTAACAGATCTGAGCTCCTGGAGCTCAATCTTGCATAGATCCAAAGGCCAAACGCCTTATTACGACATATAATGCACATACAAACTTGGGGAATTGACCAAGAAGGACCCAAATGAAGTTTTAAGCATAGAATCAAGGGGAAAACGGGTTATACCTCAAAGGAAATGTTGAAATGACACAAAGATGGCTGATCTCCTTCTCCTCTTCTTGATCTACTCCTCTTACTCCTCAAAACCTTCAAGAACACACTAAGAACACCTCAAACTCTCAAGGAAACAAGGGAAAACGATGTAGGGGGAGTTCTGGGGGTGAATGGGGACGAGTTGGGGCGGAATGAGAGTTTAAATAGGGTGCAAACCCTTGAAACTTAGGGTTTCATCCAGCAGCGGTGACTCGCCGAGTCCAGGATGTGGACTCGCCGAGTCGCCTACTTAAAACGTGTCCTGAGTCTCGTCCCTACTCGGCGAGTCGGACCCTATGACTCGCCGAGTCCAAGGCTAAATTAGGGAAATGCTCAAATAAAATTCACATACCGGAAACCAGGTGCTACAAATCTCCCCCACTTATTTTAGACTTCGTCCTCGAAGTCTGCTGCCTGGTACTGAAACAGCTCGGGGTAGTGCTCCATCATCTCGTCTACCGGCTCCCAAGTCCACTCTGAACCCTTGCGGTGCTGCCATTGCACCTTCACTAGCTCCACCCTCTTGTTCCTTAAATCCTTCGACTTCCTGTCGAGGATTGCGACTGGGCGCTCAATGTAGTTCAGGCTGTCATCAACCTGAATATCCTCCAAAGGTACTACTGCAGAATCGTCCACTAGGCACTTCCGCAACTGCGAAACATGGAAAGTGCTGTGGATCTGGCTAAGCTCGGCTGGCAGATCCAGCCTATATGCTACCTTGCCCACCCGGGCTAAGACCCTAAACGGTCCGATGAATCGCGGGCCCAACTTGCCCCGCTTCCTGAATCGGATGACGCCTTTCCACGGCGACACCTTCAGGAGGACCATATCCCCGACCTGGAACTCTAAATCGGATCGACGCTTGTCGGCATAACTTTTCTGCCGACTCTGAGCAGTCTGAAGCCTGCTCCGGACCTGCTGGATCCTCTCAGTCGTCTTGAGCACCACTTCGGTGCTTCCCATAACTCTCTGGCCAACCTCACCCCAGCATATCGGGGTCCTACACCTCCGTCCGTACAACATCTCGAAGGGAGGGCGGTCGATACTCGCGTGATAGCTGTTGTTGTAAGAGAACTCAGCCAAAGGAAGATAGGTATCCCAGCTACCACCGAAATCCAGAACACACGCCCGCAACATGTCCTCCAAAGTCTGGATGGTCCGCTCACTCTGACCATCTGTCTGCGGGTGGAAGGCGGTGCTGAAATGCAGACGAGTGCCCAACTCGTCATGAAATTTCTTCCAGAATCTGGAAGTAAAACGCACATCCCTGTCCGAGATTACCGATACTGGCACCCCGTGCCGAGCCACAATCTCCCTGATATAGATGTCGGCTAATTTTTCGGCCGATATGCTCTCCTGAATCGGAATAAAGTGAGCACTCTTGGTCAATCTATCCACGATGACCCAAATCGAATCCACTCCACGTGCGGTCCTGGGAAGCTTTGTGATAAAATCCATCGTGATATCTTCCCACTTCCACAGTGGAATGTCCAACGGCTGCATCTTGCCATGCGGCCTCTGATGTTCGGCCTTGACCTTACTGCAGGTCAAGCACCGCTCGACGTACCATGCCACATCCCGCTTCATGCAAGGCCACCAATAATCCGGACGAAGATCCCTATACATCTTCGTCGCCCCGGGATGAATAGAAAATCGGGACTTGTGCGCCTCCTCCATCAAAATCTGACGCACACCACTGAGATACGGCACCCACACCCTACGGTGTAATGTCAAAAGTCCTCTGCCATCATAATCAAAGGAGGAAACCTGACCCACTACACGCTCGCTCTTCCGATGTTCCTCCTTGATAGCCTCCTGTTGAGCCTCCCGAATCTGCTCCAACAGGGGAGTCACCACAGTCATCCTCAAACAGGCGTCCCTGATCGGCGCCGTCTTGCGGCTAAGCGCATCGGCCACCACATTGGCCTTCCCCGGGTGGTAAAGGATCTCGCAATCATAATCCTTCACCACATCCAACCACCGACGCTGCCTCATGTTCAGATTCGGCTGATCCATGAGGTACCTCAAGCTCTTGTGGTCCGTGTAGATGGTACACCGAACCCCATAGAGGTAATGTCGCCAAATCTTGAGGGCAAATACCACCGCCCCCAACTCCAAATCGTGCGTCGGGTAGTTCGCCTCGTGAGGCTTGAGCTGCCTCGAAGCGTAAGCAATGACATGCCCCCTTTGCATCAGCACCGCGCCCAACCCAGAAATGGACGCATCACAATAAACCACGAAATCCTCTACGCCCTCTGGCAGGGCTAAGATCGGCGCCTCACACAATCTCTGTCTCAGCGTCTCAAATGCAGCCTGCTGCTCGGGTCCCCACCGAAAGACCACGGCTTTCTTCGTCAGCCGCGTCAGGGGCACGGCTATCTTGGAGAAATCCTGGATAAATCTCCGATAGTAGCCTGCCAATCCTAGGAAGCTCCGAATCTCAGATGGAGACTTCGGAACCTCCCATCTCATCACGGCCTCGACCTTGGCCGGATCGACCAGAATCCCGTTCTGGTTGACGAGGTGTCCCAGAAATTGCACCTCGCGCAACCAAAACTCACACTTGGAGAACTTGGCATACAAGCTCTCCCTCCTCAGGGTCTCTAACACCTCTCTCAAATGCTCCTCATGTTCCTCCCGGGTCTTGGAATAAACCAAGATATCATCGATAAAGACTATCACAGACCGGTCCAGCATCGGTCTGCATACACGGTTCATGAGGTCCATGAACGCGGCAGGAGCATTGGTGAGCCCAAACGGCATCACCACGAACTCGTAATGGCCATAGCACGTCCGAAACGCGGTCTTCTGCATATCCTCCTCCCTGACCCTCATCTGATGATAACCCGAACGCAAATCAATCTTGGAGAACCAAGATGCGCCCTGAAGCTGGTCAAAGAGGTCATCAATCCTCGGAAGCGGGTAACGGTTCTTCACCGTTACCTTGTTCAGCTCCCGATAATCTATACACATCCGATGCGACCCATCCTTCTTCTTCACAAACAGAATCGGGGCTCCCCAGGGCGAACTGCTCGGACGAATGAACCCCTTGTCTAGCAGCTCCTGCAGCTGCGTAGACAACTCCTGCATCTCGGGAGGAGCCAACCGATACGGCGCCTTGGCTATCGGGGCCGCACCAGGAACAAGGTCGATCCTGAACTCCACCTGTCGCTCCGGAGGTATCCCAGGAAGCTCCTCTGGGAAGACGTCTACAAAGTCCCGAACCACCGGAACCTTGCTCATCGATGTATTACCCGCCTTTCGGGTATCCATCACATACGCGACATAACCCGCGCATCCCTGCTGAAGGTAGCGCCTAGCCCTCGCTGCTGAACATACAGTGGGTCCACACTGCGGCCGCTTTCCATGAATCACTAACTCTCCCCCGCTTGGGGTCCTGACTCGCACTAGCTGCTGTGCGCAATCTATCACTGCCCCATTAGGGCTCAACCAATCCATACCAATAATCACCTTGTTCCCACGCAATGGAATGGGAACCAAGTCTACCAGGTAACACTCCTCAAACAGTCGCAGAACACAATCTCGAAACACCATCGATGCTCGCACCGATCGATCGTCAGCAATCTCTACCTCTAACGGGCAATCTAACTCGCCTGAAGTCTCATGAAATCTCTTGCTAAGAGCAAGAGAAACGAACGATCGGGATGCACCCGAGTCGAACAATACCTGAACCGGGATGCCGTTCACATGGAACGATCCTAATACACATGTATACACACGGAGCACATATCAATATCATAACAATGTAAAATAAAAGATAGAAGGAAGGAATCATACCCGTCACCACATCGGGCGCGGCGCGTGCCTCCTCGGCAGTCAACTGAAATGCCCGACTCCTCACCACTGGAGCCTCTGCCTTGCCCTGACGGCCATCCGTGATCCGCAGGGTCGCTGGAGCTGGCGCCTTCACTGGCGCTGAAGCTGTCAACATGGGGCAATTGGCCTTCTTGTGGCCCCTCTGGTTGCAGTGGAAACACAGCAACTCCGATGTCTGAATAACTGTCGCAGGAGCAGTGCAATCCCTGCTGATATGCCCAAACTTGCCGCACTTGTAGCAGCCTGACGATCCCATCCTGCACGCCCCCTCGTGCAGCCTGCCGCACCTCCTGCAGCGGCTCGGTCCCGACTGGCCTTTTGGCCTCCCATCTGATCCCTTGGGCTTCTTCCCAGAAGCCCCTGATGCCTGACCATCCTCAAGTTTCCGTTTCCGGATGTGCTCCAAATCTATCTCTCTCTCTCTAGCCCTGGCAATCATGGAGTCCAGGGTAGGGCAAGCCGAAAAGCTGACATGCTCCCGAATGTCAGCTCGTAGCATATCATGGTAACGAGTCCTCCTCATATCCTCGTCGCCTGCATACTGGGGCACCAATAAAGCCCTCTCCCGAAACTTGGTGGTGATCTCCGCCACGGTCTCTGTCGTCTGCCTCATGTCTAGAAACTCCCTGGCCAGCTGCTGAAGCTCGACCGCTGGTGCAAACTCTGCCCTGAACCTAGCCACAAAGTCCGACCAGGTCATTGCCTCGATAGCCGAGGCCCCCAACGAGTCACCCACTGACTCCCACCAATCTCGGGCCCGGTCCCGCAAACACCCTGCTGCGTACCTCACCTTCGACCCCTCGGGGCAGAAGCTGGTCAACTGGGCGGACTCAATATCCGCAATCCACCGCCTGGCGACAATGGGGTCCTTCACCCCATGGAAATCCGGCGCACCACTGCCCCTGAAGTCCTTGAAGGACAGTGTGCGAGATCCTGACTGGCTAGAGGCCAAGTCGCTCCTGAATGCCCGTAGGCGATCCTCCATCAACTCCACGATCCCTTCCTTGATCGACCCAAAGATGATGGGGGTCGACTCAAGGATGCCCCTAGTGATCTCCAACGTGATGAACTCACGTAGCCTCTCCTCAATCGGCTCGGTGCCAGATCCCGAACCTGACCCCTCTCCTGACCCGCCATCTGTCGGTCTCGGTCGAAGTACCACCATTCTGCAAAACATCATAATAATCATTAGTGGTACTGCTACTTTCTGAGGGATCTCAACTACTTACAGGTTCCTTGGTCTCGTCTTGGCCTTCCTCGGCTCGGGTACGGATCCTCTGCTTTCAGTAGTACGGGCCCATACTACCTTCCACATCTATCCGTACCTTCTCCGAGGAATTCCTCGACTCCACCAACTCCCCTCTACTACTGCTACTCTCTGTTATTCTCATCCTAGGCTTGCCCTAGGGAAAACTCAAGTTCAACACAACTGGTCCTCAGCTGCTGTAGGTCTCCTCATAATGCCAGTTAGCCACCACCTAAACACCATCACATGTGATGAGGGTTAGATAATCCTTCAAGTAAAAGGTCCGTCCCTACAACGGTTGGACTCAAACAAGAGTTGCGCAATAGGGCCAGTTCCAACACTTTGGGATTATTCAACCCTGATTACATGTGGTGTGACGTGTTTACCTAGTGGCTCACTCCCATTACTCAGAATCCCACCAAGCACGAAGCAAGCAACATTCGGATAAGGAAAAACAGACTCAAGCCAAAACTGTTCTTAGAACAAGAAACGACACTTAACATAGGATGCTAAGCTCATACTATCAGGCATAACCTAAACAGGCTATCCTACTGCTGTCTACTCAATTCTAGCATGCAATATTCAATAAGCTGTAGCAAATAAACAGGCACATAAGGCATCACTCCTAGATCCTTAGCCTATTCTAGCATGCAATATTCATAAAGCTGATAAACATAACATAAACTTGTATGGGTACTATGGGGAATACTTACTTGAGCTCGGCCGGTCGCGCACGTCACACACTTTACTCTTTCTTGTGACTCTTTTCCGGGTTTTAAAGAACAATTTCTTTTGGAAAAATCTTTCAATCCCTCGATTTGAGTCCAAACACTCCCGAAGGCGTGTCCGAATCCCTCAAACCAGGGCTCTGATACCAACTTGTAACGCCCCAATTTTTACGTCCAAAAATTTCATTTTCAAGGTATTACTTTAGAAAACATTAATAAATAAAAACATTGTTTGTTCACACCATAACACATCGCAGCCATGTTCTAAAAAGTCAAGCCATACATCCCATCAAAATATCAGAGTACAATCCCAGTAAATCTCATAAATGCGGAAACCGAAGAGTGTGTGTATGACGTGCCGCTACCGCGCCAGCTCCTTCCCCTTCGATGCAGAGGTACCTGAAAACAAAATTGTAAACGTAAGCACAAAGCTTAGTGAGTTCCCCCAACGTACCGCATACCATACAAACACATAACATACGTACTGCCAGGCTATTCTGGGGTGCCTGACTACCCGGTACGACCATTCTGGGGTGCCGACCTACCCATACGGCCATTCTGGGGTGCCGTCTTACCCGTGTCAAGCCATTCTGGGGTGCTGACTACCCATGTCAAGCCATTCTGGGGTGCTGACTACCCATCGGTCCTAACAACCGATCCTCGGGGACTATTTCACCCCCTACTACTACGATCACATATAACATAACAAGCCAGCATGCATACATATCATCACATACTGTCAGACGTATCTGGGGTGTCTGACTACCCTTCGGTCCTAACAACCAAACTCTACTACTATCACATACAACATATCATGCTAGCATATAACATGTCAGGTAATAGCAAACTTAGATGATATCACAAAGACAATCATCTATCATACATCTCCTACTGGTGGGTCGGCATTGTGGCCTTAGACCCACTGCTACTGGAAGGTAACTCACCTCAAAGTAGCTGCTGAACTGATCGGGAACTAACTGACTGCTGCTGCTCCGGGAGTCCTCCGACTGCAATTCCCACGTCATACTCAATCAAACACTGCTAACTGACCTTCAGGTAAAATGACCATTTTGCCCCCGGTCTAGCTCTAAGCCAAAGCTAGAGTCAACTTTCAGTTGACCCGACTCGCCGAGTGGATCACCACTCGCCGAGTCCCTAGCAAACCAATGTCCTGGGTCCCTGGTTCTACTCGTCGAGTCGGGCTATGACTCGATGAGTTCACCTTCTAACTGTCATTCAACTCCTTCATCCTACTCGCCGAGTTGTATGAACAACTCGTCGAGTTCATCTTCATCCGATGAACACTTTATGCTAAGACTCGCCGAGTTGTATGAACAACTCGCCGAGTCTGTTCTTGATCTATGAAGATTGCCTTGGACTCGCCGAGTCAGGGCATTGACTCGCCGAGTCCTAACATGGGTGAGTTCGGCTCCCAACTCACCGAGTCACCCCCTGTGACTCATGGCTCAACTCGACACATGATGAAGGGACCAAATCGGTGACTCGCGACCAGACTCGCCGAGTCACCTATGCGACTCGCCGAGTCGTCGCCATGCACTCCTTAAATATACCGATTTGCTCGATTCCAGTCCATGCCATTCATAGATCTGGACTTCTAGGACACGAATCACACGTAAAGTTTCCAACTTTACGTGTAGATATTCACCAATATGGATTATAGGGCTCAAAATGTCTCAAAAGGGTAGATCTAGGGCTAACAAGCCTCATGGGGCCAAAAAGCTAACAGATCTGAGCTCCTGGAGCTCAATCTTGCATAGATCCAAAGGCCAAACGCCTTATTACGACATATAATGCACATACAAACTTGGGGAATTGACCAAGAAGGACCCAAATGAAGTTTTAAGCATAGAATCAAGGGGAAAACGGGTTATACCTCAAAGGAAATGTTGAAATGACACAAAGATGGCTGATCTCCTTCTCCTCTTCTTGATCTACTCCTCTTACTCCTCAAAACCTTCAAGAACACACCAAGAACACCTCAAACTCTCAAGGAAACAAGGGAAAACGATGTAGGGGGAGTTCTGGGGGTGAATGGGGACGAGTTGGGGCGGAATGAGAGTTTAAATAGGGTGCAAACCCTTGAAACTTAGGGTTTCATCCAGCAGCGGTGACTCGCCGAGTCCAGGATGTGGACTCGCCGAGTCGCCTACTTAAAACGTGTCCTGAGTCTCGTCCCTACTCGGCGAGTCGGACCCTATGACTCGCCGAGTCCAAGGCTAAATTAGGGCAATGCTCAAATAAAATTCACATACCGGAAACCAAGTGCTACAAAGCTTAATGAGTTCCCTAAAATACCGCATACCATACATACAATAGAAAATGCTATGTGCCAGCCATAGTCTTGTCATTATGCCACGAGCCATATCATGGTATTTCCTTGCCAAGTCGGGGCTAAACCTTAGGTCTTACAGGAAAGTACCAAGAGATACCTCCAGATCTTCCATGCATGCATCACAAAGACAACAAACATACAATATACAATTAATCTACTTAACTGCCAGGATCCAAACCCTAGTCTTGCATACAGATTTGTCGGGAGCCACCTCTAGGTCTTTCATACAGTGCTAAGGTCCCCCTTAGTCTTTCAATAATACATAAGTTAATGGGTCGGCATTGGTGCCTTCGACCCATAGTACATTGAGGAGACTCACAAATAACATCCAGTTAATAATTAGATCCCGACTCACACTAAGAGTCCAAATTATGGTAAAAGGCCTCTTTACCCTTTCCCTAACTTAGCCTAAGGCCATGGCCCAATCTAATTGTCCTAAAAGCCCAAAATCTAAAATAATCACCCAAAGCCCAAATATAGCCCAATTTTCCAAATTGGGCCCAATACTTTTCATGGGCCTTCACCCAAGAGAGTCCAATAAAATCTCAACAGCCTAACCATAGAGTTCTGATGGTCCAACAAGGCCCGAGACAACCCAAGTCCAACATTGCCTGGAACCGAGAGCCTGCAAAGATTGAAGCCTAAACTGTTGAGTACCCGGGGGGGGGGGGGTACTCAGCTTGTACGCTCAGCGTACACACTTTAGGGCTTGAACGTGCATCGTGCCTGCTAGTATGCCCACCATACTTCACTATATTGACTCACTTTCCATTTTCAGCTCTTAATCGCTTAAGACTTCAACCCAAACCCAAACCTGACTTCCTTAAGGTAGCTTATCACGTAAAGTATCCAAATTTACGTGCATGCATGGCTTAATGGTCATTTAGAGCTCAAAAGAGCTTACTACATGAGTTAACACAAGCATGAGACCAAAATCACCATAAAGTTTGCACCTTTATGCTCAAGAAACCCTTAATGTGTCCAGATCTACAAGGATAAGCTCCAAAAAAATCCTTAGCTCACAAAACCGAACAAGATGACCATAAACAAGCTAAAGATTAAATCTAGGAAATGAGATGCCAAGCTTTGAACTTTATACCTTAAAAACCACGAAATGAAGGTTCTAAAGCTGAATCTCAAGGCTCTCCACCAAAGAATGAGTCTTCAAGCTTCTTCTTCTACCACTTCAAGATGCACAACACCCACCAAAAGCTTCACTAGAGCTTACAAGCACGACACAAAGGCTAAAGAGCAATTTAGGGCTTTCAAGGGTATGAGGTAGGTTAAACAAGGCAAAAAGAGGCTATCTTATGGTTTATATAGGGTATAAGCCCTAAAATTAGGCTTTCTAGTCTGCTCATGTACGCTAAGCATACTCCACGTACACCCAACGTATGTGGATGAGCTCCGTAACCAACCTGAATCAGTACGCCCAGGGTACTCAAACTTTTCCAAAGTTGACAATTCTTCCCACTAGGGACCAAATCTGCAAAACGTTACACCCCCAAGGGTCTAAACTGAAAAGTGCAAAGAATCAAGTGTTACGGGTTCGGTGGTTACTGGTTTAGGTTTTCCTCATTTTTATCAGAGAAGCAAGAGAGAAATTAGGTTTAACATGAGCATGTGGGGTGATGGTGAGGGTAAAAGTAAATGTAGGTTGGGTTTTATTTTATTGTTTTAATAAAATAATTTTTTAAATTATTAATTGTTAACAGACAATAAATAAACAATAAAAAAATCAATAAGGGTATTATTATCTTTTTAGGTAACACAAGGACCAACCGCACAATAAAAACAAAAAGTATAGACCTTTCGAGTTAAAAAAAATAAGTTATGGACCAAACATACAAATCATCCCAAACTACATGGACCATTCTTGTAATTTACTCTATAAAATACATGTATGATATTTATTTTAATCTGATATTGAACTTTTTATTTAATAAAAAAAATGTTGTTTCAATATTACAATAAAAACTTATATATGAATAATTAGTTTTTGTTATAGATTTCTAATAATATAATTTAAATAGTCATATTAATAAATAAAAAAAAAAGCTATGGATCAAGTTTTAAAAGCTTAAATAATACAAGGGTTGTTTTTTTTTATCCAAATTAGAAAAGCTAGATAAATAAGAATATACCTAGATATAAGGATCATCAATGGGTCAGACCGGACTGGACCGGCCTGAAGACCGAATATTATGAATTACCTAACCTGAAAACTGGAACAGTTTATAGTGTATTGGGTCCGAGATCGTTCAGGCATGGTTCCGAGTACCAAACCGGTTTTTGAGTTTTAGACTAAATTAGACTTTTACAGTGTTGTTTACAGTTTCGGTCTGGTCATGTTCCAGATTACAAAATGACTTTCATATCTTTGTTGTCTAATGGAAAACATGTAAAATCATTCAACTTTTCTACTGAACCCCAATATTTGTTATATTTATTACACATGTCCGGTATCATGTGACAAAGATGTACTTTTGTTGACACACGTTTCTAGATTTTGAACAACTTCTATAATTAACAATAAAACTGTTTGTACCAACGGTTTTGATGAAGTCGACATATCCGTTATTGTTTGAACTTGAATTTTCAAGGTACATTACAACCTCTTCTATTACTGCGAAATCGGAATGCTACAGGATTCTACTTAGATCACGTGAAAATGAGATGTCTACAAAAAATCAAACATTATTGAAAAAGCTACACAATTTATTAAAAAACTGCATTCAACTGATTTTATTTATAAAAAAACTATAACACCTAGAAATCAGAAGGCTAATTAAGGAAATATAATATGAAAATTGAAGGTCAACTCGTAGAGTCCAAGGGGGATAACTCGACGAGTAGGAATAAGTTTGGACGCGGGTGGTGAAACCTACTCAACGAGTTGTTATGGGTTTGGGAAACCCTAAATTCTGGGTTTTCCACCCTATTTAAGCATCTTAATCCCCACTTTATGGCCTCATTTCCAGCCTCCAGGTCCCAAAACCTAATCCACAAAACCCTAGAGCCTTGTGCAAGCTTGTGAGCCATTTTTGAGTGAACTTTGTATGATTTCAAGCTTGTAGAAGAAGAAGAAAGTAGAGGATTCCATGAGAAGATTGGAGATCAAGAAGCAACATCCCATCCTCTTCATTTTCTGGTAAGCAAGCCTCAACCTTGCTTAGTAGCTTGTTAGATCTACTTCTTATCATTTCATGGGGTTTTTGGTCCAAAAAGCTTAGTCCTTGGGATATGGACGTCCCAAGTGATCTACCTTTCAGATCTGGGGTCTAGAAGGGGTTTCATGACATAAAGGTGCAAACTTGATGACCATGGAAGCCCCATGCAAGCTTTAAGGTGTTATTATCGCCTTTTAAGCCCCAAAAGGCCAAACATTGAAGGAAATTTAGGAGCTTTACATTTTTAAATGATGTCTAAGGCATATATCTATGCTAGTGTTTTTTGGTTTGGAGTATTATGGCTTTTGGACCAAGATATATGTCCTAAAGGACTAGGGTTTTAGCTAAACCCATTAAGAGGGACTATTAGTAGGTAAAGTTGGAAACTTTACCCTTAAAAAGGCATTTCCAGTATGTAGATGAAGCATGAAGTTTGGATATGAAGAGTAGGGGCTTAATCCTTTAAGATGGCCCAAACAGACAGAGGGACTCGACGAGTTGAGTTGATTTGTCTCGATTGTGTACATGGCAGATTTCAATTAGTCTGAAGAGGGACTCGACGAGTTAACTCGTTATGTAACTACTATGAGTAGCGAGGGAACTCGGCAAGTCAAGAGGATGACTCGACGAGTTGAGTCAATTTGGAGTGTTGACTTTGACTTTTACTAGATGGTGACTTTGACCTTGACCTTGACTTTAACCAAGGTTAACCATGGAGGGTTATGAAGTATGAAATTGGTTCAAGAGGGTTGAGTAAAGTCCATACTTGGACAAGAGTATGTGAGGGGTGGAATGGTCTTCTAACCCATTGAGGACCTATGGTTTAAGTTATAAGAATCACAGACTTATCTATTTTGTTGATGATCAGTAGCTCGGGGAGTTGAGAGATTAATAGTTTGGGGATCTTCCAGCTAGCAGCGAGAGGTCTTTTTGTGGGATTCTACAGTTAGATTGTGAGGTGAGTTTTCTCCTGTAGGAATGGGTCGAAGGCACCAATGCCAGCCCGTGTAGACTAAATAAGTGTGGGTTGGGCTCGTATCTTATACTTGTTTACGATTAGTTGCTAAGTGCGGACTGGGCCTTTATCTTAGTATTATCTTAGTATGTTATGAATGAGTAGATTATGGTATCAGTAGGTTCTGGACTAAAGTATGATGTCGGGCAGGGCCCAAGGAAGGTTATATGTATGTTTCTGAACTAAAGTCAATGTCAGGTGGTACTCGATGATGGAATGCATGTTTAGTTATTCTTGTTGTCTTTGTGATACTTGTATGTGCCTGGTAAGAAGGTAATTGTGGGTGGGTCCTGTATCTTACCACTAGACTAGAGTGGACGGGGTTTCATATCTCATTATCAGCAGAGTAAGGGCGGGGCCCATGTTAGGCGAGGCATTATGAAGAGAGTATATAATACTGTGTGTGATTCTTTATGTGATGGTGTGATTATATGTTATTGTCTGTATGTGTATCTGTCTGTATGTGTATAGGAATCAGACCTGATCTGCTTTCATTGCAGTAAGATGGGCCACAAGAAGGCCCAAAGTCCGAGTTTGGCTGTAGCGGGACAGGTAATAGCACCTACCCTTGTGATATTGAGGATCATCGACGGTCGTCGGGGTCGGGATGAGGCGCCTGCGGCAAGGAGCATGGCTTTCCAATTGATTACACAGGAGACACGTACAACTTCCAATATTAAAGGTGTGTAACTTTTTCCTTCCTATCAGTTTTTACTTATGATTTTATTGCTATTTCCTCGCATCCATATGAGTATTGTATCTTGGACTTATACATTATGCATATGTTCAGGTTATATGCCATTTGCATACCATGAGTCGTAGAGTAGTAGTGTGAGGTCGTCTCCTTATATAGTGGGTTCTAAGGATATGGTAGCAATGGTAAGTATGATTGGAACCCGGGAAGTGTTCCGACAATCTTCAAAGGTCTTACTGCTTTAATGTTGGTTAGTTTTGGAACACTAACAGTGGTAAGAATTGGTTGCCAACAAGATTGATCCTAGGATGATCCAAAGGATTAGGAATCCTTCCAGCCTTGTGTACTGTAAGATGTAGTTGAATCAAAGTGGGGGAGAAACATCCAGGTATCCAGGAACAGAAGTAGATGCGAAACTAGGAGGAGTTTGCATTCTCGTCAAGAAGGAAGACATCCTAAGTGGCTGATTTAATTGAGGGGTATATGAGTTGGGAGTTTGGGAAACTTCCCAATGTAGGGTCCGCATCTTTTTGGTGCTCGATGTTTGGCTTTGGGGACCAGGTTGAGGGAATTCCATTCAGGATGCGAGTTCACTCAGGATGTTAGGCCGTGTGCATGATCAGCGTGGAAAGTGTTGTAATACTACGGGATAGCCATAGCATTTACTAGCATTCAGGCGGTGTGGGAAATGTTTTAAGACTGCGGGATAGCCGCACCATTCATTAGCGGCAAGACAACAGAGTGTGGGCGGGGGCCCGTCTCTCCCAGATAGCGGAGTGTGGTCGGGGGCCCATATCTCCTAGTCGGCGGAGTGTGGGCGAGGCTCGTATCTCCTAGTTAGCATGATCAGAATCAGGAATAGATAGGTAGATAGGATTCGAGGTGGATTTATACCGGCATAGCCCTAGATGGGTGAGGCCTGGGGGCAAGGCCACTCCGTAGTAGGGTTTGGGTGAGACCCGTAGGTGAGGCCTATGCGATCATAGCAAGGCAGGTGGGACCTGACAGAGACCGTGGGGTCGAGATATAGGATCGGGAATTCCAGGATTTATAGAGCCAAGAGTGATGAGGTGGATAGAGTAGTTCCAATAACCGGAGTTTTCTTTGGAAGTCGCTGGGAGCGAATGAGAGGGTGTGCATTGGTTCAGTAACCGGGTAGAATCTGGTACATTGGATAATTGACAGATAAGTTGTGACCTGGGTGGTCTCGAAGATGCTAAGACACTTATAGTTGGATTAAATAATCTCAGAGTAAGTGATTTGACCCTATTGCGTAGCTCTCGTCGGAGTCTAACCGTTTCAGGGATGAATCGTCTACTCGAAGGATTATTTGAGCCTTCTGGCAAGTATAAATATTCTACAACTGGTTATAGATAGGGATTTTGTTTTGATAGTAGCATTGGGATAATCGGGGTGAGAGGTTTTATGGTTGAAGAGTTATTCGATTGGAGTTTTGGCATGGTAGTTTTTAGAGCATAGACGGTTCGTCGGAGAGACAGACCATTAGAGATTTCAGATCTCGGAATGACAGAAGTAGTTCTCCGTATGACAGTAAGGATTATCCTTCATCGGGTTTGGATGGTCTTGATAGTTGGGTTCAGTTGCCCTGGGAAGGCCATTGATTGTGCAGGATGATGGTTGTACTCCCAGGATGGCGGGTATCAATGGCCGTGGGAAACGTCAGTTGGTTCTGGGTAGGTAGGAAGAAAGTTGCGGGCATGGCGCGTGAGATGATTGTAGGATAGGTGACTGTAGCGGACTTCAAGGACGAAGTCCAGTTTAAGTGGGGGAGAGTTGTAACACTCGGAAATCAGAAGGCTAATTAAGGAAATATAATATGCAAATTGAAGGTCAACTCGTCAAGTCCAAAGGGGATAACTCGACAAGTAGGAATAAGTTTGGACGTGGGTGTAGAAACTTACTCGACGAGTTGGGGAGGACCAACTCGACGAGTTGGTACAAGTTTGGGAAACCCTAAATTCGGGGTTTTTCACCCTATTTAAGCATCTTAATCCCCACTTTATGGCCCCATTTCTAGCCTCCAAGTCCCAAACCCTAATCCACGAAACCCTAGAGCCTTTTGTGAGCTTGTGAGCCATTTTTGAGTGAACTTTGTGTGATTGGAAGTGTGTAGAAGAAGAAGAAGCTAGAGGATTCTAGGAGAAGATTGTAGATCCAGTAGCAACATCTCATACTCTTCATTTTCTGGTAAGAAAGCCTCAACCTTGCTTAGTAGCTTGTTAGATCTCCTTCTTATCATTTTCTGGGGGTTTTGGTCCAAAAAGCTTAGTCCTTGGGATATGGATGTCCCAAGTGATCTACCTTTCAGATTTGGGGTCTAGAAGGGGTTTCATGGCATAAAGGTGCAAACTTTATGACCATGGAAGCCCCATGCAAGATTTAAGGTGTTATTATGGCCTTTTAAGCCCTAAAAGGCTATGCATGGAAGGAAAGTTAGGACCTTTATGAGTTCAAATGATTTCTAAGGCATAGATCTATGTTAGTGTGCTTTGGTTTGGAGTATTATGACTTTTGGACCAAGATCTATGTCCTAAAGGACTAGGGTTTTAGCTAAACCCATTAAGAGGGACTATTAGTAGGTATAGTTGGAAACTGTACCCTTAAAAAGGCATTTCCAGTATGTAGATGAAGCATGAAGTTTGGATCTGAAGAGTATGGGCTTAATCCTTTAAGATGGCCCCAATAGATAGAGGGACTCGGCGAGTCCAGCGAGGGACTCGATGAGTTGAGTCGATTTGTCCCGATTCTGTTCAGGGCAGAACTCGACAAGTCTGAAGAGCGACTCGACGAGTTGACTCGTTCTATCACGACTATGAGTAGTGAGGGAACTCGACGAGTCAAGTGGATGACTCGACGAGTTGTGTCAATTTGGAGTGTTGACTTTGACTTTTCCTGGATGGTGACTTTGACCTTGACATTGACTTTAACCAAGGTTGACCATGGAGGGTTATGAAGTATGAAATTGGTTCAAGAGGGTTGAGTAGAGTCCATACTTGGATAAGAGTATGTGAAGGGTGTAATGGTCTTCTAACCCATTGAGGACCTATGGTTAAGTTATAAGAATCATGGACTTATCTAATTTGTATGATGATCAGTAGCTCGAGGAGTCGAGAGATCAATAGTTTGGGAATCTGACAGCTAGCAGCGAGAGGTCTATTCGCGGGATTCTGCAGTCAACTTATGAGGTGAGTTTTCTCCTATAGGAACCGGTCGAAGGTATCAATTCTGACCTATGTCGATTAGCTAAGTGTGGGTTGGGCCCGTATCTTATACTTGTTTATGATTAGTCACTAAGTTTGGATTGGGACCGTATCTTAGTATTATATGAGTATGGTCTGAATGTGTAAATTATGGTATCAGTATGTTCCAGACTAAAGTCTGATGCCGGGCCAGGAAGGTTATATGTATGTTTCCGAACTATGTTTCGATGCTGGGTGGTACTCGATGAAGGAATGCATGTTTAGTTATCCTTGTTGTCTTTGTAATATTTGTATGTGCTTGGTAGGGTGGTGAGTGTGGGCGGGGTCACGTATCTTACCATTAGTTGAGAGTGGACGGAGTTCCATATCTCATTATCAGCAGAGTAGGGGCGGGGTCCATGTTAGGTGAGGCCTTAGGAAGAGAGTATATAATACTGTGTATAATTCTTTATGTGGTAGTATATTATATGTTATTGTTTGTATGTGTATAGTGGGCAGGGCCCAGAGACACGCGGGGACTGGTAGAAACATATTTGTATACCGAGCGGGACTCGACTCCAGGCGGGCCCTGATGTTGGACTCTGTCCAATGCCAGACGGGGACCAAGGAAGGGGCGGGGGCCCATGTTATGTGATTATGTGATTATATGTATGATATGTGTTAACTTGGGGAGCTTCACTAAGTTTCGTGCTTACAATTTTCAGTTTTGGTTTCAGGTACTTCCGCTAGCAAGGGGAAAAGCTCGGGTTGACTGCATGGTACACACCACAACTTTTGGCCTAGAATGACTTACTCTGATGTTTGGCATATGATTTTGATATATTGACAGTTATTTATAACATTTATGAGATACATGATTTATGATTTTGACATGATGAATGATACTTATGGTTTTTAATTATGTTTTAAAATGAAATTTTTAGACCGTATTTTTTGGATGTTTCAAAAACAACAAAAAGAAACAACTCTTTTATATATAAAAAATTGCACTATTTATTAAAAAACATTGCATTTAACAACTTTTATTTATAAAATATAGCAACAAACAACTCGTTTTATAAAAAAAATTGCACTATTTATTAAAAAGAATGCATTTTTTTAACAAAAAACAACACTTATTTTTTTATAAAATAAACTGCACTTTAAAAAAATAATCTTTGGTTTTCCAGTCCGATCCAGGTTAAATCATTTATTTTGGGTTTGGTCCGGGTCAAACCCGAAACCCAAATGTTGATAAAAACAAAACCCGAAAACCCTGGTCACTAATATGAAAATCTGGTTTGGTCCAGGTTCGTTCCCGATTTTGTTTGTCAGTTCGGTCTAGTCCAACGGGTCGTATGCTTATCCCTACGTACTAACTGAAAAGCTAGCTGTTAAATAAAAAGGTATCTGATAGCTGAAAACTAATTGATAAAAAACAACATTTAGTAAAACTAGCTGAAAAATATGAAATGGCATAAAATGACATTTAAAAGAATGTGTTTTTATAATTAATTAAAAGGTATATTCGGAAAATTTAAAACAAAACCTCCAAAAAAGCTAGTCTAAATAGTTTTTTAAAAAACTAGTTTACAAGCTACTTTTTATCTTAAAAAACTAAAAAAATAAGCTAGGTTTTCAACTAGCTATATCGCACCAAACACAACTTTAGTGTTAATTATAATGTAATGGATTGGAGATGTTTAGTGTTAACAATGTTACTATAATTATGGGTTTTTGTGTAAAAAAAATAGTGTTATGGTTTGGAAATAGTCTCCGACCCATTACACCTATAATTAACATTAAAAAGAATATTCTAGATATATTCTTATTTATCTAGGTTTTATAATTTTACGAAAACAACCCTTATATTTATTAAGCTTTTAAAAATTCAAATCGATATCTTTTTATTAATATAACTATATAAATTATATTATTAGAAATCTATAACTAAAACTAATTATTCATATATAATTATTTATCGTATTATTTAAACAATCATTTCTATTAAAAATAAGATTAAATTAAATTTAACACAAAACTAAAATAAATATCATATAGACATTTTGGAAACACTACAGATACATTTAAATAATTACTACACATTTTTGCATTTAAATAAATATTACACATTTTTGCATTTAAATGGTTTTCCCATAAACTATAACTATATAAAAAATAAACTAAAAATGTGTAAGTTGAAAATTAAGAGACTATATTATACTAATGAAGCTTTAACACTATATCTAGTGTTGCTAAATAACACACTATATTTAATGTTAGGTTTAACATGAGGCTGGAGCAATATAACGTAACTTTTAGTGTAAAAATGTATTTTTAGTACATGGTTGAAAATTTCTTTAAAAACTACTAAAACATAAAAACCTCCAAAAGCTCTATATCAAACTCATTGTCTACAATTATTATCTTGTTACACTTACTTATTTGGTTAATGATTGTCATATTATATTATTATGAAAAACTTTATAAATGGTCTTTGTGGTATTCTGAAATCTAAAATTTAGTCCCTAAGTTTAAAAAACCTCATTGATGATCCATATGGTTTTAAAACTTTTAATAAACAATCACTTACCCACACAAAAAGACTTATATGTCCTTTCTATTTCTTTTTATAATTAATTTTACCTAATCCTATTTAAAAAAAATAGAAAAATGAAATAAATAACTCATTAGGACAACCTCTCTCTATCTCTCTCTCTAGTTAGAGTTCCACAAACAACCATAGTCAGAGTTCTCATTCACATCCGTTAACCACCATCAACAGTGTCCTTCACCTTTGACTACCACTATCACCACCATCGATTACCACTTGCACCAAATAAAACACTTGAAATCATTGGTCAAAACCATATATGAAATCAAGCTATCAAATGTGAAATCAAAGCTCAAAACCATACCAAAATAATACATGGAATCAAATCTTAGATCCGAATCTTATAATCAAAATCATACCTGAAAACAATACACATCCAAACCACAGAAGATGAAACTTGCTTGACAATAGACCTACAAAATACATTCTTTGATGAATATCCTCTCTCATATCTTAATCTCATGAGTTTTTCAGCCACAAAGACGGAAGAAAACAACTTCTATGATGAATTTGAAGAATTACACATGTCTTCCACTTTGTTCAAGAGTTTCTTGAGAAGCAAACCATTAACTAAAACAAAACACCAAATATACACCATCAACAATCAATAGACTAATCGATATACCAAATCCGAGATATGATTCTCACATTGCTGATTTTAGGGAGAACAAATTTGGGCATGTAAAGTCGGTGTATTTTTTGCCCAAATTACAAGAAATACTCGTGTCCTGGTTCGTGGAATCTCACATTGCTGGTTTTGCCGTAATTGAGAATTCCTTATCCATTTGACTCATATATATATAAGAGAAAGACGAGTGAGGGTACAATGGGATGCAGTGGAAGTTATCAATTTTCACCATCTTCTTCATCTGTCAATTTTGTTGGTGGCCTTCCAAGCGTCACCTGCTTCTTACCCGATTCATTCCTATGATTGATGCCATCGATTCGCAATCACTGAAGGAGAAACCAGAGTAGGGTAATTTTCGGAGGGGGAGAAGTAATCATTGGGATCCGAAGGCGATTTGAAGAGGTTGGGATGGGAGAGTGCAACTAGTAGGAGTGATACGAGATGAGATGCACATTTGTGATTGCTTGAGGAATCTTGATTGTTAGCTAGAAAAGCCACGTGGAAGTTTGTTTCAGATCAAATGAAAAAATAGCACTACGAACGCGCGCGCGCGCGCGAGAGAGAGAGAGAGAGAGAGAGAGAGAGAGAGAGGCGGACCCAATGAATTATTTATTTATTTATTTTATTTTTTTGAAATATGATTAGGTAAAATTAATTCTAAAAAGAATTAAAAATGATATATAAGTTTTTTATGTGGGTAAGGGACTGTTTGTTAAAAGTTTTGAAACCACATGAACCATTTATGAAGTTTTTTAAACTTAGGGACTAAACTTCAAATTTTAATATATCACAGGATCATTTATGAAGTTTTTTCTATTATTATTTTCAAAAACACAAAATCCAAAGACATTTTTAATAACAAACAAATATTACCATAGTAATTATGATGACACCCCCAAATCTGATTACAATTAGTCACATATATCCTTTTAAGCATGGTAAGATTTTATGGACCTTAGGGTGTTTTTGACAGAACTGGTTTGTAAGTGGCAGCTCTAGTTTTTATTTGTTATATAAGTGTTTGGAAAAAATTATTAAAAACTTTTGAAATATAAAAAATTATATAAAAAGACAATTGTTTATATATATATATATATATATATATATATATATATATATATATATATGGTTCGGCAAAACTAGTTGGCAGCGGGTAGCGTTTGATTTAGGAGTGTTTTGTTAAAAACTACTTCATGGACGTGTTTGACACATAGCGTTTGGGAGCTTCTGGCTTCTAGCTTTTAAAAAAAACGCTAGTAAAAAAGAAATGTTTCGTTCGGCGACAGGAACGTTTAGATTTTAACCTAAGCTTCAGCGACATGAGTGTTTAGCTTTTAACTCAAACAAAACGCTCTAAAATCAAAAGCTACTTGGAGTAGCTTTCAACAAAACGCTCCAAAATCAAATGATACCTGCTATCAGCTAACCGCTAACCGTTATCCGCTATCAGCTAGTTTGCCGAACACGCCTCATGTAGCTTTTGATTTTTTAACGTTTTGTTTAGGCTAAAAGCTAAACGGTCTTGTTGCCGAACAAACCTTTTTCTTTTATATTAGTGTTTTTCTTAAAAGTTAGAAGTCATAAGCTCCCAACGTTGCGTGCCGAATCTGCCATTTATACAAAATAGTTTTTATATTTTAAACTTTTTGTTTAATTAAGGCTTATAGATTTTTGTAAGTTCTTTGTTCAAAACTAAAACTTAAAAAGTTTTCACACGTTCGTACCCAAACACGTTCTTAGTATGTCAAATAATCAGGTACCACCATTAACATTAAAAAAAAAAAAATAATAATTAATTACGACGACCGAATATTTTAGCTTTTTTCGTAGAAAAAGGAAAGTTTTTTAATTCACCTTAGTATGCCAAATAATCAGGGACTGCCATTAACATTAAAAAAATTTAATTACGACGACTGAATATTTTAGCTTTTTTCATAGAAACAACAGGTGCTAAGACTACCGGAAATATGGGGAGCATGTGCATTGACAATGCTGATATATTAAAAAAACAATTAGATTGGAATCTATCCAAAAATATATAATGACTATGCACTAACCTAAACTGACTAAAGGAATCTATAATGGTTGAACTAATGTAGCCTTGTCTTTTTATATGAATATTTTGATATGCGTACATTTTATTATTCGTTTAAAATTGCTTTTAAATGCTGTCATATTCTATATTAACATTTATAAAGGAACTTTGTTTTAGGTGAATTGATTACACATAACATCTGTATACTTGTATGAATTTATAACTTTAAAATAGAGCTTGTTTGTATTTCTTGTACATTTCATATTATTATTAGTTTGTTTAGTCGATGGCATTTAATATTTACTGCATCCATATATGTATATTTTAGATATATATGGTAAAAAGAGTTGATAGCTGCTAACCGGAAGTTAAACGTTATAATTTTTATTTGAAGCAGGATGCTAGCTTATATTAGTATATAATTAGTAATTAGAAAAAGTAATGTAAACTTTTAAAATATGTAAATTACTAAAACTACATAAAACGACATTCCATGAAAGACTTAAAATTGAAACATAATGAAACAAATTCATATTCTAAACTATAACTTTTCACAATTGAGATTTTTACATTTCATTACAAAAATCAAAAGTCATACGTCAACGTAAAATGCTAGTTTAAATTCTTCGACGTCGAACATATAAAGTAGCAATATCAATAAGGATACACTCCATATTATATATCTTTGTGTATGTCTTTATTAGTAGTTGTGAAGTAGATATTGTCAAAAAGATCAACAATAGTCTTAATCCATGGTTTGTGATCGAGTAGTATCCAACATGGATGTGTCTAAGTTCTTTGTCTAAATGGATAACCTTGGCATCTTTATTATCATAAAAAGTTTTTCCATTGTTGGGTAGTCTTAGTTTTGATGGGTTATTAGGGTTACATCTACAATACACTAAACGGAAATTTATTCAAAAAATTCAAATAATTAGGGTATATACAACCTAGTTTGATCTATGTCTTTCAAGTATAGCAACATACTATGAATGACTAATCTACAAAACTTTCCTACGAACAAGCTAATTCATAAGATAAGAAAACTAACCTTTAAGATTGTTATTGTAAACAATCTTAAATCCTTACTTGAAAAACATTTGGTAGCAAGCGCCACAAGTATCGCACCTCTAATGGTTCACACCTAAACTCTAGCAACCAAAGAACTTGAAGAGAGAGAAAGTAGGAGAGTGGAAATTTCAGCATTATGCCTCTTGGAAGAGCATGAACGAAATTCTTAACCCTTAGGGGTTTATATAGGAGTCTAGGAAGGTGTTGGATAAGGTAGGTATCTCCAAGATAACACTGATCCATTAGCTTCCTCCGTAATGCATCCAATACACCCTTAGAGCCCAAGGAAACCCTAGAAGGCTTCTAGATTTCGTTCCCCCTCTTTATGGGAGGTTCTAGAATTTTTCAATACTCAACTATTGAACATTGTCATCTTTAGTCGTCCTACTTTTAATTAATCCAATTAATCCCAAAATTAATCCAATTAATTTCTGATTAATTCTTAACTAAATGATATTAGTTGTTGTAAATCAAACCAATAGACATGCAAAGAAACCGAAAAATAATATTGAAAATTATATGTCGATTAGTTGCGATTAATAGATCCAATTATAATTAATATGATTACCGGGTTTCGTCTAGAAACCAAATTAATCGTTCTTAATTAGATCTGATTATAAGAAATGTAGAAGGAGAGTGTCTTGTTGTTGGACGAAATTAACAACAATACAATAATGTAAAACCGACCTGTTGACGGTTGATCTTGAATTTGGAATAACTCACAGATCCGACTCGTGTACTTAAAGGTTTTTACTTCGCTTCTATTGGTTGTAAGCAACATAGTAAAACCCCAACATTTAACGCAGATCTATCAATTTTCCAACAGCACTGGAAAACGATAAACGCAAAGTGAATACTTGAAAACTGGTAGAAAATCGATGAGAGAGGAAGAGAGCTTCAAATTTCGTGAGCCTCTAATACGGCTCCTGGGGAGCTATATTTATAAGCATTGAAACCATAGAAGGAAAAAAGGGTCCACATGGGCCGGCCCTTGGAAACCCTAGAGCAACGACTTACTCTCTAAGCTAGTCGTTTTCTAACCCTTCCAGAATATTTTGTTGCCATATCTAGGATGTTGTAAAATATTCTACTGCCATATCTACAAAATGGCAAAATATTTTGTTGCTATATCTTCCCCCGCTAATATGGGAAACTTGCCAACTTGCAAGATTACCTCTATAATTTCCAACAATATCGCTATAATTTCCAACAATCCCCCATCAAGTTGGAAAGTTTCTTTTTACTCAGACACATGATGTCTCTTGGGTGTCACGAAGATTAAACCCTAGTTTAATGAGCACAAAAAAGAAGAGACCAATCCAATGTTATTCTTATAGGTTTAAACCATGAACCTTGTGACCTCTCCGGTTTAACCTCACACATCACATGTCGTCTTTGCGTTCTCCTCGAGCGCTAATATGGCCATGCGCTATAAATCCTTTTCGTGACCCTTTAGAATATAAATCACTAATCTTCACTTGAGGCGGCACCACATCTAGATCATATAGGCAAAGTTTTACAACATCTTCATTGCTTATATGTCTCCAAAACTTTGTTAAGAGTCGTAATTCAACCTCATTTTCCGCAATAACGTACTATCCTACCTCACATGGATCTATCATTAATGATAGTACATTCTATCGTTAGCGACTTCATTGTTACCCTTTAAACTTGAGAATTTAATCGCTAAGCGATTCTATTGTAGTTTTAGACCCATGACTCTCGTTGTAGATGTAACCAAATCTCTTGCCAAAGGTTTGGTAAACGGATCTGCCAAGTTCCTACTTGTTTTGATATAGAAAACCTTGATTGTACCACTTTTAGTTAGTTGTCTCACAAAATTATGTCTCAGACCTACATGTCTCGACTTCCTATTATATACTTTAGACAGTGTGGCCTCACTGTCATAGTACATGTATTAAAGGCACTAGAATATCCTACGAACGGATATCCATAAGTAGATCTTGAATCCACTCTGCCTCTTTTCCTGCCTGCTGCTAAGGGAATTAGCTTCGTTTCCATCGTTGAATGAGCTATGCATGCTTGTTTCTTCCTCAACCAAGAATTAGCACCGACATCTAGAGTATAAATCCAACCACTTGTTGATATTGAATCACTAGTGTGATCAATCCAACTAGGATCGGAATAACCTTCAATTATTATTTTAGATAACGAATACGTCAACTCAAAAGTACTTGTCCTTTTCAGATATCATAATACTCCACCCACTTCCTTCCAATGCTTCATTCCTGGATTAACAGTATACTGACTCAGTTTGCTTACAACGAATATGATGTCAGGTCGAGTGCAGTGAGTAGCATACATCATGCTTCCAACTGCACTAACATATTCTAGTTAAGCATTGCTCGACTAGAATTCACCTTTAGTTTTGCATTTGAATCAAAAGGAGTGTTGAATTCCTTAGTATTTAAATGTTGAAACTTTGTCAGAATTTTTTTTATGTAATGAGATTGACTCAGAGAAATTTGACTACATGTCCTTTTCACCTTGATACCAAGAATTGTATCAACTTCTCCAAGATCTTTCATTCTAAAGTTCGAGGATACGTATTTCTTCATCTCAAGAATACCTTCTAGGTGAGTGCCAATGATCAACATATCATCAACATCAAGACATATAACTACTATGTAATCGGATGTATATTTAGAATAAATACACCTGTCAGAACTGTTTTGCCGAAAACCAAAAGGTGTCACAGTGGTGTCAAATCTCTCATGCCACTGTTTTGGAGCTTGCTTCAACCCGTACAAGGATTTAAAAAGTCTACACACTTTTTTTCTTGTCCAGGTATCACGAATCCTTCAGGTTGCTCCAAGTAAATCTCCTCCTTGAGATAACCATTCAGAAAGGTTGTCTTCACATCAATTTGATGAATGCACAATCCTTTCAAAGCTAATATTTCTATGAGAGTTCTAATATAACTAATCCTAGCAACTAGGGCATAGGTATCAAAATAATTGATCCCTTCTCACTGTATATAGCCCTTAGCAACTAATCTTGCTTTATAGGCGGATGTGGATCCATCTGGATGATATTTTCTCTTGAATATCCATTTGGATCCTATGGGTCTTCTCCCCTTGGGTAGATCAGCTAACCCCCAAGTTCAATTAACCATTATTGAATCCATTTCGTCATTGATGGCTTCCTTCCACAAAGGAGCATCTTGAGACGTCATGGCTTCAGTAAAGGTCTTAGGATCATTATCCAAATTAATAGAAAAGATGACCTCTTTTCACTTTATTTTGAGTTCCTTTGACCAAATAAGAATAGAAATAATCTCCAAAACTTTTCTCTATTCTATCCCTAGTACTTCTCCTTGGTTCCTCCATAATAGGAGGTGGTGGGAGTATTTCTCGAGAAGTACTTGTAGGTGTTGTATGACTGGAGTTTTCTTCGTCCCTAGAAAACTTGTCCTTAAAGAATACCACATCTTTGAATTCCACAACAACACCTGATTCAATATCTAATAACCGGTAAGCATTGCTATTGTGAAAATATCCAATAAATATACTCTTATTAGCTCATGCTCTCAATTTGGTTCATTTAGGATCGAGAGTCCGATAATAAGAAACACACCCCCACACTTTCAAATAGTCTAGGTTAGGCTTTCTACCTTTCCACAACTTATAAGGGCTCGTAGGAATCACACGACTAGTGATCATATTATAAACATAGAAAGAAATCAATAGTGCTTCCCCCCACAGATTGTTTGGTTGACCCGATTGGTTCAACATACAGTTGACCATCTCACAAAGTGTTTGGTTCTTTCTTTCAGCCAAACCATTTTGTTGGGGAGTTCTCTCATGTTTGATTCCATTCTCTTCGCATAATGTGTGAAACTCGTGGTTGAAGTATTTTCCGCCTTTGTCTGAGCGAATAATTTTGATGTGTCTTGATTTTTGACTTCAGCCTTATACAATTTAAATGCATCAAAAGCAACCTTTTGATCTTAGCATATAAACATGTAAATATCGACTGGATTCATCACAAAATGCGATGACATATCTTCTTCCTCCTTGAGTAAGGATTTCCATTTAATTCACATATATCAGAATGAATCAACTCAAGCAATGATGTGTTTCTCTTAACTGATGGAAATGGTTTCTCGGTGAACGTTGATTTCACACATGTTTCACATTTTTCAAAATCGTTTGTGTCAAATTTTAACATTCCTTTATTTTTCATTTTTTTTAATGTTTTTAGCATTAGTGTCTGCTAAACGTTTATGCCATAAAGAAATTAAACAAACAAAATAACCAGAAAACTTCACTTCATTCACATTAGCAACCAATCCACCAATTACATCACCACTAGCAACACTAGACACACTTGCAACACTAGCACCACTACTCTCAACATTAGGACCACTCACACTACCCTCATCTTTAAGGTATAAACGATACATCCCCGAATAATTGTACGTCCTCCCAACATATCTTCTGCCTTTAGTGATTGCAATCTTGCCTTTCTCAAGCACCATCTTGAACCCATCCTTGTCAAACTTGTCTGAAGAAACCAACCCCTTCGAGATAATAGGAACATGAAGAACATCTCAAAGGCTTACCCATTCACCACGTGTGAACTTCAAACGAACATCACCTCTTCCTATAACTTCATCTCTATGGCCATCAGCAAAGACAACAACCGTCCCATGCGGCATTGGGCGGTAAGTGAGGAAGCTCTCTCGTTGCCCACAAACATGCACAGTGGTATTAGTGTCCACGAACCATCCTCGAGCACAAATTGCTCGGGTAATGGAGGAGATCATGAAAATATCTCCAAGGTCTACACTTGCCATCATGTTAGTAACCTTCTCGACTGCATGTGCAACCGATCCTAATTTGCGATCTTTGCATTCTCTCACATGATGCCCAACCTCTCCGGATACGTGGCAAGGTACGGTACTCTTTGGCTTTAATTTTGGATTTTAATGACCCGGTTTCTTGAAGCTTTGTTTCTTAGGTCCCAATTTCTTCTTATTTTGTCCCCCAGACTTGCCTTTGTGACTAGAACCCCCGGTTGACACGTGATGCACACTCGATCCGAATTTACCATGCTTGTCCCTGATGGAAGTTTCTTCCTCAATGTGGAGGTGTTTCATCAGATCATCCAATGAGTAGTCCTCAGATTTATGCATCATTCTCTTAGGGAAATCTTTCCATGAGGGTGGCAGTTTTGCGGTGATCGCACCAACCTAAAAGAGTTTTGGAATAGAGATGGAGAGTGCGTTCAACTTGTTGATCATGACTTGGAGTTCATTCACTTGATCCATGATTGATTTGTCATCAACCATTTGAAACTCTAGGTACTTGGATATAAGGTATTTGTTAGTACCTTCCTCATGTGCCTTATACTTAAGTTCCATCACATTTCATAACTCAATTGGATCTTTGACCGGTGCGTAAAGATCATAGAGCCGATCAGATAAGGAGCTATTGATGTGACCCACACACAGTTCCTCAGACTCTCTACATTGAGTCCTTTGCTTTTCTTGTTCTGTAATAATTGTTGGGTCCACAGTTTTCCCCTCCTCAGGAATTAGATTAGCAGGAATTGGTGCTAGATCTGGGTCCATCACAAAGACGAGCTTCAAAACATGAAGCATGAACTTGACCTTTTTGGCCCAATGAGTGTAGTTATGACCATCGAATTGGTCAAGTTTGGCAAACTCTTGGTTCATGAAGTGGAGGCTAGCAGTAGTGTCCATTAGTCTGATGATTTATCACAATTAAAAACCTTTAAGAATGTTGTAAATCAAACCAATGGACATACAAGGAAACCGAAAAATAATATTGAGAATTATATGTCGATTAGTTGAGATTAATAGATCCAATTATAATTAATATGATTACCGAGTTTCGTCCAAAAACCAGATTAATCATTCTCGATTGGATCTGATTATAAGAAAGGTAGAAGTAGAGTGTCCTGTTGTTGGACAAAATTAACAGCAATACAATAATGTAAAACCGACATGTTGATGGTTGATCTTGAATTTGGAATAACTACACGGATCAGACTCCTATCCTTAAAGGGTTTTACTTCACTTCTATTGGTTGTAAGCAACAAAGTAAAACCTCAGGATTTAATGCAGATCAATCGATTTTCCAACAACACTGGAAAACGATAAACACAAAGTGAATTGTAACGCTTGTTTCAGGTATCAATTATTTCTCTAACCTTTTAGAGTTTTGGACTGGGACTCAACGAGTTGGGGATCTCCAAATTTTCGAGTAGGGATCATTTTCCGGGTTTTGCACCCTATATAAAGAACTTATGGCACATTTTTGGCCTCCCACATCTTCCTTACAGTCTAGAGAAACCCTAATTCGAGCCTTGTACCTTCTTGAGTGTGTGTGAGAGCCTTGGAGAGTGATTTTGGTGTGGTTGTGAGGGAAATTGGATCTTGAAGAGGTTAGAGCAAAGGGAGAGGTTGTAGATCCGACATCTGCTCTGTGTTAGCAACCATTTGGAGGTAAAAAGTCTTTACCTTTGCTTTCAATTTCGTAGATCTTCCCTTATGCAAGAATATGGTCATTTCTAGTGCAAAATGGAGTCGCTCTTGGGTTTGAGCTTGTCATGAGGACATGATCTCTGATCTGGACTCCTCATGGCCTCTTTGAACGTAAAGTTGCCATCTTTATTAAGTTATGGCCCTCCCCATGCCCTAAACCCATTATTAAGCTTCATATAAGTGTTTTAACTTTTAACCCCTTAGATGTCATGCATTAACGTAAAGTTAGCAACTTTACATGGTATCTTAAACCTAATGGACTGGATCTGTAGTTTGGGGCCTTGGATTCGACTGGAAAGGACTGACTATGAAAAGGCTAAAGGAACTCGACGAGTTGATTCGTGTTTCCTGCTTTCTAGATTATGAGTAAACTCGGCGAGTTGATAAGATAACTCGACGAGTTAGTTAGGGTTTTTCCCGGTTTTCTGAGTTTCGAGGGAACTCAACGAGTTGCTAGATGCACTCAACGGGTTGCATCAACATTGACTGTTGACCTTGACTTTTACCACGGTTGACCAAGTTTGGCCTTAAGGGATCTTTGGTATTTCGGGATTTTAACGAAGTGGGTCACATGGTGGTTGTAAGCAGTTGAGTTTGGAGCTGCAAGTCGGGATTTGCTCTTATTAGTTCAGCATTTCGTGAGAGGTGAGTCTCTTCGCCATACCAATGGGTCGAAGGCACCAAAGCCGAACCATTATGTGTTATGTGGAATGTTAGTTGATAGCGTGATATGTGATACGATAGTTATCCTTGTGATACTAGTATGGAAGACCTCGGGGATTCCTATGGTAGTAGAAAAAGACCATGCGGGGGTTCCCATGGTATTTGGTGTAAGACCTTGTAGGGTTTCCATGGCATCCCAGTCTGTTTGCATGTTTAGCTCGTATGGTATTTCTGTGTTAGGGAAGACCATGCGGGGGCTCCCATGGCAGGCAATTAAGACCATGTGGGGGTTCCCATGGCAGACAGTTAAGACCATGTGGGGTTCCCATGCTAGACAGTTAAGACCATGTAAGGGTTCCCATGGCAGTGGGTTAAGACCATGTGGGGGTTCCAATGGCACTCGGTGTAAGACCTTGGAGGGTTTCCATTGCATCCTTATATGTTTATATGCATGGCTTATGTAGCTTATATGGACGATATGGTTTATGCGATTATATGGATTGTGTGGGGTATGTTATGGGGGAACTCACCAAGCATTAGCTTACAGTTTGTTGGTTGTTTCAGGTACATCAGAGCCTAAGGGCAAGGGCCCAACGTGATGGCGTGGCATGTACTCTCCGCCGTTTTGTTGGGACACTCTGATGTTTTTGGATAATTTATTTGATATTATGGATTTTTGAAAAACAAATGTGGTTGAAATATTATGTCTTGAGAATGATTTTTGTTAATTAAAAATGAAAATTTTTATTTGAAATTTGGGCTGTTTGTAACGCCCCGATTCTCAGGTATTGATTTTTGATATAAGAATTTTCTTGATTTCAAGGTCTACTCGACGAGTTGGTTGCCCGACTCGTCGAGTAGCAGCGGGTTGGTCCACGTGTTTAAGTGACCTCCTCGCCGAGTCCAATAAGGGACTCGACGAGTAGGAGCTAGAGGATGAAACCCTAATTTTCGAGGGGGGGGGGGGGGGTTCACCCTATTTAAAGGATCATTGGCCTCCCCCAGCCTCCCCTTCACAGCCTCTTGATACCCCATAGCCCTAACTCGTGTGAGTGTGCTCCATTTGTGTGTCTTAAGCTTTGAAGAAGGATTTTTGGTGAGAAAATCTTGGGGAACCAGCAACTAGAAGCAAGGAACGTGTGGGAATCAGAGATCTACCTCAGCTGGCATCCTTTGGAAGGTATTAAGTTGTTACCTTGGCCTCGTTTCATTCTGATCTCTTTTGGATGGATTTTAGAAATTTTTTCTTGTGTTTGAGCTAAGATTTAAAGTTGCAACTTCAGATCTGAACTCTCTTGGGTCTCTAGGTCCATAAAGTTGTCAGTATTGGCAAGTATGAACCTCCCCTTAAGTGTAAGACTTCTTTGCAAGCTTAGTTTTGTCATTTTAAGGCTTTAGAGATTTGCATGCACGTAAAGTTTGCAACTTTACGTGATAAGCATTCCTTGGGAAGCTGGATCTGCAATATGGAGCATTTGCATGGCTTAAAAAGCATCTGTATGGATGAAGGACTTAAGGGACTCAGCGAGTTGCATGGTCAACTCGGCGAGTCCGATGAAGATTGTCGTGGGCTCGGCGAGTCAGATGAGTGACTCGGCGAGTCAGCTAGGGTTTTTCCAACCTTTGGACATGTATGAACTTGGCGAGTTGCAAGGGAAACTTGACGAGTCAGCTAAGGAGTTTTTGGCCGCAAACCTTAGGAACTCGCGAGTCACTCTAGTGACTCGGCGAGTTGACAAGTTATGCAAGGAACTCGGCGAGTAGCTAAGGGTACTCGACAAGTTGAGGTCAACATGGAATGTTGATTGCGACAGTTGACTTTGACTTTGATCAAGGATTGACCAGTTGACTTCTGGGGACATTTTGAGAGATTGGAAATTTACAATTATGGTTCTATGGTGGATATAGGTGGTGAAGCTTGTGTCGGTGCTCCGAGAGTTTGAGCTTATCATTCAAGTCGACAGTTGCAAGGTGAGTTATCCTCACTATATCAACAGGGTCTAAGGCACCAAGGTCGTCCCTTTATGGATTGTATCTGGTTATGGCATGATATGCTTATTGGTTTGTATCCTGATAGTTAGGATGAGGTTATGTTTATGCTTAGTGACTTGGTTAGGTCGGTGTCCTGGTTATAGGATGGTATTATGTGATATGCTGGTATGATCTGTTAGATTGGTATCCTAATAGATAGGATGGTATTATGTGTTATGTGGTATGATATGTTTTGATCAGTTTGTTGTCTATAGATTTTTATGTAATTATCTGTTATATGTACACATGTTGGTTTGGCATTTGAGGCTTATCTGCTTTGTGCGAAAGCCAATAGACTTGGGCATTCCAACCTGTTGGTTGTGGGCCGTGAGTATTCCATCCCGATGATGATTGGACCCATAGTATGTTGGCAGTCCAACCGATTAGTTAAGGGCCTAGGGTATTCCAACCTGATGGTTGACCAGACTCATAGTATGATGTTTATGATTATAAGTGTATTATCATGGGTATGGGTATTCTGGGGGAACTCACTAAGCTTTCGGGCTTACAGTTCCAGTTTCTTGTTTCGGGTACTTTGGGAGATCGTGGGAAGGCGAAGGCATGATCGTATCGCTCCTCCTGATGTTATGATTTTTATGATTTGATACTGGGATACTCTGATATCCATTATTTTGAAAACAAACTATGTAACGTTAAATGGCCTTACGTGTTTTTAAAAAGTTTAAATTTGACATGATTTTTTTGGGTGTTATACTGTTACATGAATACTCGAAAATTGGAAGAAAATCGCGGAGAGAAGAAGAGAGCTTCAAATTTCGTGAGCTTCTAATACAGCTCCTAGGGAGTTGTATTTATAGGCATTGAAACCACAGAAGGCAAAAAAAAGGGCCCACATGGGCCGGCCTTTGGAAACCCTAGGGCAATGACTTACTCTCCAAACTAGCCGTTTTCTAACCCTTCCAGAATATTCTGTTGCCATATCTACGAGGTGGTAGAATATTCTGCTGTCATATCTATGAAATGGCAGAATATTCTGTTGTTATATCTTCCCCTACTAATATGGAAAACTTGCCAACTTGCAATATTACCACTATAATTTGCAACAATATCGCTATAATTTCCAACACTATTTCCATTTAATATATTATGCTCATAATATATTAACAAATTATTTATTTTCATTTCTAATTAATTTATTAACCATATAATCCTCCTTAATAAATGAAGGTTTTTTTTGCCACTTGTCATCTTCTCATTCATTTTGATACATGGCATTTTCTAGATTTTTTAAATTTTCTATTTTCCACTTGTCATTTTATTGTATTTTTCATTTTATCAAATTGAAATTCAAATTTTTATCATTTTTCTTATAAATTCAAACTTTTCAAATTGTTAAAATTTTATATTGTTTTTTTTTAATTAAACCCATGTAATACATGGATCTCACACCTAGTAAATTAATAAATTAGTCTTTTCTCTCTAAAAATCATCTTATTCAATTGTCAAGTTTGAGGGCAACCCAAAAGGATTGTGCTACTATCAATTCAAGTTTATATCAATTATAGTTAATGACTTGGACACCCAATCCAACAAGTTCTCCATATGATCATTTGTAACATGAAACGTAAAATTGTTCCATAAATCCACAATTTCACAATGAAGTTTGATCTGCATCCATTATGCACCATCACGTTTAGGTTCAGAAAGAAACACCTTATTGTTAAAGTCATTGATATGTTCCTCAACTCAAAATTTGATGCACCGCGTTTGGAAAATCTCCCTTCAAGCATTGTCATCAAGTGATCGATATCAAGAATGAGAGGGATATATGCCTCAATATTAGTAATGTCATATGGTTTTTTTATGGAGAGATTGGAGGTATCATCCATGACATTTTAGCAACAACTAGGGTTAGAGATTGTAAATGAGAATATAAAAGGGAAGAAAGAGATATGGATTGAAATACCATAGATGTATAATTAGCTCTAATACTATGTCAGATATTACTTTCATATGAATTGATGTCTCTCATTAACTAGAATAAAGAGATGTTTTTTTTAAATGGTAAAGCACCCCAAGATTATAATAGATAGACAATTATGTATGAGAGTGGTCTTGAAATGGGTTGATTTTCATAATAATACATATGCTAACACTCAAAACATTAATAGTCCTAAGGGCAGCCTGCCACATTAATCTACCAAAATTCATGTCACTATTTGTCTGATATAAAACAAATACATGTCCTCCAAACAAATGTAAAGTAGAATTCAAGCACATAATCAAAGAGTTTCATCGAACATTTTGGCCTTCGTCTAGAAAACAAGGAAACTTAACCATGTATCACAAAAATCAAGGACTTTAATTACAAATAAAAGAACATAAAACCGAGAATCATTTAAATAAATCACATGAAAAATTCAAACATCAAGAGTTTTAACAAACCTTAAATGTAATGTCTCCACATATTATGTTTTCAGATGAATATAAAGACACTCCCTAATTAGCATCTTTATTACTCCCATATAAACCCTACCAAAAAAAACCTTTAAATAATGAAAGCCAATAAGGATACATAAATATTGAACTCAAGACCCTAAATTGAGCAAAAATGATCGCACAAAGTTAAAGATGAGCTCTTTCCATTTTTCGACATATGGGTTCAACAAAGTTCTCAATTTTAAATGAATGTGATTCAAATAGGTTTTCTAGTTCATTGCAAAATATTATATATTGGTTTTAAATGAGATTTGAACTTAGATCGATGGTTTTGGTTCTATGGTCAATTCAAAGGATACTTATACAATGTTTCATGTTGCAAGTTTGTTCCTCCTCCTCCCATTCCATGATTTTAATTTTGATTATATTTAGGGTGGTGACAAATCTTGTCGTGTTCGGTTGGCGGATCATTTATTGACAGGTTATAAAAGCTCAACCCAGACACGACTCATATAAATATTTGTATTGTCTGCTCGACCTTAACCCTAATTAGCAATAAGTATATCAATCCGTATAACTCGTTGAATTACAAGAGTTTGTGAGTGATAATCGTGTTCGTGGAATCATGGGCCACGAGAAAAAAGTTAAATATTACATATTTATTTAGTAGTCTTTATTCTTTCATTTATTCAATAAATATATTACTTATTTTAATCTAATACAATAAACAAGTTCACGATTCAACCCATAAAATTATTTGCAAAGCTGAACAGGACCCTATAATAAATGGGTAGACAGGTTGTGGTTGCGGATTCGAGTTCATGTCCTACGGATCATACAAAATTTTTGTCACCCTAATTAGAATCTATAAGTAATTGAATATTTAAAGAAAATTGTCATATTGTTCAACATTACCACGTGCCATAATATTAGGACTGTAAATGAACTAAGCGTTCAACGAACTGTTTATGAACCGTTCAACTTTAAGTTCGTTTATGTTCGTTTATTTAATAAATAAATGAACGTGAACAAATTCTCGTTCGTTTCGATATGAACAATGATCTCGTTCGTTCAATTATGTTCGTGAACATTCGTTTATGTTGTTAATTTATATAAGTTCATTTTCTGTTCATACATGCTTAATTGTTTTTTTATTACATTACTATATTATATGTTCATATAGGTTCAATTATGTTTGTTTATCTTTGTTCATTTATGTTCATTTAACATATTTATGAATATAAACAAATGAACATGAACAATATAATTTGTTAAACGAACGAACATGAACAAGAAAACTTGTTCGTTTATCCGTTAATGTTGGTTTATTTGTCCGGCTAAATTAAATAAATGAATATGAACAAGCCTTCGTTCGTGTTCGTTCGGTTTGTTTACAACCCTACATAATATAATACGATGAATAATTGTCTATATAAAGATCACATATGCGTTAAAACGGCTTTGATACGCGATATCAAATCGTAATAGTTGCACACACAAGAAGAAAATAGCAAATAGCAAGGACATCATAACCTAAAAAAAACATATTGGTAATGGTTATTTTCATTCCTTTTAACATTATTTTTCTTGAAAAAAGAAAGACCAATTTAAAAAGCCACACCCCCTACACCCCTAGCTTACAAACAACGTGATTGTTCATATAGAAATGAGAACTGTGAAGTGGGGCCTTGGGAAGCCATTCAAGTTTCAGGCTTTGTTTACACTCTCTAGTCTTCCCCCTCTTCTATGCGATGCGCATTTTCTCCTCTCCAAAACCTGCAATGACGGCACCGGCTACGACGTGCTCTCTCTGGAAACCACCAGTAAACTGCAGTGACCGGAGCACAGTGGAATCAGGAGCACTAGTAAATGCGACGAGTTTGAAAATATCATCCAATCGGAAGTGTGCAGGTTGTTTTAAATTGAAAGCAGTGAATTCATTATCCAACAACGGAAATGGAAGCGCTAGTGGTGGAGCTCCGGTGACATTGCCATTTTCTCCGACGAATAATGGAGCTGCCTCGCCACTTTCTTCCAAGTAAACCTGCTCTTACCAACTCTTGAATTAAATAATTAATTAATTGATTGAGAAATAGCTTTCGATGTTGTACACTGGTGATTCAAAAAGTTGTTATGCGTATAATAAATTTTGTTTATGCATTGACTAGAGTGAAACGCCACACAATCTCAGTGTTTGTTGGAGATGAAAGCGGTATAATAAACCGAATTACAGGGGTTTTTGCTAGAAGAGGTTACAACATTGAATCTCTTGCTGTTGGCTTGAATAAGGACAAAGCTTTGTTCACCGTAGTTGTCTCTGGAACAGCGAAGGTCTTGCAACAAGTTGTAGAGCAGCTCAACAAGCTTGTTAATGTCTTAAAGGTTGCATCCTTTTTCTGCTATTTGGCTTTGTTTGACTATCACCCTGAATTAAAAAGTCTCGTCCGATTTGTTCAACGCTGTTTTGATGCATCAGGTGGAAGACCTTTCAAAGGAACCACAGGTAGAACGGGAATTGATGCTTGTGAAGCTTAACGTCAATCAAACCACAAGATCTGAGGTTTTATTTTCTCTACTTGAATCATTTTTCTGACTTTCAGAAGACTTGCGTATATGTTATTGGTTTCTATCTTGTTAATCGATTACATATGAGATTGAAGATTGATACGCTGTCACTTCTCCTTCAGATTATGTGGCTAGTAGACATCTTTAGAGCCAAAGTTGTGGATACAACAGAATACTCGTTGACAATAGAGGTGACCTATTTCATTACATCTGCACTTACATATGACCACTGACTCGTTATAAACATACACTCATACAATTAAAGTAAACGACAGTTGTTAATACTACTAATTTAGCCAAGTTTGTAATCAAAGAGCTCCTCTGGTTAATCAGGTCACTGGGGATCCTGGGAAGATGGTTACTGTTCAGAGAAACTTAGCCAAATTTGGAATCAAAGAGCTCTCAAGAACAGGGAAGGTGAGATGTGTCTTAAATGTCCTTTTTCATGCAACACACTCTTACACACTAACTGTGTTGTAGATTGCTTTAAGAAGAGAAAAACTGGGTGAAAGTGCTCCATTTTGGAACTTCTGTGCAGCTTCTTATCCAGATCTGGAAGCCCCAACTCCAATTCCTACTGCCTCAAGTATAACTCACACGGTTGATGAGAACTTGAGTGTGGTTTCAGGGGTATATTCTTTAATCTTTACAGGTTTCTATTTGTGATAATTACTTCGTCTTCTTTTTTTATTAATTTGAGTTATGATATATCTGTTTGAATGAAGGGAGATGTTTATCCTGTGGAGCACTACAATAGGTTCTCAATGAATCAAGTCCTTGACCCCCACTGGGGTGTGCTTTATGAAGAAGATGTAAAATATCCATCAATTTCTCATTTTTCATTAATGTTTTATCAACCATTATCTAGCAAATAGTTTATGAGGTATAACTGAGATTTGAAATTAATAAAACAGTCAACTGGTCATAAGTCTCACACTGTCAACATTCTTGCGAATAATGCTCCTGGAGTTCTCAACCTGATCACCGGAGTTATATCCAGAAGGGGTTACAACATCCAGGTTTGTTTTTTTGTTTTTTCCTTATATAATTTTTTAGGTAAAACGTTTACTTTTTTTTTTTTTTAATAAAAAAAAAAAAAAAACTGTGTTGTGTAATGTGTACAGAGTCTGGCTGCAGGTGCTGCAGAAATGGAGGGTTTAGCTCGGATTACAACTGTGATTCCTGGAACAGATGAATCTATTGACAAATTAGTTCAACAGTTTTACAAACTGGTGGATGTTCACGAGGTGAAAGATATTACGTATTTGCCATTTGCAGAACGTGAGCTGATGTTGATCAAAGTTGCTGCAAACGCTTCTGCTCGAAGGGATGTTCTTGACATTGCCTGCATCTTTCGAGCTAAACCCGTTGATGTTTCTGATCACACTATCACATTAGAGGTCGTTTTTTCTTTTAAAATAAAATAAAATTTCATAATTCGGTAATCCCGTTTTCTACTTTTCTTTATATTGATATTTTCTGGTTTTCATATTCCAGCTCACTGGAGATTTTAATAAGATGCTTGCACTGCAAAGGTTATTGGAGTCGTATGGGATTTGTGAGGTTAGTATTATAGTTTGATCCTTAACTATTCTTTTTTTTTTTTAAATAATATATAATCTTTTATATTGGTGCGCATTATAATCTGAAGGTTGCAAGAACGGGTAGGGTGGCATTGGTGAGGGAATCTGGGGTGAATTCTGCATATCTTCGTGGATTCTCTTTTCCAGTCTAATAAACCAAAAAGCTTCTTCATGTTATTTGTTGTTGTATTACTATTAATGATTGGTTGATCTTCATGCAAGTTATATTTTGTATTTTATATTTTATATAAAATAAATGCAAGTTACATGGCGGAGCAGTGGACCCAAGAAAATTTTCTACCAGGGAACAAAAATTCCGTTCCATAGCTCACCACCGCTGGCAATAGGGAAAAACTACAATAAAAAAATATTAAAAATAATCGATCTTTGTTGTTATAATGGTATTCGCAAATAATAAGTTGAATAAACTTGTAACATTAATCTATGTTCTTGTTGATTATAAGTAAAAGTTTATGTGTTTTATTTCTGTCGTATTCACAAAAAATACCATTCAAATGTTTGTATATGTCTATGTAACCTTCACAAAAATAGCCAGGGATTCTTCAGACAACCATTCTTTTTAATTATTTTTCCCTTTCTAACTGTTCAAATGCAGTTATACAAATCCAATCAACCCTGTTTATCTTCACCAATAAAATAGTTGAAAAGAAGTCACCAACTCCCATATAACAATGTTGTTAATGTATTTAACCAATTCCCACCTAACCAATCCTTCTTTGAATTTATCTAAAGTCCCATTTACCATCTTATCCAGCTTTTGTGTAAACATGTTAAAACCATAACATGATTCACACTAAAGTGTACCATAACATGATTCACACTAAAGCATAACATGATTCACACTAAAGCTACACCGAGTCATTCATTCTACAAATTAATTCAAAAGCTTGACTTTATTGTTCTTTCCCAAAATATCTTCCAACTGGTCCAAAACCGCCCTTACATTTAACCGCCTTTCGAGCTCAATGTATATGCCAGAGAAGCAGCATATGAAAAGATGAAAGGTGCTTCTTAACGAATCGGCCAAGGAAAGAAAAAATATTATACCAGCTATTGAAGAATAGAAAACAGTGGATAATTAACAAAATAAAAAAATCAAAGTATGTTGAAGGGTGGATAAAAAAGCCGAACATATGGTTGAGGTTATATAGTCGGTTTTTTTGGAGATAAAAAAGCCGAACATATGGTTGAGGTTATGTAGTCAGATTTTTGGAGATTTGTAGAGGATATTGATAAGCCCCAACTTTACTGGTTTCAATGACGGAGCTTAAAGTTTTGATTTGAATGACCGAAAATAGAATATGTATAAAAATTGAAGAGCAGGGGGGGGTCAAAGTCAAATTTTATAGTTTTGGGCATAATATGTAACTTTTTTAATAGTTATGAACTAAATATTAAAAAAAATAGGGGGGGGGGGGGTATATAAGATCCGTCAATGGCTAGTTTATAGCATAGGGGTATTTCTGTCTTTTATCTATTTATTTTCATATTAGTGAGTCTAAAGTTGATCATGGGTGGAAAACAATGTTAGTGGGGATAGAACCTAATTATGTTGGTTGTTATTCCCTTTTTTCTTGTCTTTAGTGGTAGTATATATAGTCCTTTTGTTTTGGAGAGTTGTAGCTAAGAATTGATTTGTAAAGAACTTCGTTCTTCTTGGAGAGACCATTCCTCTTGAATGAATGGAAATCGATCTTTAAATTTATCATAGTTTGATTATCAGTTCAAGAATGTATCAGACCCTATCATATATAAATATCAGTTCAAGAATGTATCAGATCCTATCATATATAAATAGAGCAAAAACACGGGTTATTTATGCACTAAGAATTTCTACAACACTAATACTTGATATCTAAAATAATAATTACTATTGAAGCCTAAAAAACTAGTGAGAAACACACAATTTCTACCTATTTGAAACAAAAACCCTTTCGGGACAAATTCTTTGGATTGCACATAAGGATCTAAAGAATTTTTTCATAATATAACATGAAAAAAATATGAAGATGTATAAACTAGTAGAAACAACATACTCATTACACCTGAATCTCTTCACTAAACGGTTCAAAATGATATTCCAGAAGAATGTTATGGGTACCACATTTCAGATTCCTTTTAAATTAAAAGTTGTTTACACCACCGAATACCCATTGGGCCTCGGGTCCAAAACGATTTGTTTCCGAATTGGTGGTCGTTTTTGTAAATTGCAAAAATATGGGTTATTTTTGTAATCCTAAATTAACAAGTTGTCATTTTTGTGAAGATCATTTTTTCTTTCTTTGGAAACAAAACACAAAAGAACTTGAGCTTCTTTAGACTACCAAGCTTGTAAGGAAGAAGCTAGCAAAATGCTCTACTTTGTGTGAATTGTAGAATCCTATGAACCATCAAGTTTTCTTGAAGCCATCTATCCTAAGGGAACGGCTGTTTGGGAATTTCACATTGTACCGCTCCCCACCATAACAGGTACTAATGGTGTTGAGGAACGATATTGGATTCCTGTGTTTGTGTTACGGTTTGCCTAAATAGGAACCCCTTTCTGCGCACGCGCACGCACACACACACACAAATTTAAAGAAAAAAAACTAATCTTTTAAGGGGTGTAGGTACTCTTGCAAAAACCAATGTTGATTTAAGGTTGAAAAATGTGATTCCAGTGTACAAAAATTATGGATCACTCATAACATATAATACTTGGAAAAAGCATCGAATATTATTCAAAAAATCTCACACACATTTGCTATTCATCTTAATAATATACGAGGCTTGTAAAAAGCTTATATACAACTCCAATTTCCAAACATTAAACTCCTAATCTTAACAAGGCATCCCCACCCTCAACAATATAAAAAAGAGTAAGAAAATATAATAAACAGTTACACTCACTCATTCCCAAAAAAAAAAAAAAAAAAAAAAAAAGCCCTGTTTGGACCAAAATAAGTTCAAGGGGTATGAAGATCTCGTATATGGTCAACCACATCACGTGAACCACTGAGCCACTTAGCATCAGCCCGGTGAAGCACATTCCCATGGACCCGGTTCAACTCCTCATATTTGGGTTCCATAGGCATAGACCTGCCAGACAAGCTCTGTGTGTGCCTGACACGAACCCTATGACATTTTTTCTCAACTGTACAGCTTCCCCTCCTCACTTCCACCATCAACATAACTTCCTTATCACGCACATCTTCACACCAACTATTTTGAGCTTCACCATCCACATATTCCTCCATAGTTTCATATCCTTGATGATGTACACATATCTCAGCTATATGATTCGGTTCTATTATACCACTCGTTGGTTTCACCTGAAGAAAATATACCCCTTACTTAGTTACTCACTTTATCTGTAATAATAGTACACAACAGAAAACAATTTACCTCAAGCCAACGTGGAAAACCAAAAGAGCCTCTTGGCTGGTGATCGGATTCTTGTTTTCCATCTTTAATGGTGCATTGACCTTCACATTTAACTCTAAATAAAGCTTTGTCTTCCCCACATTTATTGGTGATTCGTAAGATTGATTTATCATCGTCTTGAAGAATTATATTGTTTGTACTCATAATGGCATCCGGAACATTGTTTTGTTCTTTCAGAATATTTCTTATTTTCTTATTGGATTTTATAATTTCTCCAAATATTTTTCTTCTTTTTGGCTCGTCCACTCGAGCCACCTCCACGTTAAAGATGCATCGCACAGGCTTATGATCACTATCTGTCACATCCATGCAAGCTTCATACCTGAACAAAAGCAAACATATATATAAATATATAATCAGCATTACATTTACACTAATCAAGATTAAGTAAGAACTCACTGTAAAACTGAAGAAACTACAGGACAGTTTAGATTGCATGTGTCTGATGAATCTAGACGGCTGTCACGATACAGGATTCGATCACACCATGCGGGAATACGTTTTTTTTCGCCCGAATCATAACCTATAAAAAATTTAAAACTTAGTCCAATTTTAACCAATTCCATTACTATATATGATAATTAAAAAAGACTTTGTGTTGTATATTGCTATATATATACCTGCTAAACCAGGTTGATGCCTTTCGAATTTGTATGTAGGTGGAAATGTGATAACAGCTTCACGCATTCCTTGAAAAACACTTCCGGCTTTCATTTCCATGTGTAATTGATCTTTCTCTCTAAGCCAATCAAAGCTTCTTTGAGAGATAAAATCACGTGCTTCATCATACGATATATCATCAAGCCGATAATTAAAGTCGCCTAAAAAGACAACCATGTCAGCTTCAGATAGCTCTGGTGACTCATCGACAGACAGGCTACCCATAGCCTGAAAAAATAGAAAGGGCAAATTGGTCATTTTGGGTTAAATTTTATTTCCAACGGGTCAAACGGGTGGAGAATGTACCTACATTTGCAATACGAACCATGGAAGTGACTCCAGCTGCGAAAAGTAAAGCAGGTAGGAAGAGAGAACCATAGAGAATCCAAAGTGAATAAGATGAGGTGGCAAGCAAGCAAAATAAGAAAAGGTATGACATCATCGTAATCATACCAGCTGATGTTGTGTTCAGAAGATTTGATGGACGGGTGAACGACATTGTTTTGTATACATGATCAAAATCAGCATTACGTCTGTTAACAGCATCCAGATGTGCAGCAAAGTGACAGTTCACAAAACAAATAATCCGCCCATAGATTCTCATCCTCAATCCAACTCCTCCCTGTTGACACACCAGTAAATTTATTACTTATTATTACATTAACTAAAAGTAAATGAAAATTTTAATAAAGCAGTTACCTTATTACCAATAGCATTTCCAAATCCACATGGAACTGCTGCCAACTCAACATCTCCAACGTTACTTCTAATATTGTTCCTCACCCTGAAATTAATCACAGAAGTTCAATGTCTACATATCTGATGAAGATAACGAATCTGATATCAATGAAATACTCACCACACTCCAATCAGCATGCCTGCCAGCTGTCGAGAACCAACACGATAAAAACTTGAACCTTCATCCAAGGTTTTCCCAATCATGTCCAACCACCATTGTCCAGCAGAGCTTCCCTCAAGACCTACCTGCATCTGAATGAAAAAAGAATTAAAAAACCTTAAACAAGCAACAATATTAATGGATATGAAAAGTGTCTTACAGTTTCTCTAGCAGCAGACATTGCAAGAAACCCAGCACCCATTTCAACCTCCTGCAACCCAACTGCAACACAGTCAACATCTTTGACTGCAGACCCAACCCATGATATAAGAGAATCTTGTGTTGCTCTTCCTTCTGCTACATTCCATGTACTAGCCAAGATTCTAAAATTTTCTAATTTTGTGTATTGTGATTCTTTGCGAGATAACTCTGAACGTAATATGGTATCAAGGGGTCCAGGGGAGGAAATACTCCATCCACGTGTCACTCCGTCATTGGCCAATGTAAAGATATAGCCTGGCCCAATAGCCATGTCAATGATAGGAGTCTTGTGAGCAACCCACTCTCCAAGTAAATTACCATCAAGATCCATTACATGTAGATACCCGCTTGTATACCCGATCCATATCCGTAACCCGAATGTACATAAAGATCGAATGGGATGAGGGTGAAATTGGAATTCTTGTAATCGGTTTCCATTTGCATCCCATTTTATGATTACTCCATTTGCAGATCCTGTCCAGATGTTTCCATCAGTTGTTATGATTAATGCTTCGATTCTGCGGTTATCTTCAAAGAAAGCTCCTTTGGCTGCAACACGAAGAACAGCATCAGCTGCTCCCATGATTGCATTACGTGAACGTTGAAAGAAACTAATTGTGGTTTGTGGTTTTTCTTTTTTGGGATAAGATGCAAATTTCATCTTTGCTTCTTCTTCTGGTGTCAGGTCCTGTATTGCTGTCAAATTTTCAGCTAGGCCATCGATATTGAACACTTTTAACAACTCTCTTGTGTATGCATCCCTGCAGTTTGACAAATCTTTAAATGCTCATGAAATGTGAGGGAAGTATAAGTAGTAATGATACAAGCACAACATGGATATAAAAATATGAACTCTCTACTATGACAATACATATGGTATCACAGCTTTAAACTTCTCCTTATGGAACTTCAAATGAAGAACTTAGAGTGCCTTAAATAATAGATGTGATATTGCTTTTTAAATCTGTGGTGAACATGTTCATGCCTGTCATGGAAAATCAAATACATAATTGAGTATTGTTATGGCTGCTAGATTAGTCACTTACCACAATGCAAATGACAGAGGCCCTGAACTCCAAACTTTTGCCCCAGAATGATCAGATAACAGATGTTTAACATCTGCTGCAAGTATACTACAGGAGATGCCATTTGAAGTAACTTGGTTCTTGAGATCAATGTATGACCTCTCAACTGTCAAAGAAGCTATGTGTTTTTCCTCTGTTGTTAACAATCGAGCCTTTTCAAGGGATTCCCAAGGCCACACAATTATTGCACCACCCTCGGATCCAGACCATAGATCACCTGGATGAAGTTCAGAATCAGATGAACACCATAGATATCTAAATTAAAATGTTCATGGAGTACCAGGATACAGCAATTTGATCATATTGAGTTATTGACTAATGAGGAGTGCAAGATATATTACCATAGGAGGAGAAGACCATCGATAGAACAGGTCCACGATGAGCCTGCCATGAAAGACACTCTCTAAAAGGAACCTCGATTTCATCAGAAGGTTGATACATTTTCCAACACCTAATCTTACCATCCTTATGCCCACTCCAGACCACCCTATTCCCGTCATCAACCACCAAACACAACGTAGGCGACGTTTTCACTGACTCACGAAACGGTACCTCCGCCTCATCGTTCTCTTCCCCTATCCCTGCGGCATACATATCCTTCATATCCCACACCCGAACACCGCGCTCAGATCCCGCCCATAACTGCCCCCCATCCGCTGTCCCCTCCAATATCCTTAGGAAACATCCAACCTGTGTTTCCCTAAGTGGATGGGGCCGCAATTCGAGACTCGGTGGCCGGCCAGGATGTACGGCAGCCCTAATCGGTAACTTAAACATCCCACGCCCTCCACCACTACCTATGATCTCCGGTAACGCCTGCTTAAGTTCATTATCCTTTCCATCCACTGACAATAGCTTCCGGTCTAGATACTGCATCATGTAATCCAGACGATTTCCAGCGGCCTGCACTAGAGAATTATCACCACCAGTACTACCACCACCGCCACTTCCAGTTGAGTAAAGCCCATCTTCCGATGAAGAGTCGTAGAACCGATCAAAAACCATAAGGGGTTTACTAGTGGTAGTGGTGTTATCACAATCTTCTTCACCGTCGTCATCGAAACTAATCAAATTGGGCGAATTGCTACCAATATTTATTTGAGGACTTGCGGGCGATGAGTTTAACGATGAGAAAAGGTCATCAACGGCGTGATCCCTGGAATCCATGGCTAAAATCAACCCAAAAATGTGTAGAAATAAGTTGAAAAAAAAAAAGAGAAAATATAGGGACGGAGAGAGATCGGGGGAGTCTGTTATCGTTTTGGAAAGGTTCTCTGTTCGGACAAAATCGAAAATGCAGGGGAGAGAAGGTGGGTAATAGCCGGATAGGTGAAGAGTATTCGTTTTAATGATAATGACGTGGAGCCACGTTTTCCACTTTTACGGGGTTTTTTATTCATTTATTTATTTATTTTATCAATTACTACGTATTTAGAGGTGTTTGGATAAATAATGTTTGGATAAATAGTTTTTAGCTTATTAAAATATTGCTTATTTACTTATTACAGTAGAAATAAATTTTTTTTTTTAAATGTGTTTAGATTAGCTTATTGCGGTGGGAATAAGCAATAAGCATATTAAGTGTTTGGCAAACAAAACAGCTTATATGAGTAAAATAATCAATAAGCAATAAGCATTCCCCTAATTACTTATTAAAATCAGCTTATTTTGCTTATTCCTACCGCAATAAGCTGATTTTGAATACTCCTATCCAAACACTTAAATTTGCTTATTGCGGTGGATTAAGAAATAAGCAATAAACAACTTATTTTTTCTCTATCCAAACACCCCCTTGTATTTTAGAACCAGGTTACATGGAAATTACAATTAAAATATTTTTAAAATTTTATTAAATTATAAGATTAGATTTTTTTAAAATAAGGACAAAATAGAAAAACTTTTCAATATTGACCTAAAACATTAAAAATATAAAAGCTCAAGGACAATTTGTGTAATGTACTATTTTTTTTTACCGGGGCACCAATGATCATTTGTGTAATTTACTTTATTAGCATTACTTTCTTCCCAAGTAACTAAAGTTTAAAGAAACAAAACCTAATTATATTTGAACACGCGTTGAAATCACGAATCCCTGAAGGAAGATCGAAATCACTCAATCGTTTGTAAAGAAAGATTGTCGCACATGACCAGGTTCGGATTGAAAATCGTATCAAATGGCGCCATTTTAGGGATATGATTCGACTTATGTATCACCAATTGTATGAGGTAAATAATTAAGGTTTATTTTAGAGAGGATCAACAACATCTAGTATAATACATTGGTAGCACTACGTATTTAACATGTGATTTTGGTATGAAAATGAAAATTGAATTGGACTTTCTATCTTCTGAAAATTACAGTTTAGCTCCTAGTGCTCTTCCATTTTTAATTATTATGAATAGTAAATTATAGTTTATGTAACGTCCAAAAAATAAGACTATAAATTTTTTTCGTTTTTAGATTGGTAAACATCAAACCATATCATTGACATAAAACCAAAGTTATCAAAATGTATTGATACATCATCAATATCAGAGTAAATCACAAAATACGAAAATATATGGTGTGTGCGCAACAATCATCCCGAGCTTTTCCCTTTGAAAACAGAAGTACCTGAAACATTAACTGAACCCTGTGCACAAATCCTAGTGAGTTCCGTAAAATAACACATACCATAGATACATTTGCTACGGTCTACCGCCATAGTCTTTTACTTGAAATGACTTGGGCTACCTCGATGGTATGACATCCAAGGGTTATTGATAAAGCTTCCAACTTTAACCATAACAAGGTCACAAAATTTCAAGATCTAAAATTTATGCACTTAAAGTGACCAAAAGCTTATAACACCCAAAACTAGCTATATCTAACAATTTCATCATCAAGATTCAAACTTTATACCTCCAGAAGAAAGATCAAAGTGAACAAGGTCTAGATCTACAAGCTCCAATGCAACCAACACTTCTTTAATGAGTTCCTTCTTCTCCAATGTGCACCAAGAACACTCCAAATCACTTAAAACACACCTTATTTTTGCTCGCAATGCTCAAACTAAGGTTAGGGTTTCAAGAGGGTGTTGGAGAGGTGGATGATGAGAATGGAATGGGTTTGGGGAAGTTAAGGAACTTAAATAGGGATCAAACCACAAAAATACGGTTTGGGTAGTGATTGCGTACGCCCAACACACTCCTGGTACGCCCATCGTATTAGGAATATCCTAGTATGCCTAGTGTACTTCCGGTACGCCCAACGTACACGGCTAACCCAAAAATCGACCAAACTTCAAACGGTCCTAACTTCTTCGTGCAACTTCGTTTTCAACGTTCTTTATATCCACAAAAAGGTGTTGAAGAGCTCTACAATATTATATAAATATATTGGATTAAAAAAAATCTCGAACAAAAATCCATACTTCATGGAAGAACCCGACCTATAACTTCTCCCTTTTACCCTTTAGCCCAAAACACAATTCAATGGTAAAATCTCTTAACTATCATTACCTCATTCCACAAGGACTAACATTTACCTCCTTAAGGCCCAAATACACAATCGACTTCCAGTCCACGACTCAGAAATGATAGGAAACAAGATGCTACATAATGACTTTGTAAAAAATACTTTTTTTTTTCAAATAAAGTGTTTTCGATACCAGCTTGATTTTAAATGATTAAAAGTTTTTAAAAAAATGGTGAACATAGTATGATCCAAAATGAGATGATTAAAAAAAATTATGATTTAACACATTTATGATGATTAATCTGTTACGTACTAAAAATAATTTGATTCAAATATTTTATGATCCTTAATTATCATATCTTTTATGATCCAAAATTAAATTATTCAAAAAATATAATGATCCAGATGTTGTTATGAATAAAAACTTTATTTGATTCAATATATTATGATCCAAAATCATATGATTAAAAAAATAATATTATCCAACAAAATAATATAATTCAAAATGATATTGATCCAAAATGATATTATTCAAATTTTCATAATCGAAAAATAATATGATCCAAAATAGTATAATGTATAATATTGTTATGATTTGCATTTTTTTTAATTGTGAACATCAAAAACTAGAACTGATGTTTAATTTAAAAAAATGTGAAAAAAAATCAAAAACAAAAAGAAACACAAGAAACTTTAAAGGGGTGGTAAAAACGTTAAAAACTAAAAAATAATTAAAAAAAAAAAAAAAAAAAAAAACAGCAAACTATACATTGATCTAAAATGTAATGCTCGTTTCAGGTATCGAATTACTTTTAAAAATTTTAGGGTTTTAGGTTGGGACTCGATGAGTTGGGGTGCTCCAATTCGTCGAGTAGAGTTCATTGTGGGACGTGGAAATTAGGACCTACTCGACGAGTTGGAAGCCCCAACTCAACGAGTAGGCACTGTAAAAGGAAATCCTAATTTTAGGGTTTGCACACTATATAATTTCCTTAAAAACTTGAGGTTGACCTTCTATCAATCTCCAAACCCTAAGAACGTTTGTGTAAAACCCTAATCTCCATTTTCTCTCATATTGTGAGCTAGAGTGACTTTTGGAGCTTAAGAAGAAGAAGATAAACTGACACCGTAAGCCCGAGAGCTTAGTGAGCTACCCCCAAAATACCAATACCACACCGATAATACCATATCAATAACAGGTAATCAACAACATGCATACTTGGCCTTCGGTCTGACTGAACCACCCTGTAGGGCCTACAGTCTGTCTGGATCTATCCTGAGCCTTCGGTATGACTGGACCGCCATACGGCCTACAGTCTATCCGAACCGCTCGTAAGGTATGTTGGCCTTCAGCACAAAGCAGGACCACCTCAACCCAGACATTAAGCAAATACCCATGTGCAGATAACTAACATATACTGGCATGTACATATATCAAATATAACTATCTCACAAATTATTGATCTTAGCAATCTCTTATAACCAGTACCGACCAAACCAAGTCACTAACATACCAATCCTAACGGATCATAACCACATGTAGCATACTATAACCAAGATAACAACAAAAAGGGCCGGCCTTGGTGCCTTAGACCCTATTGATATAGTGAGGATAACTCACCTTGCTAGTAGCTCGGAATGATACTGCCCACACCTCTAGATATAGCTCCAACCACCTCGCTTGTACCCATAAGTGGTCCACTCAATAATCACTAAAATTACCAAAGTGCCCTAGGGAGGTACAAGACATCCCACAGTCAAATCAAGTCACTGGTCAATGGTCAATAGTCAATGTTGACCTATTTGCTGAATATAACTCTCTCTGCCTCGAGTTCCTCCTGATTCCAGAATCTCTCGACTCGACTCGCCGAGTCTCTAGCAGACTCGCCGAGTCGATACGCGACCCAGTGCTTTTAAATCCAATCTGACTCACTAGGTCATCTCCCACACCTTGTCGAGTCCATGCGGGACTAATTTGGGCAAAACCCTTTCCGACTCGCCGAGTCATCTCTCAGACTCACCGAGTCAAAACGCATACTCTCATGATCCAGCGATTTTGAACTATCGCTTTGTTCCAATCAGTAGATCTGGGTCCCTAGAGTGCATTAGCAGCGTAAAGTTGCTACCTTTACGTATTTGCATGGCTCAAATTCCACATTTAAGCTTGAAATGGAACTTTACTCATAAACAAGGGTTCCTTTATGACCCTATTAAGAACTTTATGAGCTTAGGGCTCAAAAGAGGTTCAGATATGGAGTTTTAACTTCAAATCAAGCTCCCATACCATAATCCCTTCATTAATAGCTAAAGAAAGCCCTAAACTTCACATGTGAAAGATTCTAGAAGAAAAGAGGTCAAGGTAACAACTTGTTACCTCCAAAACATGCCCAAGCTGAAGTAGACTCTGGATCCACCCGAAATCCTAGATGCTAGCCTCTTGATCTACAAGTTTCCTTCACAAAAGTCACTTCCCAAAGCTCCAAAACACTCTCCAAGCTAACACTCACGGATATTAGGGTTTCTGGATCTCAAAGGATGATGGAGGACAGTGGGAGGCACTAATGGTCCGATATATAAGGTACAAAAATCATGAAATTTAGGGTTTCCTCTGCCAGCTCCTACTCGTCGAGTCCTCATACCGACTCGTCGAGTCACTCATTAAATGACGAGTCCTGACCCGCTGCTACTCGACGAGTAGACCTTATAACATGAATCTAAATGGAAAATAATGATATATGACAGTTGGGACGTTACAAATAGTGTTGGCAGCAGCTTCACGGTGGAACAGTCACATGGCGACGACCACAAGAACGAAACCATCAGCCGCAACAGCTGCCCGGAATGGCGACCATGCAGCGATAAAAGAAGAAGAAGACGGTGGGGGACTAGCGGTTACTCGAGTTGACCGGGAAGGAAAGGAAGCCGCTGTAGCAAGGCGACTCGGTGCAGCAACAGACGCAGGTGGTCACCTCGGTGGTTCGAAATAACGAGTCGGCGACGGTCATGGTTGGTCGGAACGACAAATGAGGCGGACGGTGGCGTCTGGAGGGAGGTGGGGTGACGGCTGCAACATAAGTGGTTTAGGGTTAGGGTTTGGCAGGAATGAAAGGGTTATATACCCGACTCTCATACAACTTCAACCCATAATGACATAAATGGCCCTTCCTTCTCCAATTTCTTTCAAAACAAACCTACAATTTACCCTTTTAACCCCAATCATCCAAAACCCTTTCAAATTAAGTTCGATATTTACTATTTCACTCTTGCTTGCATAAATTCTTTTATATTAAGCCCAAATGATACCAAATAGCCCTTCCTTTACGAAACCTTTTCAAAATAAGTCTCGAAATTACACTTTAACCCCCGAAACTAACATCACGATAATTATTATTTGATTTTGGACTATAACAATATAAAATAATAATAAAAATCACTTCTCGCGGTTCTGGGTCTATTATTTAATTATTCTATTTTAAACGGGATGTTTCAACTCTCCCCCACTTAAATGTGATTTCGTTCTCAAAATCGTTTCTTATCATTCTTTACACGCCCGACAACTTGAACTACATGGCCACAACTACAAGCATACCCTAGACCTTCCAAGGCAACCGTAACCAACCCTTGCGTGGTTCTAAAACCTGAAAATATACGAATCCCTTGCAATGTGATTATTGCATGTGCTAGTAAGGTTATATGTTTATATGATTATATGGTTATATGATTATATGGTTATATGATTATGTGTGTATCGGGAGGGACCCAATGTCAGGTGGGGCCTGGTGATTGACAGATCTGTAATCCAAGCGGGGCTCGATGCCGGGCGGGGCCCGAGGCCGAGTGCGACTCGAGACCGGGCAATGCCCGATGGTGGGCGGGGGCCCAATATGTGATTTATGTATGTGTGGTATGTGGTATATTGGGGAACTCACTAAGCTTTGTGCTTACAGTTTTTAATTTATGTTTCATGTGCTTTGGTTTTCAAATGGAAGAGTTCGAGATGATTGCAGAGCACACACCAATGTTTCCGCATTCGGTGAATTACTCTGATTTAATGATGTTTTGCTAAATCTTGATTACCTTGGTTTTATGGAGATGTTATGTATTAACGATTAATTAATCTAAAAATGAAAAATTTATGTCATTATTTTTGGGACGTTTCAAGAAAAATGGTCAACAATCAAAAATTGATGACGGACTAAGTTATATGGTACAAAAAAAAACATTAAACAATAAAGATCAAACAATCATCTTATTTAACCTCGTGATATCTTATATAATGGACACTATAATATGATTATTGAAATAAGAATTTACCTGATGCTCCAAAATAATCTCCATATAATTGTTTGACCACTTATTGGATTACATAGTGACCCAAGCATGTAAGATTGGATGGTAATCAAAGCTATAATGGTTCCGCTATAAACTAAGCACATGTAAGATTAAGCTAATATTCAAATTATACGAACACTCCAACATCACACAATCAAATAAAAAATTGAATCTCAATTTAGTTCAACGAAAAACAACAATTGAATAATTGGAAATAAAAAATTAATCTAATTAAGAAAACAAACCTGATACATATCAGTCGACCGCCAATGATCTTATGATAAACTCGAATTATTAAAAAACATAAATGATGGCATGGACTTGTATTGATGGATGGTGAGTTTAACCCAAAATCTTGATTCTTGATATTTAGGGATTTAAAGTCAAGATGGAGATAAAAGTACTAGCATATCAATTTCTACCTAATCCAATCCTAACAGATCCACTGAGGATTATATGGAAAATCCTGAACCCGTGGGATACTGTCGCCGACCACCCAAATAAAAAATCCTCATCTATCTCTTCATTGTGAAATTAATCACAACAAGGGGTTTATGAGCACACTTACAACTATTCGGTACCTACATAGTTTCTTGAAGCCCTCTTATTCCTTGAATAACTAAGAATTTGGTAGTCGTGTGTATGTGTGTGTGGTGATCAACGATGAAGATGATGTTAGCGGTGGTCGACAGCCAAGATGGTGGTGGTTGTGTACAATGGTTTTCTGAGAAAGAGGGGGGAATGAGTGGTGATGTTATACGGTTTTGAAACTGTGAAGCTGACTCCTTTGATATCTTTATCTTTTGTAGGCGAATAAGAACAACTATCCTGAGATAAAAGAGTGAGATTAGGTCAAACCTAATTATTTTGTTTTCTTTAATTGAAGGGATTTAATTAAACGATCCCATTAACTGAATGTGCCAAAAAATCAAAAATACCCTTATTGATTTAATATATTAGTTAATTTTTTTTTTCTAATTTGTAATTGGTTCATTCATGCACAAAATAGTTGTTAATAACATTTGAACTTATCTCCATCTCACACACACACTCTCTCTGTCTGTGTGTGTGTGTCTATATATATATATATATATATATATATATATATATATATATATATATATATATATATATATATATATATATATAGGTCGGTTCCGTTGAGATTGAAAATAAAATAGTGATCTTGAGATTCAACCTCAACCACGTATTTCACATCTGCCGCTCTAACCCTCCGGTGTACCGACGCGGCAGGCTTTGTATAACCATAAATGATTATTAAGCGTCGCTTGTTCCTTTCTCCTCCGGCACCATCCCCACCACCATAACCGCTACCGCCACCACAACCACTACCACCTCTGACACCAATCGAGCCCACCACTGTCACCTCCGTTACTTATATCACCGCCACCTCTGTCACAACCACCTCTTCTGCCATCAACTGTCATAATCATGTATGATTACTCAATCTGGGAATAGACATATATATATATATATATATATATATATATATATATATATATATATATCTAATCATTTATGATTAGGCATCCCTATACTAATAAAAGAGTAGCTCTTTTGTTATGTGTCATCATATTAGACATTTTAATTAATGTGTTGCCACTTGTCAATTTATTAGTTTTTCATTTTAAATTTATTAGACCTCCTCATTAATGTGATTCTATTTTAAATTTTAAATTTTAAATTATTGTTTTCATTAATTCACAAAATAAAAATATCTAATAAATATTAACAATTAATTTTATATATTTATTTGAATAAATGATTATAATTTCACATAACTAATAAAAATATCTCTTAAATTAATAATTTATTTAAAATAACTTATTAATAATTTTGAGTTTTTATTATAAAAATTTGATTAATTTTATAACCGTGGTTTCCACGGGTTGTAAACTAGTATATGTATAAATATGTATAATCCTATATGATTACACTTGTCTGTCATATAATTATTTATGATTAGGTATATAATGTTGCTGCCGGTACGCTGGAGCATTAGAGCAACAAGTGAAAAATATGCGGTTGAGGTTTAATCTCAAGATCTCTATTTTTTTTTAATCTCAATTTAACCGTCTTCTGTATATATATATATATATATATATATATATATATATATATATATATATATATATATATATATGAGATGGTTCAAATGAAGACAGTAAATAAAGTGAGGACGTGAAGATACTATTTTTATGGTACTATTCTGCTAAGAATTTTACATATATGTTCTATTGTTGTAATTCTAATATAATTACTTGGCATATGAGTATTCATATATTTATTTGTAGTAAATTATAATGTTAATATTAAAATATGATTATTCATATATACATTATCGAATAAAAACATAAGATAATATATAGAAGATTCATGGCAGAATAATAATATAAAATTAGTGTCTTCACGTCCTCACTTTATTTATTGTCTTCATTTGAACTTTTATATATATATATATATATATATATATATATATATATATATATATATATGGTTAGGATCAAATTTGAATTATGCGACTATATAACCAACTTTTGTCCATTGGATTAAAAAAATGAAAGGTTTGTAATCATAGGATACATGATATTAACATAGGATAACATGTAGAATATAATCATCCTTAAATAATTATAAGGAAAAATATTACCTATATTTTAGTTAACTAATTCAAATTAAATATTAAACAATCAAACAATTAAATACCAAAATTAATATTTTTAAAAGTTAAAATCAAAACTTTAACAAAATGATTATTATAAGCATTCTTATAAAATATTAGATTTATGTGTATATGATAATGACATTTTTGAAAATTTCGTATTAATGAGTCTTGAAAGTATATGTATTCTTTACAAAAAGGGCACATATTCTCTATGAATACATATTTTATAAAATACATATATCATTTTGTAAAAATATGAGAATAAGTGAGAATAGCTAATATTGATGTTCTCATAAGATATTCTTAAAGAATCATAATCCATTCTCTAAGAATTATAGTTAACTCCTTATGTTGCATAATATATGAATTACAAGTTCATAAATGACATTCTTGAAGAATAAGCATGATCCACATGCATAATTTACATTTTTAAAGAATAACATTACATTCTTGGAAAAATATAAAAAAAAATGTACTTTAAGAACAATACATGAAAAATAAAGAACAAAAAAATTACAAAAACATGAAACAATTTTTTGTGCAAAAGCTTGATTTGCATCTCCATCAATCAATTATTATGCATTTCATTATCCTGTATTCCATTCTTCAAGAATCAGTACGGGAAACCGATTGATAACCGTTTAGTAGGAATTCGTCATTATCTCTGCTATTTTCTCAATATACTATTTAAACATTGTTATCTACGTAACACATATAAGGATAAAAATAACAAAATATCATATGTTTGATTACATCTTATCTCTAATTCTAGAAACAAATAATGTTACAACTAGTGTCTCACTGCTCCAATGACAAATCTACACATTTACATGCCTACAAATAAGCATAACTCATATCCAACAATAATCTGTAGCCGTTGTACCTTATCATTTAGTTCCTAAAGGAACATAAGAACGTATTCATATTCCAATGGAGTTGATTAAACGTAGAAAACAAAGAAAAAAACAAAAGTTCTTAATTCTCCGGTGGAAGTTCATCACCATTCAAAAACAGAAGGAAATTAAAATTTATTATATTTCCCCAATTTTCACTTATTTTCATTTGTAGAGAGAATATTAAATTCCTATTTTCCATTAACTCGTTTATCAGTGGCATAAAAAAATAAACATAAATGGTTGTCAATTGAAATAGTCATATTACTAGAACCATAGTGTAAAAATATGAAATCTAAATTAAAGAAGGCATTCAAAAACGTGCAATTCAATTTAAGCATACATTCAAGTGAACATTATATGATTAAACCATATATACAAACCATTCACAATAAATTCGTGAGATTTATACCAGATTCATGAAAATGAATTAAATCAATGTGTAGAAACGGAGTGCAACTTGATGGTCGTTGGACACTTGGACTAGAGAAGATTGTTTGTTAGATTGGAGAACGGGCTCATGGAGATTATCATATTAATCATTGAATATTCAATCTTGATGTTATATTCGTCGAGTGGTTGTTGGAATCGAAGAGACAATAATCTTTTATTATTTAATCTTATTGCTTCTACTGGTTCTTTTTTTTCATCACTACTAGCGTAAAAAGGTAGATGATGGTCGTCGGGGTGTTGGTGCGTAGAAGATGATCTCGGTTTTGGTGATGGGCAGCCAACAAGTTGTATATGCTGATCGTGATGAAGGTTGATGGTGTAGGGTTATGGAGACGAAGGAAGCGTGGATTTAAGGTTGTATATCAAAAAGATCAAGATTGTGATCTTGATATAACTGATCCATGATTCAAGGAAGTAACATAAATATCATATTTTATTTTTGGTTATCAAATAATTGTATATGAAAATTGGAAATTAACCATTTATTTATTTTCCTAAATTTTGGTTCATACGTTTACACAATAACTAAAATTTATATATGAACCTAACTCTCTCTCTCTCTCTCTCTCTCTCTGTATTTATATATGACTAGGTTATTTTGTTTTTTACATTTATTGTGTGCTAGAATGCACTAATAGAAATTTAGTAAATTAAATAGTTATTTAATTAAATAATTATAGATATTAAATGATTTCCATAATTATATGTATATTAAATGATATCCATAATTATAATTCTCTTTTTATGGAATCTAATTAAATCCGTCATTAATGCCAGCAATAACATTCTCTCATAATGAATTTGCATCTAGGTTTTTATATATGAGTTCGTACTTTGTTTCAAGACTCAGTCACTTAAAATACAATAAAGTTGTATGAAATATGAAGAATGAGATCTAATTCTGTTGCAATACACTCTCATTCTTCTAGATATGAATTTTTTCTGAAAGAATATTATTGTTGACATTAATGACGAATTTAATTAGTTTCCATAAAAATAAGTTATAAGTATGGATAGCATTTAATATATATATATATATATATATATATATATATATATATATATATATATATATATATATATATATATTATTGAACTCTTTCACAAATCATTTTTTTTGAACATTTAAAGCTAACATTAACTCCTCACCCAATCCTCTCTCTCTCTCTCTCTATATATATATATATATATATATATATATATATATATATATATATATATATATATATATATTATTGAACTCTTTCACAAATCATTTTTTTGAACATTTAATGCTAACATTAACTCCTCACCCAATCCTATTTATTGTTTTAGTGTTTTCAAACTTTATTATTTCATATATATAAATATGCGATTAATGTTGTTATTCGCTATCTGAAGCTCAAAAACTTAGATAATTCCGTGTGTTTTTCAACTCTGTACATTGGTTTTGGTTCCCCCCGAAGAACAATTTAGTTGATCAGCCTCTCAAGTGGGCTTGGGGAAGTGGACTAGCATACACTGGTGGACGGTTGTGATTGGTGAACCACTATTAATTCATCAAGGTTTGGTCTTCTTTTATTGCTCTTTATTTTGAAGATATATATTTGTGTCGTGGTGGAGTGGATGATATTTATCTGTCTTTGCATGTAAAATTTATAAACAATTTGATAACTGTCTCATCATCTCATGTATGAAAGATTTAGCGATGGATTTGTGCTGTATTTAATTTTGATTACAATTAACTCTGATTAATTTTGATTACAATTAACTTTTATTAGTCTCTTAAATTGATAGGTTTTATTTATAAAGTCTTTGTAAATTGTATGTTGCTATTTTCTCAAAGTTCATGTTATAAGTATCTTATAAAATATTTTTAATAATTATGATATTACTCATGTTATTTTAAGATATTTAAAATAAACGCATTACAAGTTTTTGTTTTTTGTTTTTTGTTTTTTTTTTTTTAAATTTTTTAAACCAAATTTAATTGCACGTTTATCTATATACTATTTTATCATTAAGGTGTTTAAAATCAATGCATGATATAATTTTTTACCAAATTTAGTTGCACTTTCTCAATAATACTAATATTAAATACGAAAATTATTAGTTAAGGTTAACACCATATAAAATATTGCCATCAATCAAATGCATTCACTAAATAATATGTAAACTTTGATATCTTATTACTCTCTCCGGATATAAATATTATTTTAAAATTTTTGTATTATTACTTTAGGGAATATGACTTATCAAGGTAATTAACTTTTAGGTATGTTCACATCTGGGTAACTATCTTTTTTTTGTACATATCTAGGTAACAAACTTTTTGAAAGTGTTCACATATGACAATTATGACCTGCTATAGCAGGTTAAATCCTATATGTGAACCCTTTTAACAAGTTTGTTACCTAGATGTGTACAAAAAAAAATAATTACCCAAATATGAATAAAACGAAAAGTAAAAATTAAATTACATGAATGGTCCCTATGGTTTGGGGGAATTTGTGGTTTTGGTCGCTAACTTATTTTTTTAACTTAAATGGTCCCAACTGTTTATTTTTGTTGCGCGTTTGGTCCCCGTCTTACCTAAAAATACTATTGTACCCTTATTAATTTATTTTTTTAATTAATTTTCTTATCTATGTATTTATTTTTTTCATATTTAAAAAAACTAATAGACCACATATATTTGTATCTCCTCGGATGATCCCTACTATTTATTTTTTAATTAATTTAATTTTTTAACTCGGTTGGTCTCTACTATTTAATTTTGTTACGAACTTGGTCTTTGTCTTATTTAAAAAAACTATTATGCCCTTATTAATTTTTTTAATTAATTTTCTTGTTTATGTACTTATGTTTTATATGTTTAAGAAAAATTAGTAGACCTCACATATCTGTATCTCCTCACCATCCCATCTTTCATCATTCTCAACTTCTATTTATTTTTCATCTTTAGTGATATCGACGTCTTCATCATCACTTCTTTTTTTGGTCCTTCAACTACGTTGAATCAACACCATAACCCACTAAAGATGAAGAGATAGTAGGTTATGGTGTTGGTTCGCCAGAGTTGAAGTACCAAAAAAAAAAAGACGGTGAAGACGTCGATGTTACTAAAGATGGAAAAAAAATAGAAGATGGGGAGGATCAGAGATGAGATGGTGAATGGTAAGACTCAAATTAAATTTCTCAAATATGATTTCAAGTTTACGGTGATGAGATACATATATGTGGGATATATTAATTTTTTTATAAACAATAAATACATAAATAAGAAAATTAATTAAAAAAATTAATAAGGGAAAAATAGTGTTTTTAGAAAAAGACAGAGACCAAACGCATAACAAAAATAAACAGTAGGGATCATCCGAGTTAAAAAATAAATTAATTAAAAATAAACAGTAGGGATCATCCGAGGAGATACAAATATGTGTGCTCTATTAATTTTTTTAAATATGTAAAAAATAAATACATAGATAAGAAAATTAATTAAAAAAATAAATTATTAAGGACACAATAGTATTTTTAGGTAAGACGGGGACCAAACGCGCAACAAAAATAAACAGTAAGGACCATTTAAGTTAAAAAAAATAAGTTAGCGACCAAAACCACAAATTCCCCCAAACCACAGGGACCATTCATGTAATTTAATTTTTAATTTTCGTTTTGTTCATATTTGGGTAACTATTTTTTTTTGTACACATCTAGGTAACAAACTTGTTGAAAGCGTTCACATCTAGGATTTAACCTGCTATAGCAGGTCATAATGGTCATATGTAAACACTTCCAAAAAATTTGTTACCTAGATATGTACAAAAAACAGATAGTTACCCAGATGTGAACATACCGAAAAGTTAATTACCTTGATAAGTCATATTCCCATTACTTTAAGTCTTTAACATAGTATCAAAATTAAGAGTTGGTTTAAAAAACACACCTATTTTACCATATAAACATATTTGTTATTATTCAATTATTTTTATTGGTTGAAATTGTATTATTTTTTGAAAAAAATATATAGAAAATAATTAATCATAGGTTGATTTTTGATAAAAGATATATATAAGTTGTTTATTTAGCTTCATCCCAAAATTAATACAAAAGAAGATAACATTTCAAATTAAATTTATTCTTTTTTGATATATCCTAATATTATCAAAATATGATTACCTAGAGCTATACTAATAACTAATAACATGATTAAATAACAATAATATAATTACACAAGTTAAACGTTTTGTACAGCTTTTGCACCATCACTACGTGACCATTTTTTTAATCATACTCATGTAATCCAATAAAAAAAAAAATAGATATAAGTAATATAAATTAATAACTGATTTGAAATTAAGATATCTTTCCTTAAAAGATTATGTGTTTGAATCGTGGGTTATGGGCATAATATTTTCTAAAAAAAGGTTTCGTAGTTGAGTGTTATTAAATCGTGGGTCATGGGCATAATATTTTCTAAAAAAAGATTATGTGTCTAGAAAGATTGCATAGTTGACAATCGGGTTATATGGACTTGAAACTTTAAAATTAAGACATTGAATCACAAAATAACTAAAAATATACAAACATAATAAGGTGAAAGATCTTAAAGATCAGAAAGATCAGAAAAGAAAAGATATGGCGGTTTCTCTCTCTCATCTTTTTTCTTGTTTCGTTTCCAAACTGTAACAATAAACAAAGGAAATGAATAGAATACAGACAAGAAACACGAAAGAATCGCCACCAACTGCTCTTCAAAGGGTCCTCCGTGATAACTACATACACACGAATCCACACTCTAAACACCTTATAATAATATATAATTTAGTTATATACTATGCCTATAATTACTCACTATGGGCGGAGATACATACAGATCCATTTATATCCATCTTCCCCATTTCTCTCACCCACAACTCAGCGTTATCCGTAGCCACTTTTTCGTGACAGGTACGTTTAACTGCTCATCTTTTCGATTGTGTTCATCATATCATTCCACATTTCTATTGTACTTTTGATTTCTAAGTTTGAGATCACCGTTTAGGTTTGGACATTGAAACCTTATGGAATTTGGGGGAGATTGTAGAGGGAAAACTGTTATATTAGTGAGGGAATTTAGTTATTCGTTTCGTAAATTAATTCTCGAGGGGAAGAGGGAAGTGATGAATAATGACTATATACAGATTGTGTTACTTTAATTTGTTTACAGACTTGGATGTATAACATAAGCTCGATCATAAGTCATAACTAAGCAAACACAATAATACATCAAATACTTGATCAACATAATTTGAATGCCTTTTTTGTTGCCAGATATCGGTGAGAGAGGGAAAGATGATATGGCAAAGTCTCTTTCTCGGGGTTACGTTTCAGTTCATTTTGGTATTTGGTGCTTATGATCTTAAGAATCTCAACATATGGCCAATGCCTGAATCAGTTGAATATGGAAACACATCTCTTTTCTTAAGCAAGGACTTTCATCTAAAGACTAATGGAAGCAAATATCCTGATGCGTCTGGGATCTTGAAGGATGGATTCACTAGGTTACTTGATGTTATCACATCAAACAATGTTATTGAATTCAACTCTAAAGTTGATGATTCTCTCCTTTTACAGGGAATGAACGTGGTTATCCATTCAGAAAGTGATGAGGTATATTTTGCTTTTTCTTTTTGTTCTTTTTTTCTTGACACTTAACATTGAATCTTGATGCCACTTTCGGTTGCTGATATATGCACAGCTTCAATACGATATAGACGAGTCCTACACATTGTTGATTCATGCAAATGGAAAGCAAAATTATGCAGAGATTGAGGTTGGCGTTATTATTAATGATTAGTTTGACTTTGACCAAGTTGAAACCTGTATTATTAGTTGAGTTCCTTCAAATTCAATGCTTGTATATTAATATTTATAATTGGACAAATTTTAATGCAGGCAGCTACAGTTTATGGAGCTCTACATGCCCTGCAGGTTTGAAATTATTATTTGTTGAGATCCTTGAATGAAGGTCTTAATGGTCTTTTTGCTTTACTAATTGCTTTGATGATAATAATAATGACAGACATTCAGCCAATTGTGTCATTTTAACTTTAAATCAAGAAAGCTTGTAGTTACTCAGATACCATGGACCATTACTGATCGACCCCGTTTCTCATATCGAGGCCTTTTAATTGGTGAGTTTTTTTTTTTTTTTTTTTTTTTTTCCTTTTCATTTTTGGGATCATTATACTGAGTTTTTATTGGCAATGGGGTGCAGATACATCCAGGCATTATCAGCCATTACCAATGATTAAAAAAGTAATTGATTCTATGGCTTATGCAAAGCTGGTAAGTTTACTTGTTACTATTTAGCACAAAAATGTTTTGACTATTTGAATTTTTTTTTTAATAAAGTTGTTTTTGTTTAATTTTTATGCAGAATGTTTTGCATTGGCACATTGTGGATACACAGGCTTTTCCTTTGGAGATACCTTCATTTCCAAAGCTGTGGGATGGGGCTTATTCCTCATCAGAACGCTATACAATAGCTGCTGCAGCTGAGATTGTCAGGCAAGTAAATTATTTAATTTTCTTTTATATAATTAATTTTTTTTTTTTTTTTAAAAATATCCATTTCTTTTCTCTAATTTGCATTTCTTTTTCAGCTATGCTAAAAAAAGAGGGATTAATGTGCTTGCTGAGCTTGATGTTCCTGGACATGCTGTATCCTGGTATTTATTTTTTTTATGTTGATTAATATGATTATTTAAACACCTTTAAAAACACGTAACATTTCGTTTTTTTAGGGGAGTTGGTTATCCTGAATTATGGCCATCAAAGAATTGCACAGAGCCACTTGATGTGAGCAATGAATTCACATTCAAATTGATAAATGGAGTTCTTTCAGATTTCAGCAAGATTTTCAACTACAAATTTGTTCATTTGGGAGGCGATGAAGTTGACACCAGTAAGTTACTTGAGATTTCAACATCCAGTTGTATTTATTATTATTATTTTTATTTTTTTATATATAGACATAGTTTATAACAAACAATGTGGTCAGGTTGTTGGAGCTCCACTCCTCGTATAAAAAAATGGTTAGAAAAACAAGGATTTAATGAATCCCAAGCATACGAGTATTTTGTCTTGAGAGCACAAAAGATAGCTGTTTCTCATGGTTATGAAGTTATAAACTGGTGTGTCATCTGTCATCTATCATGCCTTTCTTACACTTTTTATTTATTAATTATTAAATCAATAAACAAAATTACATTTTTTTTTTTTTTTTTTTTTAAAGGGAGGAAACATTCAACAGCTTTGGTAGTAAACTGGACAGAAAAACCGTTGTGCATAACTGGCTTGGAAGTGGTGTTGCTGAGAGAGTGGTTAAAGCTGGATTAAGATGCATTGTAAGCAACCAAGACAGCTGGTATTTAGACCATTTGGATGCCACGTGGCAGCAGTTTTATACAAATGAGCCTCTTACAAATATTACAGAGCCTAAGCTACAAAAACTAGTCCTTGGAGGTGAAGTTTGCATGTGGGGTGAACACATTGATGGGTCTGACATTGAACAGACCATTTGGCCACGTGCTGCTGCAGCTGCAGGTATTTTACTTTACCCACTTCAAAATTTTATGCAAATCTTATTCTTGTGTTTTTTTTGTGTGCTAATTAATATATATACATGATCTTTTATTAATTATTATTTGTTGTTTGTGTATGTGATTAAAGAGAGGTTGTGGACAAGTTTTGATAAGCTTGCAAAAAAACCGGAAGATGTGATGACAAGGTTGATGCATTTTAGGTGTTTGCTAAATCAAAGAGGAGTAGCAGCAGCTCCATTGGATGGGCCGGGTCGGGTTGCACCAATAGAGCCCGGGTCGTGCTATGTTCAGTAGTTGGGATTAATCAAGGTGGATTTATCAATTATCGTGACAAAAGAAAAATTATGTGTCGATTCTTTGGATAATTGAAATGAAAATTGTAAGTTATGCTGCTGATAAAATCTGCCAGAGGGTGTGTATTTAATATATTATCATTATGATTTATGGGAATGAAATTTCATTATATATAATGTGTTTATTTGGATTATGGTGCAAATGTGTTGATTCAACTTGCTGGTTATTGCTCATAGCAAGAGAGATGCATGGGTGAATAACTTTATTTGATGAATCATATATAGTTGCTTTCAAATCTATGGATACAAAAGTTAAAATTGTGTTGAAATCCCTTTGTCATTTATGGATTTTTTGACATTATAAGTTTTAGTGCAAAATTGATGATTAAACACATACACAATTACACCATGATGTTGGGTGTAAAGACTTGAGCAAATGTGCTCTTAGAGAGTAAGATGTTGATGATGATGATGGATTGTTGAGAATGCGTTGTTGATGTTGTGCTACTGATGATACGTTGATGAGAATGCAGTCCAAGGTGCAAGGCAGGTGTCAAAAGCAACTACAATGACATCTTGTGATTCACTAATTTCATTTTGGGCATAATTATAGATAGGTTTGACTCATCTTGTGATTCACTAATTTCATTTTGGGCATAATTATAGATGGGTTTGACTCATCGAAATTAGGGAATTCCTATGTTTGTCTATAACTAAGCGCCCCGTCTCATTCAACATTTATGTGTGTGTGCGCACATATGTAGAAAATTCAAGAGAACAATCATTGTAAGGTTGAAAATATATCCAATGAAGCAGTTTGTTAGCAAGAGAGATTTCTTTTGTTTGAGAGCTCAAGTGAGGTGCAACTTTTTGTGAGTGATTGCAATTGTTCTTGAAAGTTTAATAAAATCCTCACTCTCTCATTTGCACGTAGCCGTATGTCACTTTGACCAAACCACGTTAAATATTGTGTTCAGAATTTACAGTTTTTCAAAAGTTTTACTCGTGTGTTTTACAGAATTTATTTACCAGTTGAACGAACCACATTAAATATTGTGTTCACATTTTACAACTTTTTAGAAGTTTTATTTCGCATGTTTTATTGAATTCAATTCCTGTTTACCTAGAAGTTTTATTTCACATGTTTATTGAATTCAATTACTGTTTGTCTAAAGTTGCTTAACTTGTATTGATGAATTCCCAACGAACCGGTACCAAAGCTATGGTGGTTCTTCACAGCTCCCATTCGACGGAAACCACACACACACACACAATCTCATCGCAAACCACGAACCATAATCACTAACACGAGATGAAATACCAATAACATACCCATCCTTGCGACACACAGCCGAAACAAACACATCAAAACCACCCTTGGGGATGGCCGATGTTGATTGGAGTAGAAAAGAACTGCACATGAGGCAACGACGGACGACGAATATTGACAATGGTTGAAACAACATAGAAGAAGAAGCAATCGGTGTTTCATGGTCTTTTTAGAATAGTCCAGCAGCAGCAACAACATACGGTGGTTGCTCGTTGGTCTCAGCGGTTCTCTCTCAGCCGTTCACAACGTCCGACAATGAAGTTGGACACGAGATGGTCATCTGGTGGCTTGGAACTTCGACCGATCGGAAAGACAAGAGGGTGTTGGGTGGTAACGGCAGCTAGACGAGGGAGAAGAAGATGACAACTAGTTGTAGAGGTTAGGGTTAGGGTTACGGGAGGAATGGACGACTATATACCCGACCCTTCAAACTTCGAACCATTATGACATAAATGATCCCTCTTTCTCTCTTTCCTTTCAACTTAAGTCCTTAATTTACCATTTAAACCCCTCCTTTTGAAAACCCTTACAAATTAAGTCTGAAATCTTACCAATCAGCCTATTCTTCCATAAATCCTTACATAAGAAGTCCAAATTCTGAAATCCTTTTCAAAATAAACCATGAAATTACATTGTAACCCCCGGAGATTCAGTTCTTATCATTTGGCTTCCTGAAACCAACACCCACTAATTATTAATATATTTTGGATAATAACAATATAAAATAATAACAAAAATTACTTCTTGGGTTCCGGGTTTATTATTTAATTATTCTATTTTAAATGGGATGTTACATAATAATTGATTAAAATTAATTTGAGATTAATTGCGATTAATTAATTGTACAAGGGTTACTTTGTAATTGTTCAATAGTTGGGAAATAGAGATATTTTAGAAACCTCCATGCTTGGACAGTTTGATACCCTATTAGGGTAATCTAGAATGCTCCAAATGGATAATTAGGAAACTAGATAATTACCTATTTATGGGTTATCATTGTCTAGGTTTTCTTAGGCATATCCAGCAGCTATATAAAGACTCCTTAGGCTAGAATTTTTGTTTATCTCCTTCTAAGAAGCATATGAACGAAAATTCTTAGTCTTTTCTCTTTCTCCCATTCATTCTAGGATTTCCAGTGTTTTGGGTGTGAGCCATTAAATGCACGAGATTTCTGGTGCTTGCTTTCCAAGGTTTTCTATAAGGAGCTTGAAGTTATTAGTTTACTAAAACAAATCAAAGTTATGTAACCCTAATTCTTGTGGTTTGATTATACTAGGGATTCATTAGGTTCTCAAGTTATTTTTTTGTTCATGGCATGTTACATTCAAAGTGTTAAAGAAATAGATCATCTAGGTTGCATGTGCCCTTAATCATTAAGTGAAATTCCGTAAGAACGTAGTTATTATAAGATATAAAACCCATCATGGTGATCCCTTCTTCTTCAAGCCACCAAAACACCATCAAAAGCTCAAGAATCTCAAGTAGAGGCTAGGGTTAGGTTTTGATATGTTTAAGGAAAAAGGAGGTTGTTAAGGAACTTTAAAATGAAGGTTATAGGGTTTAAATACGAAGGGAACCCTAAAAGATCATGGGCTTGGACTGTAACGTATCTCACGTAGTGAGCACATAAGTCTCACGTAGTGAGCTCAGTTCAAACCAGAATTGCCATTTTGTCACTTCTCACATTGTGAGCACATATTTCTCACGTCATGACACTTGGTTTTACCCAAAAACCATGTCTTTGACTCTTTGAAGCCCAAAACTAATCCGTTTTGGAAACTGGGTGTTACATATTAGGTCAGTGAACACTTGGTGTGGTGATATTATCTTTGGCATAGAGTGAAGCTTACAACATTGCCAATTTGAAGACTACTCGTGGGTTAATCAAAGTGATTTCTAATATATATGAAAGTCCTTGAACAATGATTAAGGCTTGGGAACTGGTGAATCTTAAGATAAATGAGGGTGGCTCAGTGACTAAACATGTTAATGAATTTAATTCAATCATGTTAAGGTTGATTTCATTATCAGATTCGGTATCTAGCACCCCCTTGGTTTGACACATCTATGTCTATTCTCATAAATCCTTCGTCAATGAGGGGGAGTGTTAGTGTATCTTATATCGGTGCGACACGATCTTATAAGTGGCTATATATATGTTGGATTCTCATCCTCTTTATAAGGGATCTTTTAAAGATGGAGACTCCACATATATCTAATATATAAAACCTTACACCAAATGAGATATTGTGACAACCGTCAAATTCTGGTCAATTCAAAGTCAAATAAAGTCAACGAGTCAAACCGGTCAGCTCAACTAACCTTGTGTATTAGGGTTAGTGTTATGTTCGTATTGTATAACTTGCTATGTTAATGGGAAAACATCACAGGAGAAAAGTTTGTGTTAAAAATTTCCTAAGCCTTCGTACTAATCAAGAACTAAACTGTGTTCGCATTTGGAATGAAAAATTTTGTGAATCGCATTTGATTAATTAGGTTAAAATGCGAAGGTGATTAATGCGAAGTTGGATTTAGCTTTGCTATAAGTTTCAATCGATTTTGAAATTGAGTATTGTTCGCATTTTGTCGCACCCCCAAACCAAGGATGGCGGAAACGTCCGGGGGTGGAGGACTTCATGTAGAGTATCACAACAATGAGTATAATAGTGCTCAAAGTAAATACAACCAACACAAATATAATTGAAAATGTTACATCGAAGCACATGTTTACATGATTCACATCAGTTACATTATAATACGAAATGAACTGTTTGACGATTTATCGTCCCATCCTCAAAACGTTGTTGATTTCCTGTTTTCACTGAATTCCTGAGAATACAAGTAGTTTTGAAAAGTGTCAACACAAAGGTTGGTGAGTTCATAAGAGATTTCGTTAGAAAAGTAAATCGTTTTCCTCGAAAAAGCGTTAGAGTATGTATCCAGAAAATCCGATATTTTCTTTAAAACCTGTGTAATATCGTCTTATGACTGAAGACCAAAATGTATAAGTAACCCTTCTTATTAGTAGAAAATGTTATGTATTTAAATGGACATGGACGCTTTTGAATTAAACGAAATTTCTGTACGTTCTCATGTTTGTTAATACATTATATATATGTAGTCCTAAATTAGAGGACCGAGTAATAACAAGTATTGACCATACTTAAAAGTATAAATGCGGTTTCAAATGATGTGTAGTCGTAACTACCAAAACCAAAAGTGTACAGTAATATCTGTACTCATAGAGATAAAAAGGTGATTTTAAATCGACATAAAACTCATTTAGGTTTTAAAAATAAAATCCCGCAAACTTATGGATTGTTATATCCCTATGTGAGTCGCTATAATCATACTATGACTATGTGAACCTGCCACGACGTTCTCAGTGTCGCGAAAAATAAAATGACATTTGTCACCCGTAGACCTGCAGGTCCAACTGTAGCTAGCAGCAAGGTGTGGGGTGTCAATCCCAATATAGATCTATATACAAGTATCACGTTCTCCCTCAAGGAGATTTTGATTATAACTACCAGGAATTATATCCCGCACTCGGACGTACGGGGAGAGAGAGAGAGAGAGAGAAAGAAAAATAGAGAAACTCACAATATAGGATAACAAGTTTACGTGAAATGTGTGTGAATATAAATATTTCTTGTATGAATGTACCCTTCTTGTACGAGTGCGTAGAGTGATGTATCATAAACTATACCTATTATAGTTTATCTAAAATGTATGTAATATGTATGAATTCTTTTATGGAAATGTATTAGTGTTGTGAATTTATCAAACTATACTTTTTATAGTTTAATAATGCGTGTTCCAAAATGAATGAATAATATTTAATATGAATGTCTTAGTTTCAGTTCATAATGATAAACTAACAAGGAAACACATACAAATACTAAAACTTATGATTATACACTTTGCTTAACATAATACAAAGTGTTATGATATTTACATGCTGTTGGCAAAATTTAGCAATTCTGCCCTGTTTTGGAAAAATCATAGAAAAATCATACGAAGTCGAAAACTAGATCCGTAAATTCTGAGAGTTCACAAAATGTGTCTAGTTTGCTCATAAATTTTATCTCAATTTATAATGACCTCTAACTTGGGTGAAAAAGTCCAAAATCACAGACTGGTCCGGATTGTTGTTTGAAATGATAGGCAGTTTTGTAAAAATCGCCATAAATTGTAGAAAAATCGTATGGAGATGTGCAAGTAGCCATTTTAAAGCTAAAAACTTTAACTATTTGCACCTTGTACAGTTTTGAAAACAAAAATGTGTAAGATGCCCAAAACAGTCCGTGAATGGAGTTGAACTTTTCTGATGAAGGCTGTTAGAAAACTTTTGATAGGTTCTTAGTGTTTTAACTTGTATTCCCCCCCTGAAAACTTGAGAAATCATGAAAATGTAGGGGTATGAACTCACCTTGAGTGATTTCAGGAGATGATTGTTGAAGAATGGAAGTGTTTAATTCAAGAACACTTGGAGATGCCTTGAAGGTTTTCGAGAATCTAACATCATAGTTAGGGAGTTTGTGTAAGCAACCAAAGATTTGAGTAGTATGAAGTGAAATAATAATAGGGAGGATGAATTTTTACTTACTAAGTGTGGAAGAACACTTGAATCCAGCCTTGGATCTCGAAAATTTGTGTAGAAGAGTTTGAGAGAAAAAGTGATGTTTGTTACTTAGTGGAATGAGAGAAATGAGAGAAAATGAGGAGTGTGGTTGATTGTTCCAGCTCAAAAACGTGGGAGTGAGTGAAATTTGAGTGTAAGGGAACATTGAAGTGACATAGGTAAGGTGGGGAGGTATGGCTGGTCATAGAGTGGGTGTGGGGTGGTTGCTTGTGACTTGAAATTTTTTATTTTTTATTTTATTTTATTTTATTTTTTTTTTAACTTGCAAGGCACAATGGAATATATTACTCCTATAAAGGAAATTGACTCAATCAAGGACGATTTCACAATTAAAGTTCGGATCATACGTCTTTGGACTCAAAAGTCAAGAACAATGTCTTATAATTGTCTATATCCCATTTTTAGTTTAATTTTCTAAATATATGTGTGGTTGTCTATGTGTGTGTATCTCTTTAAAAATTCTGCAATTTCATCATTTTATGACCCCCATTTGCGAAGTTGAGTATTTATTTCCAAAAATGCGAAACTCCAGGGACAATATTTGAAATCTTCTGTTTTCTTCCCCAATTCGCATTCTACTGTGAAATACTTCGCATCTTCATTCTTACACCCTTCGCATCCCTTCGCATTAATCACCTTCGCATTTTAACCTAATTAATCAAATGTGGTTCACAAAATTTTTCATTCCAGATGCGAACACAGTTTAGTTCTTGAACTCTAAACTTGCGAAATCAAAAATTCATATGTTGAACCCATTGCGAATATTAACCCAATTGACTTCAAATTGATTCATAGATGCGAACACTCGATTGTTTTACTTTCGCAAAATGAGCATCAACAACTCCACAATCGAGTTTTTAAATTCTTGCAAACAACAATTTCATAGTCCTTGACTTCGCGTTTTTCTTCACGAATCATCCCTCAATCATCAATCCAATTGCGAATCAAAAACTCATATGTTCTTGCTTTATCGATTCATCGACTACACTCATACAAATGCGAACAATACTCAATTTCAAAATCGATTGAAACTTATAGCAAAGCTAAATCCAACTTCGCATTAATCACCTTCGCATTTTAACCTAATTAATCAAATGCGATTCACAAAATTTTTCATTCCAAATGCGAACACAGTTTAGTTCTTGATTAGTATGAAGGCTTAGGAAATTTTTAACACAAACTTTTCTCCTGTGATGTTTTCCCATTAACATAGCAAGTTATACAATACGAACATAACACTAACCCTAATACACAAGGTTAGTTGAGCTGACCGGTTTGACTCGTTGACTTTATTTGACTTTGAATTGACCAGAATTTGACGGTTGTCACACATTTGTATGAGTGTAGTCGATGAATCGATAAAGCAAGAACATATGAGTTTTTGATTCACAATTGGATTGATGATTGAGGGATGATTCGTGAAGAAAAACGCGAAGTCAAGGACTATGAAATTGTTGTTTGCAAGAATTTAAAAACTCGATTGTGGAGTTGTTGATGCTCATTTTGCGAAAGTAAAACAATCGAGTGTTCGCATCTATGAATCAATTTGAAGTCAATTGGGTTAATATTCGCATATGGGTTCAACGTATGAATTTTTGATTTCGCAAGTTTAGAGTTCAAGAACTAAACTGTGTTCGCATCTGGAATGAAAAATTTTGTGAACCACATTTGATTAATTAGGTTAAAATGCGAAGGTGATTAATGCGAAGGGATGCGAAGGGTGTAAGAATGAAGATGCGAAGTATTTCACAGTAGAATGCGAATTGGGGAAGAAAACAGAAGATTTCAAATATTGTCCCTGGAGTTTCGCATTTTTGGAAATAAATACTCAACTTCGCAAATGGGGGTCATAAAATGATGAAATTGCAGAATTTTTAAAGAGATACACACACATAGACAACCACACATATATTTAGAAAATTAAACTAAAAGATGATAAATTACAGATTATAGCATTGTTCTTTGAGAATAAATTACTAAAAATGGGATATAGACAATTATAAGACATTGTTCTTGACTTTTGAGTCCAAAGACGTATGATCCGAACTTTAATTGTGAAATCGTCCTTGATTGAGTCAATTTCCTTTATAGGAGTAATATATTCCATTGTGTCTTGCAAGTTAAAAAAAAAAAAAAAAAAAAAAAAAAAAAAAAAAAAATCAAAGTCACAAGCAACCACCCCACACCCACTCTATGACCAGCCATACCTCCCCACCTTACCTATGTCACTTCAATGTTCCCTTACACTCAAATTTCACTCACTCCCACGTTTTTGAGCTGGAACAATCAACCACACTCCTCATTTTCTCTCATTCCACTAAGTAACAAACATCACTTTTTCTCTCAAACTCTTCTACACAAATTTTCGAGATCCAAGGCTGGATTCAAGTGTTCTTCCACACTTAGTAAGTAAAAATTCATCCTCCCTATTATTATTTCACTTCATTCTACTCAAATCTTTGGTTGCTTACACAAACTCCCTAACTATGATGTCAGATTCTCGAAAACCTTCAAGGCATCTCCAAGTGTTCTTGAATTAAACACTTCCATTCTTCAACAATCATCTACTGAAATCACTCAAGGTGAGTTCATACCCCTACATTTTCATGATTTCTCAAGTTTTCAGGGGGGGAATACAAGTTAAAACACTAAGAACCTATCAAAAGTTTTCTAACAGCCTTCATCAGAAAAGTTCAACTCTATTCACGGACTGTTTTGGGCATCTTACACATTTTTGTTTTCAAAACTGTACAAGGTGCAAATAGTTCAAGTTTTTAGCTTTAAAATGGCTAATTGCACATCTCCATACGATTTTTCTACAATTTATGGCGATTTTTACAAAACTGCCTATCATTTCAAACAACAATCCGGACCAGTCTGTGATTTTGGACTTTTTCACCCAAGTTAGAGGTCATTATAAATTGAGATAAAATTTATGAGCAAACTAGACACATTTTGTGAACTCTCAGAATTTACGGATCTAGTTTTCGACTTCGTATGATTTTTCTATGATTTTTCCAAAACAGGGCAGAATTGCTAAATTTTGCCAACAGCATGTAAATATCATAACACTTTGTATTATGTTAAGCAAAGTGTATAATCATAAGTTTTAGTATTTGTATGTGTTTCCTTGTTAGTTTATCATTATGAACTGAAACTAAGACATTCATATTAAATATTATTCATTCATTTTGGAACACGCATTATTAAACTATAAAAAGTATAGTTTGATAAATTCACAACACTAATACATTTCCATAAAAGAATTCATACATATTACATACATTTTAGATAAACTATAATAGGTATAGTTTATGATACATCACTCTACGCACTCGTACAAGAAGGGTACATTCATACAAGAAATATTTATATTCACACACATTTCACGTAAACTTGTTATCCTATATTGTGAGTTTCTCTATTTTTCTTTCTCTCTCTCTCTCTCTCTCTCCCCGTACGTCCGAGTGCGGGATATAATTCCTGGTAGTTATAATCAAAATCTCCTTGAGGGAGAACGTGATACTTGTATATAGATCTATATTGGGATTGACACCCCACACCTTGCTGCTAGCTACAGTTGGACCTGCAGGTCTACGGGTGACAAATGTCATTTTATTTTTCGCGACACTGAGAACGTCGTGGCAGGTTCACATAGTCATAGTATGATTATAGCGACTCACATAGGGATATAACAATCCATAAGTTTGCGGGATTTTATTTTTAAAACCTAAATGAGTTTTATGTCGATTTAAAATCACCTTTTTATCTCTATGAGTACAGATATTACTGTACACTTTTGGTTTTGGTAGTTACGACTACACATCATTTGAAACCGCATTTATACTTTTAAGTATGGTCAATACTTGTTATTACTCGGTCCTCTAATTTAGGACTACATATATATAATGTATTAACAAACATGAGAACGTACAGAAATTTCGTTTAATTCAAAAGCGTCCATGTCCATTTAAATACATAACATTTTCTACTAATAAGAAGGGTTACTTATACATTTTGGTCTTCAGTCATAAGACGACATTACACAGGTTTTAAAGAAAATATCGGATTTTCTGGATACATACTCTAACGCTTTTTCGAGGAAAACGATTTACTTTTCTAACGAAATCTCTTATGAACTCACCAACCTTTGTGTTGACACTTTTCAAAACTACTTGTATTCTCAGGAATTCAGTGAAAACAGGAAATCAACAACGTTTTGAGGATGGGACGATAAATCGTCAAACAGTTCATTTCGTATTATAATGTAACTGATGTGAATCATGTAAACATGTGCTTCGATGTAACATTTTCAATTATATTTGTGTTGGTTGTATTTACTTTGAGCACTATTATACTCATTGTTGTGATACTCTACATGAAGTCCTCCACCCCCGGACGTTTCCGCCATCCTTGGTTTGGGGGTGCGACAGATATTGTAGTACTTAGGGTCTATGATCCATAAAAAAAGGGATGATGTAGTAGATGTTATCATTGTATAAAGGCGGGTTGGTTGGAGTGGATGTCAACATCAAATCTCTTGTGCTACAAAAGTTCATAATGAAGCTAAATAGAAAGTTATATAAGGTGCAATTTAGACAAAGTATGTTATATAGATGGGATTGGTGATAGATGAAGATGGAAACTACAAAAGTAAGGATGTTGCGATGGATATGCAATTGAACTTTTTTAGACATATATCTCAATTCGCTAACTTAGTGATTAATTGTAAGTTTGCACTTATAATCAACACAATTAGAGAAAGTTTTTATTTTTTGCACATGTTCAAAGAAGGCAACCAATGGCCTTAATCGAGTGGAGACGGTAGCATTAGATGGATCTAAAGGATAAGAAAATGGGAATATAACATGATATTAAGATGGAGAAGACAACATTTATTAAGGCTATGACCTCATAGAGGATGATGTTGAAGGTTGGAATAAGGTTAGTGTGGATAGTGTAGGTCCTTGTATATATTCTTATAGGAACGTTCCTTTTGTATTTTGATTTTACTTGTTTTGCCTCTCTCATAGCTCTTATGTGTGTCTTCTATTTCTAAAATCTATTACTTGTCATCGTTTTGTGTACACCATGGATTATATAATCTTTTTTTTTTTTTTTTTTTTTTTTTTTTTTTTTTTTTTGTATTAGAGGTATTAGATTTATTGATATTCTTTATGTTCAATGATTTCATGAGATTACTCTCACCATGTTTTGTCCCATTGAAGGTATATTGTTCTTATGACAGGAGTCAACTACGAAAGTAGCTACTCTACCCCATAGGTGGAGCTATGGTTGCCAAAATCTATAAATTCTTACCCGATATTATGGGATTATAAGATATGTTAATGTTTAATTTCCATATTTTTATTACCCTTATGGCATTTTAAACATTTGAAGAAATACTAGATATTATATATTATATTAATTCTAAAGTCCTTGGTGAAAAGTACATTGATTTCATTGGCTCCTTTATTATTATTATTATTATTATTACTATTATTATTATTATTATTTTGTGGTTTACCCATTTATGCAATTATTTTTTCTATATGGTCGATGTCTGGATTATTGTTTAAACACGTGTTGTGTTACGTGGTGTTTTCTCTGTCCACCGCCTTAACGTGTGTTCCTCATCTATCTTCCTTATCTTCTCACCGCCTCCCACATCCAATTATCTTTCACCTGATCGATCCATCCTATTTCTATTATTCCATCCTTCATGGAATCTCTCTGCCATAGCTACCACTTCGTCGGTTTTCTCTTCCAACTCCATAGCTCCCCACCTTCATATCTACACCGTTTACTTTCTCCTCCACTTTCTCTCTTCAATATCGACACCAGTGGAAGAACTCGCCTCCGTGACGCACATCGAAGAACTTGAGGAAAGAGATTCGGGTTTTCATTTAGGTAAACCCTCAATCGGGTTATGAGATGGTGAATTCTTCTATGCTTTCTAGCCCAAAATCGGTTGAAGGAATACCAGTTGATTTCCCATTTGGAGGTGAACGGAGACCACTAATACACTGCCATCGACCCCCTTTCGTTGCCTTGTTTTTATTAAATAACTCGACACTAGTAGGGGTGAATTTGGACATCTATTTACTTCAAAATGGAATCAAATCTAATAGTTTGTAGTCAGTATGTGTGACATCCCCATTTTCACGGCCAAAAAAGACCGATTTTTTTTATGCTTTATAAAAATCAGAGTACTTATTTTAATAAATGTTGCGGAATTTGTTCCCAGAAAAACATGATAAATACGTTATTAAAACATTTTCGAAGAAACGTATTTTATTCATTTCAAAACGTTTGGGATGTCATCGTTAATACAGAAACATAAGCATAAACAAAACTTATATTTATTTACACTAGTGATCTACATCTCTTTAAATATCTCAGTGTAAAGTGACTTTGTATCAACACCTGTGATATAAATAAACTGAGTGGGTCAGGTTGGGAAACCTGGTGAGTACATAGGGTTTTCAACCCACAATAATATAATTATTATGTTTAAACAATCAAGCAATTAAACCCAATTACCCATCCCCATTATCTTCTTTACTCTTAAGGGTCTACCCTAAGAATAAGCTATTCCTCGTTCATTCATTCCTAAGGATTATCCTAAGGAATCGGCACAAAGTCCATCATTGCCACGGTTTACACAACGAGCACTAAGTCTGCATAGTCGCCAGGGTTTAGGCATCAAGTCTGCATGATCACCAATGTTTAGGCACCAAGTCTTCATGGTCACCAAGGTTTAGGTACCAAGTCTGCATGGTCACCAAGGTTTAGAGTACACCAAGTGAACACATCGTTCACAACACCTACAGGTTGCGAGCCTGCTAGTGTTCCACTGGACTGTCTAGAATAGTCCGTGGTTGTCATCGATACTCTGCTGAATGACGGGGCCATCATTTGGGAAAAAGGCTCACATCGTCCACCTCTCACCCTAACCTCGTGGTCTATAACACCTCTCAACTCATCATTTAACTCATATTTCATCTATTATATCTACCCATGTTTACCCCAACATTATCGTAGATATAAAATACATATACATTTTAAATCATTGAAAACATGTATAAAAATGTTCATCCAACATAGATAGCAAGTATTCAGATAATATGCACACATAGCACGTAATTTATATAAAATACTTCATATCTATGTGTAAGATGAAAGTAACTATGCACTCACTTGAAAGGTGGTGATTCAGCACTCGGACAGCGCTTCGATACTCTCAAAACAATTTCCTTCGATAACATCTAGTACCAATACCACTAGGGTTTAGTCTGACGATAACCACGACAAATTAATTAGTCTGACTATTATTATTATTATATAAGTGTTAATAACACTCAATATAACTCATAATAATTGCCCAAATAATTATTTTAAGGACCTAATAACATTCCTATAATTATTCGAAAACTATATTAAAAATTACGTAAGCGTAGCTCACTTACAGCGAATTTTATCGAAAATCGGAACTTTATTTGGAGCAGCGTTTCGAAACCGAAAGACCCTTTTTCTCGGGACTCCGGGAGCCTCGGGGCTTCCCTCGGGTGCTAGGGGATCACCTAGACTTTAGGGGACTCAAAAGGAGATAGGGAGAGAAAGTTCTTAGAGAGAGAGTGAGAAAATGTGTGAAAAAGTTGGAGACCCTCGCCCCCCTTTTATACCCAGCGAGGCCTCGGATTATGCTGGGTGTAGTCCTTGGCTACGCTGGGCGTAATGCTCGGATAAGGGTGCCAGCAAGCCTCCAGCTGTCTCGCATTTGGAAGGGATAAGAACCGAAGTACGCTGGGCGTACCCAGCCTCGGACGCGGGGAGTAGATGCGAGTCGACGTGGCGTGATCCGAAGCAAAGCCTTGGTGAGCAAGCAATGGCTCAGATGCGGCCACGTCATCAACCTCTCGCAGATTTCGAAATTTTACACTCCGACTTCTAAAAATCATATCTTTCGCATACAAGCTCCGTTTTCGACGTTCTTTATATCCACGCAAATGTGGGAACATACTCTACAACTTTCGTTTAGACTTCATCGACTAATTTTGACTCGATTTTAAATTTTATATTTTTAATAGACCGGGACAGGATTGGTCCGTTAAATCCTCATAATTTCTTCATCCGACATCCGTTTTCACCCATCTTTTTCTCGTTACGCTACTCTTAACGAGATCTTCGATTCTCATTTAGGTCATGTCGGCTGAAAACCGCTCAATCTAATATTCGAATTTCGGGTTGTACACTGCTAATCCGAAACTTCGAAAAATCATAACTTCTTCATACGAAGTCAGATTTGGGCGTTCTTTTTATCGATGTTCTTAGTTTAACATATTCTATGACTTTCGTTTATATTGCTAAGGATAAATCCCGCTCTATCGTAAATTCGACGGGTCATAACTTCTTCGTTATAACTCGGATTTCGGCGTTCTTTATACGTACGAAAACCTTGTAACACGTTCTACAGCTTGGTTAAGATTATTTATTCTAAATAATCTTTTGTCGAAAAGTTGTTTTCGACCCCTATTGCCTCTAAATTGACTAGCCCGGATCTACGGGCGTTACAATATGTATATTTTGGTAAAGAATTTCATTTATCGTTTTCTGTGATTACCAATCGGATGTGTTGATTGAATCTAGTGCGTTGCCTTGATATGTTTCCCCATGGAGATATATTACGTAGATAGTAGTAGAGATTTTTATATGAGTCTCATAGGAGTGTTCTTGTCATCCTTCTCTTGATTTATTCGAGAATCCACTACCTTAGTTTGTTCTACGTGCTGCTCGTTCTGTTCAAGGTTGGTTTGATTTTTTTCTTATTAATATTCGAGTGTGATTTATGTTTGAAATAACAAGTAATAAAAAGAAATTATTGTTTTACATGCTAGAGAACAATCAACTATTGTGGGTCAAATTCGTTTTTGAATAAAAAACAAGTGTTTGATTATTGCTCTCATTGTAAATCAACTCTAATAAATAAAAATCTTTTTGCCACATGTCACATTTTTATTGATTTGGCCATATATCATTTTGTGGTTATTTTAAATTAATTTTTTTTTTCCACATGTCATTTTGTGGTTTTTTCTATTTTTTAAAAATTACATAGAATATTGAAATGTAATAATTACAATAAATGTAATAATAAATACATATCAATTTTATTAATTGACTTTCCTTTAAATTTTTAAATTTCTAAATTATAGTCTTATTAGTTTTCTTTGTTTATTGATCTAAATTATTTTTTTTAAATATAAAAGATAAAAAAAACACTTTATTTTAATAATTCAATATTTTTCTAATTTTTCACATAAATTCAAACTTTTCAAATAAATTTCATATTTATTTTTTCTTTTAAATAAACCCATGTAATACATGGACTTACATCTAGTTTAGAATTAACGACAAAATTACCATATGAATTATTCAAATACAATTAATTTTATATATGATAATATATCTTCACTAATAGCGAACCATCTTCCTGAAACCATTCTAAACATGAAAACACATTTAATAATAATAATAATAATAATAATAATAATAATAATAATAAAATATATTGGAAAGGTATAAAAGTATCTATAATATGAAAAATGACTTGTGAGGGTAATTATCTTTTCATCTTGTTCACGTTTAGAAAAAAAAAATTATATACATTTGATTATTTAACTTGTTAAATATATTCATATATTACCATTATCATCTGCTATCTCAGGTGCCAATGATAACATGTAAACACATTTAACAAGTTAAATGGTTAAATGTGTACAAAAAATTATCTAAATGTGAACCGTTTTTTTCAAATTTCTTAATGCTTTTTATAATTTATCACAACATTTTTATTATATATTTTCGTATAGTTTTTCTTACTACAATGTTTTAAACTTTGCTTATAATTTTTTTTTAACTTTTTTTTATATATTTTCATATAATTTTCATACATGTGTTTTTAAACAAAATATTTTGTAAATGTTTTAAAATGTTCTTATAGGTTTTTAATTTTTTGTTTTTTAAATTTTCATACAATTTTTTTCTAACTTTCATACAACTATTTCTAAACTTTCTTTTACAACATTTTTAAAGTCTTTCATAGATTTTGTATGAAAATTTAATATTTTTTATAACATTTAAAATACTTTCATTAAATACTAGTTTGAATGTTGTATTAAAAAAATTAAAAAGTTTATAAACTTCTAATTAAAAAGTATAAAAAAGTTGCAATAATTTTAAAACATTTACAGTATAACTTTTTATTTGCTACGTAATATTTTCTTTTTATTTTTTTTAAAAGATCCTTCATACTTATTATTATATATTTAGTTTATATAATTTTATTGATAGTTACTATTACTTTAAAAATATTGCATATGCTTAAAACAAAAGAAAAAATTTAAGAGACTATATGTAACATTCCAAAATACGACCCAAAAATTTTTGTTTAATAATTACTAAAAACATCATGTCAATATCATAAAATAAAACCCATACGTCAATATCTCAAAACCATAGCAAAGTATCACGAGAAAATTGTATCAAGACTGTATCAAATCACATCTATGAAAAGCTAAAACAACTCCCAAGACAAAATGAAGTTGTGGTATGTGCGATGCCATCAACCCGAACTCTTCCCTTTACTTGCAGAAGTACCTGAAACCAAAACTGAAACTGTAAGCACAAAGCTTAGTAAGCTCCCCCAAACTACCACATACCATGCACTAACATATAGCACATACTGGGCCTTGCCCACTGCATCGGACCGAAGTCTGGAAACTGCATTGGACCGAAGTCCAGAACTAACCAGGGCATTGCCCTCTGCATCGGACCGAAGTCCGGGACTAACTGCATCGAACCGAAGTCTGGAACTGACTGGGACCTTGTCCCCTGCATCGGACCGAAGTCTGGAACTAACTGAATCGGACAGAAGTCCGGAACTAATTGAGCATAACATAACATATCATAAACATATCAACTAGCATGAACACATAAACTGCATACTGCATCGGGTCGTAGCCCGGAACACATAACACATAAACACTGTTTGAGCCACGAAGGCATCAAACATTCTAACTACTACATCAGATCGAGGTCCGGAAACTACTACTAATTAAACGGGCCGGCATTGTGGCCTTAGACCCGTTCCTACTGGAAGGAAACTCACCTCGTGATGCTGACTGCTGAACTCCTGAATGAGAAATCCCTGGCTGCTGCTCTGGCTGCTTCCCAGCTATCATGGGAAATAAAATACTAAATCAGAATAGGGATTCCTCTATGGGTAAAATGACCATTTTACCCCTACTATGGTGTGGGTCACAAACATGGCCCAAATCCTTAATTCCTTCTAAGTCCATCCATGGCCCCACTATAGGCCCACTATTGGCCCAATTTGCTATATTGGGCCTAGAACCCTTTTATTGGGCCTTACTCAAGCCTAATACTAAATCCTTGGTCCTTAGCAACTGAATTCTGATGGGACATAAAGGCCCAAGGACCCTAAGCCTGAAACCCAGCCCACACCAAGGCCCAACACTCGAAGCCCAAACTGGCAGTGTACGCGGGGCGTACACCAAGGTACGCTGAGCGTACTGGCTGCTGGCTTGTACGTGGTGCGTACTTCCTTGTACGCCCAGCGTACAACTCTGTTAAGCCAACATCTCATTAAGTGCTTAATAATCCGATCCAGAAGCTACAAATCCAGATCCTAAGCTTATTCCATGACTTAAGCCATAAAGTTGCTTACTTGATGGCTTACAAGTCTCATAAAGGCTCAAACTTCCACAAATAACATTCTACGTCCATAAAGCTAACTAGATCTCATGCATGGTTCCATATAAGCCACAAAGATTGAAACTTTATTGCTATAGGGACACTTAAGCTTCAAGGATAGCAATCCCAAGCTCCAAAAACGAAGTTGCAAGATAAAGGTCCTTCCTTTGGACCTAAAAGGTCCAAACTTCTAAAAACTCCTAGGTCTAAACTTACAAGAGGAAAGTTGGAAGCTTTATGCCTCTTTTGAATGCCAAATAAAGGAATGATCCCAGATCTATGAGCTCAAGGTGCTTAAGTGCTTCTTCTTCCACTTCTCTTCTTCTCCTTCTTCACAAAAATAAGCTCAAAGTTCAAACACACACAAGCAAGGAGCAAAGGGGACAAAATAGGGTTTCTATGGAGTGAATGATAATTGAGGAGGCCAAATGGGAGGCTATAATGAGGTTTAAATACGCCTCAACCCTTAAAATTAGGGTTTGCCCCTGGTTGCGTATGATGGGCGTACCATAAGGTACGATGAGCATACGCTCAGCCTCCCCGCGTTTCATTTAAGCAGTACGCCCAGCGTACAAGGGGTTACGCCCCGCGTACGGCTTATGGGCTGCTTACATCTCGGCCCAAAATAAAAGGCCCACTCTCAAGAACAATTCAATTATAGCCCAAAATAAACTGAAGAATTAAATAAATTTATACCTCGGAAACGATTGTTACACTATATCAAATATTTCATAAAAAATATTTATTAATTAGAAAATATGGTTTAGAATTTATCAATATTTAATTAATGTTTATGATAGTAAGTTTTTGCTAAAAATAATCTAGTGGAAAACTGATTTGTCAAAATCAAAAGACTATAAATGGAAAAAATAATCACTCATTATGGATATTTTAAAAACAATGTTTGAAAAAATAATACAAACAAATATGAAAAATAAAATCGCTATTAAAAGTGGGGGAAAATGACTTATCAAGATAATTAACTTTTTGTTTTTTTTCATATTTAGGTAATTTCTTTTTTTGTACACATTTGACCATTAAATTTGTTAAATATGTTTACATGTTACCATTGTTACGTAAGATAACCAATGTTAATGGTAATATATGAACACATTTAACAAGTTAAATTGTCAAATATATACAAAAAACAATTACCTAAATATGAACAAAAAGAAAAAATGATTACTGTCACAAATCATTTTCCCTATGCAATATGAGTTTATTCTAAGCCTTTTCAAAATGAATAGGTTTGAAAAAACTTACTCCTTAAGTGAGAGTGCACAACGACTTGTTAAATAATAAGTTCTTGGATGAAAGATTTTTCATTATTTTGGTGTGACCATAGCTTTCAATCAACAAAAACTTAACAAAAAGTTTCTTTAATCATTTTAATGGAGTCCATATGTAATATTTATTGTTTTTTAATTCATGAAAAAGTTTGCAAATAAGATTTTCCTATTGTGATGAACGTATTTTGAGGTTTTTATTTTGTTGAAGCCTCATAAAAAGATTAGGAGAATTAACTATTATAGTTGTTCTAGTAATTAATATAATACAGTAAAATCTATATAAATTAATAATGTTGGGATTGTGATAGTTTATAAATTTAGCAAGATATTATTATATCGATAAATTAATAAATTATTAATTTAAAGACTTGATTTATATTCGTAAGCAACTCTCAAATTAATGCATCGACCTTTAAAATTTTCATGTCTGTTCACTTTACTTATTTGAATAAAACAGAAACATAGACCTTCAAAATTCTCATGTACATTTACACATTTATAAACTTGTCAAGTTTAATGTACATAGATTTAGAATGATCACTATAAAATGTCTAATGATAAACTTTAAAATCACGTCAACTATGGCTTCTAAACTAAAAGGTGTTAAAAAATCAACGATGACCAATCAACAACGAAAACCATTATGCGAGTATCAGAGAGATCGTCAAGGATGCACTCAACAAGATTTGGTGAAGTGGGTTGACAAAACTTTCGATTTGAAAGCTAGTCAAGGAACAATATCAAACACTCTTAAGAAATCATCGGGGTTCATTTCAGCTAACTTTGACAAAGATGGATCTTCCAAGCATCACAAAGCAACCAAGTATCCGGAGATGGAGAAAGTTGTTTATGAATGGTTTCTCCAACATCAAGAGCGTGTGAATATTAACATGAGAGTTAATCATAGAGAAGGCGGTTCAGACGTCGAATCTTTCGTATCCACAAGATTCTTCTGAGCATAATCTTTCACAGGATTGGCATGAGAAATTCAAGTTAAGGCATGATATCAAATCGTATCGCCGATTCAAAGAAAGTGGCTCAGTCGACACACGTGACATGAAGAATAAATTGGAGTGTATAAGGAAAAAAATTAATCAATTTCCAGTGATTAATCCAACCTGCTAAAATGATTTAAATAATGTAAATTCTGGAGAAGATATTCGTGAGCTTGAGAACTTGATTACAGAAATGCATTATCGGCACAAAATGGATGTGAATGAGTTGTTGGATTATGGAGGTGAAAATAATGAATGTTACGAGGTTCAAAGCATTGAATAAATTATCACAGATACCGTTCAAAATTTGGTTGATGATGATTCAAAACCTTTGAAACCGATCATTTGGAAAGAAGCATTGCAGGCGGCAACAATTCTTCACAACATTTTGTTGCAATACAAGAATACAGTGTCTAACTCTTAAGTACAATTGGGAGATTTAAAGATGAACTCAATATAGATTTTGAAGTTCACACACAAAAAATAAAAATAGTGACTATAGATTCATTTTTACTAGACAATTCTAGAATTTTAGAATATTTTAGTAACTATTAATTTATAGTTTCGCTGGGACCAATATATTTTTATTGAGATTTTAAAAAAAATATATTTTGTTATTTTATCGATTGGGATCTAATTTTGATATTGTCCTAAGTTAGAACCGGACAAATTATGAATTTTATCGAGGTTCTTAATTTATCAAGTATTAAATTATAGAGGTTCTACTGTAACTAATAACAATATTGACAATAAAAAGTGCAGGTTGTTTAAATGTTTAACCACACACGCAATATAATGTATAAACAATGAGAGATTGTATCTTATTTAGTTTTTTTTTTTTTTTTTTTGAACAACAAAATGCATTAAAGAAAGCAAAAACCAGCAGCGGTTAGAACAGTACAGAACCAAAACAGAAATGATAAAAAATGAACCGCAAAATGTATCTTATTTATTTTGCTATTGATAAATTGCTAATTCAATAAATGATGTCTATATGGATCAAGTATTCTATTAACTTTACTTATCTTAAAATTTATTTTATTTTTATTATTTTTTTAGATGAATCCAATATTCAGAACAAAAATACATACATACCATATAATTAACGGCATCCATAAGATGAATTCTTTGAGTTAAATTAGATGACAAGTGTATGTGTCATTCAACATATGAAACTGAGAAATTTATAGAAAATTCTAAATATTTTGGGAAAATTTTTAATAAAATTCTAAATTTTATTTTTTGAATAGAAAAAGTCCCGACTTTTTAACTTTTTAAATAGAAAAGCCCAAGAAACCGATTAATTTTTTCACTTTAGCCCTCTTTGACACATTCAGCAGGTCATAAGACCAAATCGTTAATTCTTCCAAAATAATGAGATTTTTCTGTAGATTTTTTCAAAACTTATGTATAATATATAAATGTATTTTTTACGCATTTATATATATATATATATATATATATATATATTTATGTTCTTTTGTACTTTTACGTTTTTATATGTATATGTTTACGTATTTTTTTGTATTTTAAATGTATAAACGTATTTTTTTAGGTATATATATATATATATATATATATATATATATAAACACACACACACACAGAAGTATTTTACACATGTTTATGTATTTTTGTGTTATTTTTTATGTATTATGTATTTATATATATATATATATATATATATATATATATATATATATATTTATTTACGTATTTATATCTTTTTGTAAGTTTTTATATATACATGTTTATATTGTTTATGTATTTTAAATTTATAAATGTATTTTTTAACGTATTTATATATATATATATATATATATATATATATATATATATATATATATTTAGGTTTTATTTTTTTGTGTATTATGTATTTATGTATTTTTTTTTAAGTTTCTTATATAGATGTTTATGTATTTTTATGTATTTTAAATGTATAACTATATTTTTTTTTATGTATTTATGAATTGACTTCAAGTTTTCTTCACCGTTTCATCCAATCGTACAACTTCTTTTAATATGTCTAGATGGTTTTTCTCAATACCCATATATTTTAAGTTTTTCCCTTTAGCTTATCTTGAAATTAAACATCGAATCGAAAAAACTTAAAATATATAAGTATGTAATAAAACCATCTAGAAATATTCGAAGAAGTTGTGCGAATTAAATGAAATGGTAAAGACGACTTGAAGTAAAAAATACATAAATACATAAAAATAGTACTATCAAACATTTAAAAAACATAAAAATACATAAACATCTATATAAAAAACAAAAAAAATACATAAATACATAATACATAGAAAACACACAAAAATATGTAACATACTTTTAAAAAATACATATAAATACGTATAACAATACGTTTATACATTTAAAATACATAAACATTTATATAAAAAAACTTAAAAAATACATAAATACATAAATATATATAATTACATAATACATAAAAAAAATAACACATAAAAGATATGTAAAATGGTTAAAAATACATATGAGTAAAAAAAATATGTTTATATATTTAAAATACGTAAATATATACATATAAAAACTTAAAAAATACACAAATACATAAAAATACATATAAATACGCAAAAAAATATGTTTATACATCATCCATAAATTTTGACGAACTCTACAAATTAAAAAGTCTCATAATTTTCGAAAAATTAACAATTTGGTCATGTGATCAGATGAATAGGTAAAAAATGGCTAATGGTAATAAATTATCCGGTTTTTTGGGTTTTTCTATTAAAAAAAATTAGGATTTTTTTATTCAAAAAATAAAATTTATAACTTTATTAAAAAATTTCTCAAAATATTTGAACCTTTCTAGAGATTTTCCTATGAAAATTTATCATTATGAGATGTCATCTTAGTATTTAATAGACTTGGTGTTCAATAGTGATGTGTATGTATCATTCAACAGATGAAACTCTATCATTGTGAGATGTCAGTTTAGTATTTATTGGACTTGGAGTTCAATGGTCATTGAACTCTTCAATAGAAAAAAAAATTAATTCTGAAATATAAACTATAAATGATATTTTATAATATTATATTGAATTTATAGAGTTGAAAGTAAGAAAAAAATTGAAAAAAATAATGCATTAAAGAGCAAAGAAAAGTACGGTTGGAAGTTTCACTCCCAATCAAATGAGTAAGATGCATCACAATCTTAAAGAGCAAAGAAAATAATGCACACGACTTCAACCAGAGACATGGATTTTCATTTTCTTGTCACTAATAATTAGGTCACTTTGGGTTTATATATATTATAACAAAACTGAAGAGCTAAAAGGAATTATTTGGTTTATATATATTATAACAAAACTGAAGAGCTAAAAGGAATTATGTGTAAAACGTTATAATAGATGATTGGATATTAATCAAAGTATATATGGAGTATTCAGTATTATGTAAATTGGATTCATATTTGAAGAAGCTGAAAAAACCTTAAGATGGATCAATGGGTGTTCTCCGATCATCGCTACCACTTCCGGCAGCCCTATGTTGCTGATATTGCATGTGTTGTCCAAGACCGCCGGTGGCATCATAAGTACATTTTACATCTAAACCCCTTATCGCCTCCGTGTGCTGATGATCCCTAGGGGGAAAGAACTCTGCAGGGTGGTGGTACAAATGGTGATCTTGACTAATAACATCACTACCGTCGACATTAATCAAGTTGATCCCCAAGTCATGATGGTGGTGGTGGGTTGTGGTAGCTGCCGGAGCAATGAGTCCGTGGGTGGCTGCACCATTCATATGACAAAGATGGTGGTTCTGGTACTTGGACAGCTCCGATTTGGCGGAGGTTAGATCCATCTGAAGCTGCCGGAGTTGGTGTTGGAGCAGGGAGATGACTCCGACACACCCATAGACCGGATCACGGAGGCGCATGTCGGCCTCATAAGCCAGCGTGTTCACCGCATCCTCGCGTTGGTGAGGGTGCAGTTCATTCAGAAGCTTCGTGACGTTGCTTGCTCCGAACACCTTGTGAACATTCGCAAACTTCTGCGGCTGGTCCGCCGGAAAGTAGGGTGCAAATACACACTCCGGTTGGCATTTTCGTCTCAGGAACTTGCACGCCGCACATGGCGAATTCGAAGACGACGCCATTTTTGCAGGTTATATATTCGGCCACCACTAGTTTTTTGTGCTATCGTCGGTGGCTGAATATCCAAATATACAAACAAAAATTAGTAATTACGGAAAATGATGGGTTTCAAACAAGATGAGGTAAGATTACCCAAGAGTTCTTGAATGAGTTATACGATTGTTATGGCTAAGCAAAAACGTCGACTACTGTTTTGTTTGTACGAGATAAGTTAGATCGTACGTATAAAAGAAGAGCGAAGAGGAAGAAAGGGGAAGGTTTGTATAGGTATGAGGGTGTTTAGTTAATAGTCAAACGTAGTTAGGGTAGAAAAGAAGGGTATGGATATTGGATCTTGAAAAGTTTGTTTTTTCAAGACGAGACTTTTGAGGGGTTAGATTTAAAATTGTTCTTGGGAGAAATCAATTATGACTTTCTTGCAAACTTAATTTAATTTAATTTAGTTTCTTAGTAAATAGGTTTTTATTATTTTCGTCGATGTCATTGTTAGATTTAAATAATTTGTTTGCAAAAGCCGAAGCAAACATTAACTACGAAGATTTACTCAATTTAGAACAATTTTGAGACAAGAAAATGCTTATTGATTAATTTCTTTAATGGAGCAGGAGTATTTTGGCAAAATTAGCTTGAAGTAGTTGGAAGACAATATTTTTTATTTGTGTAAAAAGATTTGGTATAAATAAAATTTTAAATGTGTAAAATTATATAAAAGTTAAGAGATAAAAGCATATAAAATCTATTCTAAGCAACTCGAATTATGATTTTTATTATGTTATTAGGTATGGATATGTTAAGAAGTATTTAGATTTTATATAACAATGTTATAACATTATCAACACGGTCTCACCCTTATGTTATGGTAAGTGTGTTGTCGTTATAACACATTGAAAGTGGGAGTTTTCTCTCTCTCTCTTCTTTTCTCTCTCTCAATATCATGTTATAACTTGAGAACAACATAAAATTAATGTTATACCACGATGGAATGTGGGGTAACAATGTTTGAGTGTTACAACATCCACCTTTAGTCCATACCTTGTAGCCTTATTTATTTAAACTAGAAGTTTTAATCTAATGAAGTTAAAAGCCCATAAAAACTTTTAAAATGGAAAAAATTAAAATAAACAAAAAAAAATGAAATTACTTACCTCACACGTAAAATGGAAAAAATGAAATTAAACAAAAAAAAAAAAAATTACTTACCTCACATGTAAACAACATTAAAATGGAAAAAATGAAATTAAACAAAAAAAATGAACTTGAACTTACTTACCTCACACGTAAAATGGGTTAAAGTATTTTTTTTGTTCGTTATTTACAAATTAGACCCACTTAACATTATTATCACCATTTAATCTACAATCTTCACCTTGACATGCTAATCCCAACCAAACTTTCCATCTAAAGTGTCCTTACTTAACTCGAAATCAAGAACCAAACTTTCCATCTAAAGTGTCCTTACTTAACTCGAAATCAAGACATCAGATAACCCATGTGTATCTACTCAACCGCCTTTCAATTCGATCAACTCGAAACCAAGACCTTAAATAACGTAGTTTGGATTCGAAATCAAGACCTTAAATAAACGTAGTTTGGATTTTGTAATATTTCTCTAGATATTGTTTTTCTACAATGTGACGTCCCCAAATTTACTGGTAAACTTTTTTTTCTTTTTTTTTTTTATGGTTATTTTAAATCAGAGTGATCTTTATAAATACGGAATTTATCCCTTAAAAAGTATTTTCAAATAATTTTTTTTTATTGATTATTAAAAACTTTGGGGTATCATAACTGATACAAAACAAAAACATAAACAAACCTTATATCTATATTTTTGCACCCCACGAACTTCTTAAATCTCTCAACAGATAATTACATTATCTATCAGTATATTCGTATCGCTACCTGTGATACAAAGAAACTGAGTGATTAGGTTGAGAAACCTGTTGAACACATAAGGTTTTCAACCCACAATATTATAATCTTTAATTATACAAACTTCAACATTTAAAAACCCTGTTACCCCATTCTTGTTATTCTCACTTCATAATCCTATAATGATGATCTTGAGAAATCTTTTCTAAATGATCTTTGACAGCAGTCATCTATATTTCCCTAACGCCTTGTTCCCGAGTTTTACTTAATGAGAGAAATAGGAGGCTACGGAGGGAAAGTGAGGGGTATCGAAAGAAAATCATGTTCCCGAGTTCCATTAATGGAAGAAAGTGAAGGAGAGAAAGGATTTTGGAGCCTTATTTTCCTTTCAAAATTTCCCCCAAAATTAGGCGGATTTAGGAAGAAAGTGAGGGGAAGAAAAATTTTAAGTTTTATTTTCTTTTCCTCCTAACTCGGAAACACAAAAACTTAAAATTTTCCTTTTATTTCCTTTAATTTCCTTCGAACTCGGGAACACGGAATAATGAATATTTTCCTTGACCTCTCTTTCTTTCTGAAAAAAATTTCCTTCCCTTTCCTTTAACAAATTTACAAAAAAAACTCGGAAACAAGGCGTAAGTGTTTAGACAAAACCGTACGCTAGTACTTGGGATAATCATGGCAGTATAATAGTACTTTTAGATAAACATGACAGTATAATAGTATTTTGGATAGGCACGACAGTACAATAGTTCTTTGGATAGGCACGGCAACTCATAACTTGTTATTTCGCACAAAACCCACTAACCTATCACATCCACTATCTCACACGGCCCTATCATATCTTATTATTTATTATTTCATACAACCATTTACTACTCAACCATATACGATTAGATCAAGTAACCATCATATCATATTGTACAAATATATTAAATACAACAAAATAGCGCACATAGTATTTAAGTATTTAGAATATTTGTATATATATGTAAGTTGAAAGTAGTTATGCACTCACTTGATAAAAGTGGGTGACTGACGATATCGGCAGCGCTCCGCTTCGCACTTTCAAAAAGACCTAGACCCATAAACTACTAAACCGTAGTCTAGTTTCACAATCCTGGTGATTATAATCATTATAGTTTAGACTCCTCACTAATCTCAATGTCTATATCCAGATCTATCAACTAAAGCTTAGCCAGACAAGACAGTTAGGAGGCATGATCATTTTGGCATATAGCTTTCTGAAATCCAACAACCAAACCAACGTGACCATTCTATGCACATCTACCGTAAGTAGATCAATCAATATTTTGACTTGAAATTATTGATGAATGTTATTTATAAGTTCATAATAATAATTATGAACATAAATATAAGTTTATCTTGAAATAAAATATGTGTATCTTAACTTACAAAGATTTTTGCGACAACTGTAAGCCCAAAGCTTAGTGAGTTCCCCCAAAATACCAACACCATACAACATAACAATATCATAAACAAACAATATACATATATAGCCTTCAACATGACTAGACCGCCTCATCAGGCCTTCAGTCTATCTGGCCCACTCTCAGAACCTTCAGCATGTTTGGACCGCCCCACCAAGCCTTCAGTCTGTCTGAACCGTTTTTCGGGCCTTCGACCTGACTCGTACGCCTTAATGGGCCTTCAATCTATCTAGTCCGCCCTGGGTCTGTTGGCCTAGGGCACAAAGCAGGACCGCCTCAACCTACCCGTAATCACACAATCATCACATAGATATCAAACGTTAGCTAGCACATACAATAATCATACAGGCCTAACAGATCATCAATCATAACATCATCCTATACACTAGGATACGAATCTAACATATCACTACGCATAGCACCATACGATAATCGGGATAACAATCCAAAAGGGTCGGCCTTGGTGCCTTCGACCCTGTTAGTATAGTGAGGAAAACTCACCTCATAAGTAGCACCGACTGACACTATCCAACTCTCGAATCAAGGCTCCGAACGCAACCGCCTACAATCACCATGTGACTAACTCCATCAAAATCCCGAATTCCCAAAAATACCTTTAAAGTCAAACTTGGTCGGCCATGGTTAAGGTCAAAGTCAACAGTCAAGGTCAATAGTCCATGTTGACCCAACTCATGGAGTGCATCTACTGACTCGTCGAGTTCCTTTAGAACTCAGAACACCGCAAAAACCTAGGTCAACTCGTTGAGTTCGTATAGTGCCTAGAAGATCGATGAAACCCCTGGTGAACTCGCCGAGTTGGCAGAGCAACTCGTTGAGTTTTCCTTGTCTTAACTCATTCAACCATCTCCCAAGCGAGTCTAATGCTCCAAACTATAGATCTGGTCCTCTAGGACTGAGATACCACGTAAAGTTGCTAACTTTACGTCCATGCATGGCATTAAAGGGGATAAAACACTTAAACATAGCTTAATAAGGGGTTTAGGGCATAGAGGAGGGCCAAGACTTGATAAAGATGGGAATTTTATGTTAAAAGAGGCCATGAAACGTCCAAATCTGAAGTCATAGCTACATGACATGCTCAAATCCAAGAATGACTCAAATATAAGCTAATAAGGACCATAAACTCACAAATGAAGAGATCTAGCAAATAAATGACCAAGATATCCACTTTATACCTCAAAATTCTTACCACAACAGAGTAAACATCAGATCTACAGCCTCTCCCTTCAGCCAACTTCTTCAAGCTTCTTGTTCCTTCCAAAAGAGCACCAAAAATACTCTCCAAGCTCACACACACATACACACAATGAGGGAAAAAGCACGAACTAGGGTTTTCTCTGGACAAGGAGGCGATGAAGGAGGCCATCAGTGAGAGTTAAGGCCTTTAAATAGGTTGCAAATCCTAAAAAATAGGGTTTTCATGTTCAGCCTTCAACTCGTCGAGTAGACATTAAAGATATGTGGGCATTAAATACTCTACACAACGAGTTGGAGCCTTCCAACTCGTAGAGTTGCCCTGAAAAATATAAACAACAAGTTTTCAATTCATACATGAAGATTGGGATGTTACAACTCTCCAGAACTTGAACTAGGCTTCATCCTCGAAGCCTGTTGCAACGAATAATTTCGGATAATGCTCCCGCATCTCGGCCTCCAGCTCCCCATTCCACTCGGATCCCTTCCGATGCTTCCACTATACCTTTAACAAAGGTAACTCCTTGTTACGTAGGACCTTTATCTTCCTTTCTAGGACAGCCACCAACATCTTAACATAATCCAGGCATTCATCGACCTGAATGTCATCCAACGACGCCACCTCATCCTCGTCTAATATGCAATTTCGTAATTGCGAGACGTGGAAAATGCTATGAATCTGATGGAGCTCCTCTATCAGATCCAGTCTATATGCCACCTTGCCAACCCTGGCAATAATCCGAAATGGTCCAATGTATCGGGGACCTAACTTTCCCCTCTTCCTGAAGCAGATCACACCATTCCAAGGTGAGACCTTCCGCATCACCATGTCGCCGACGTGAAACTGCAAATCGGATCGGCAGAACTGTTGGATTAGGTTTCTAAGCCCATAACTATAATTGGTATGTACTTGACCCGATAGTAGCATGGTCCTTTTGGGTTGCCTTCACCGGAGCAATTTGATAGGATGGATATTTGAGAAAGAGGTTATTTGTGATTTATTAATATATTATATGAATAATATATTAATTGAGAAATAATATCATTCAATTGGTATTGATCAAGAATTAATTTAGTGATTAAAAGAGACTGATTAAATTTACGGGGACTGATTAGGTAAATCATTAATACTTATAGTTTGGACTAATGATCTATGTTGATTAGGGATGGACTAAACCTATATGAGATTCCATGAAGGTTTAGTCTAAAGGGCCTATGAAATGTGAAGAGTCGTGGTGAATTAGGGTTTACATGTAAGAAACCCTAGGAATTCCACACTATAAAAATAACTCCTAACCCGCTAAAATCGGCCAATCTCTTCCAAGGTGGAACCTTAGCCGATTTGTGCTTCCTAAGATCTCTCTCATAAGCCTCCTCTTGCTTTTGGTGTTTGTAACTTATTAGAGGTATCACACTTGAGGTATTATGCTCTTGAAAGGCCAAAAATTACAAGCTACAACAAAGAGGTATTCATCTATCTAGTTTTTATGTTGTATATATCCAATTGCATGCTAGCTAGGGTGTATGCTTTAGATAAAATGGAATTGTATGTATAACTTGAGAAAACTTAGATCCAAAGCATGTAGGGTTGTATGTGCACCATTGGATTGTTATAGTGCTCAAAAACCAACAATAACCACCTCAGTCCGACCCATGACCATGTGGCCAACCTTGCCCCAGCAAAATGGGGTGTGACACTTCCGCCCATACAACAACTCAAACGCCGGAGCACGAATGTTGGAATGAAAGATGTTGTTGTAGGAGAATTCTGCAAGGGGTAGGTAGGAGTCCCAGCTCCCGCTGAAATCAATGATGCAGGCCCGCAATATATCCTCAAGGTTCTGAATGGTCCACTCGCTCTGGTCATATGTCTGCGGATGGTAAGCAGTGCTGAAATGCAGTCTCGTGACTAGTTCCTCATGGAACTTCTTCCAGAAACGGGAGGTGAACCAAACATCACAGTCTGAAACAATAGAGACCGGCACCCCTTGTCGATAATTAATTCTCATTAAGTATAATGATAATTATAAAGTAACTAAATGTTTTATAAATTCCTAATCTTAGTTACTTTAGGAAAAATGTGAAATTGATGCTAACCCATGAAATTACATTTTGCACCTTACCAAGTCGTTAGTGGAGTGTGTGTGGTTAACCGGCACACTAACATGGACTAGTAAGGGTGGAAAATGGTAGCTTAATGTTTCTCATAGATCGATTGAGCGTGAATGGTTAACCGGCACATCGATTAGGTGATAAATAACATTAAGAGTACCAGGTATATTTGTATGGTTATTCACACATTGTTTGTGATCCTCGGTATCCCAGTCACAAACTCGAAGGGCATAATCGAGATTTAAACATGCCATTAAAAAGTTCAATGAATCTAAAAAGAATCTATGAATTTCAATTCATCTAAAACCTAATAATCAATTTCATTTTTAATGGTGAAAATTGGTAAATTGTCATTTACCTACCTTCAAATATTTTACAACTTGGATTACGACATCTCTCTTCCAAATTCTAATATATTTTGTTGGGTCCTAGCCTTTGTATTTCATTTTGGGTGTTATATTAAGGACTCTATATCTAATCTAAACTTTGTCTTTCTTCTTTTCCCAAATGTCTTCCAACAATGCTTTTGGCTCAAACCCTACCGGCTCATTTTCTCTCATGAACCTTTATGGGAGAGTCATCTTCGATGGAACTAACTTCAATGATTAGATTAGGAACATCAGGATGGTCACACGTTATGAGGACAAGGAATATTTCCTTGACAAGGAGCTAAAGGTAATTAATGAGTCTTTTGCTAATCCATAGGAGATTGTTGAGTACACTATCCATGAGAAAGATAACACTAAGGTGTGCTGCATCATGTTGGTGACAATGACAACAGAACTCCAAAAGTCCTATGAGGACTTCTACCCTTTTGAAATGCACCAAGACCATATGGAAAATATACCATCAGGGTGTACGTCACGAGAGATATGAAATCATCACCTCCATGATAACAACTAAGATGAAGGGTAGAGAGTCCATCACGGTGCACTTGCAGAAAATGCAAAGATTTGTGAATTTTTTGCTTAAGTTAAATGTAAACTTTGATGAGGAGTTGGCTATAGATATCATTCTCCACTCTTTACCTCCATGTTATTATCAGTTCTGTATGACTTATCATATGAACAAGGAGGAGGTCAGACTTAGCAAACTTCAGGGACTTTTGAGGACTGCTGAAAGTAGTCTCAAAGGTAAGAATGTTGTCACCACTCCTACTACTACCATAGTTTTGGCAATCGGGCAAGGCAAGGGAAAGAAGAAGAAGACCCCTTCCAAGGGCCACAAGGGAAAGTCTCATGATAGGTTATCTTCAAGCAAGGCTAAAGTTGGTCCAACTACTCCTTCCTCCAACCCAAAAGAAGCAGAGTGCTTTTATTGTCATGATAAGGGGCACTGGAAGCGAAGCTGCCCAAAGTACTTGCAGGATGTTTAAGGATGGGAAAGTGAAACCCACCCTTGCAGGTATTTACACTATACTGTTTAAAACTCACCGCATACTAATTCTTGGGTCCTTGATATAGGTTGTGGTATTCACATTTGTTCTGATTTGCAGGGAGTAAAAAGAAGTGAAGATATGGAGCACAGGAAGATAAACTTAATCATGAGGAATATGAAAGCTTCACCTGTCACCAAGATTTGAGTTTATTCTTTATTGTTTTGTAGTGGGTTAAAGTTAGATTTGAATAATTGTTATTACTCGTCTGAAATGGCGAGAAATATTATTTCTTTTCATGGTTTGTACAAACAAGGTTTTAGTTTTTTGTTTTATAATGAAAGTAGTGCTATTAATACTTTTCATGATGATGTATTTTATTTTAAAGAATTGCCTTGTAATGGTGTATATGAAACTGTGATGGTTGTAGACAACTTAAGAAATAATGTATTGCATATTGATTCTTCCACTAGTTTGGATAAAGCATCCTTGTGGCATTGTCGTATTGGACATGTCAACAAGAAGCGCATAGGCCAACTCCAAAAGATTGGAGTCTTGGAATCATTTGAATTAAATTCAGATGATAGTTGTAAATCTTGTTTGCTTAGAAAGATGACTAAATCACCCTTCACCAGTTCTTGTGAGAGGGTGAAGGTTTGTTGGACCTCATACACACATATGTGTGTGGACCCTTCAGAACCGACACAAGGGATGCTAACCGCATTTATGTGACTTTTACTGATTATTATAGTAGATATGACTATGTCTACTTAATCAAGCATAAGTTTGAAACCTTTGAAAGATTCAAAGAGTTTAAGCAAGAAGTTGAGAATCAGCTGAGCAGTAAGATAAAGATGCTCTGATCCGATTGAGGTGGAGAGTATCTTAGTATCGAGTTCCTTGACTATCTTAGGGAATGTGGAATTGTTTCAAAATTGACACCTCCTAGGACACCATATCTTAATGGTGTGGTTGAGAGGCCTAATCGAACCTTGTTGTACATGGTTCGTTCCATGATGAGTTAAGCTTTGTTACCAATCTCAATTTAGGGGTATGCCTTAGAGATTGCCGCCCATATCCTTAATCTAGTCCCTACCAAGAAGGTTACCAATACACCTCACGAGATGTGGACATGGAAGGTTCCCTCGTTAGCACACATCAAGGTTTGGAGTTGTGAGGCTTTTGTGACATATGAGACTCATGACTAGCTCTAACCTCCGATTGAGCGGTGTATTTTCATCAGCTACCCACATAAATCTTGTGGCTATCTCTTCTACAGACTGAGTGACAAAGTTGTCTTTGTTACGAGGAGAGTGGACTTTCATGAGAGAGAATTCATAAGCCAAGGAAACAATGGGAGGCAAATTGACCTTGAAGAGCTTCAAGAGTCAAGTGGTGAAGGAACCTCAAACACTAGCGATCAAGCTAAGGAGGAAACTCCTACCGAGCCGATTGATGAGTCTGTACCTCACAGGCATTCCACTAGAGTTAGAAATACACCTGAGTTTTATGGTTTCTATATTACTACAAAAGGTGATACATTTATTAGTGATAGCACACTGGTAAATTCAGATGAACCTAACAGCTACAAGGAATCCATTGCAGGCCCTGTGTCTGCAAAGTGGAAAGAGGATATGGATAGCAAGATTCAGTCTATGTATGATAATCAAGTTTGGAACTTGGTTGATAATGTACCATGTTGTAAGATAGTCAGGTGCAAATGGATCTTCAATAATAAG